>NC_022009.1:67504189-67521118 GCF_000317375.1 Microtus ochrogaster
GATGGCAGGTATGGGGATGTGATGTCAGGTATGGGGATGTGATGTCAGGTATGGGGGATGGGGATGTCAGGTATGGGGGATGGGGATGACAGGTATTGGGGGATGTGATGTCAGGTATGGGGATGTGATGGCAGGTATGGGGATGGTGATGGCTGGTATGGGGATGTGATGGCAGGTATGGGGATGTGATGGCAGGTATGGGGATGTGATGGCAGGTATGGGGGATGGGGATGACAGGTATGGAGGTGGGGATGGCAGGGGAACTGTAATAAAGACTTACCCTGATCTTATGGGAACATTTTCTTAATTGCGGTTCCCTCCTCTCGGATGATTCTAGCCTTTGTCAAGCTGACATAAAACCACCCAGCACACTTGTGTTCTACCTCCTCCCCTCTGTGGGCTCGCCTGGCTTCATGTTCATTTAGAGATCCTGTGTCTCTCAGGAAAAGAGATTATTATGTATTTCTCTTTTCTTTAACAATCTCATTTGTGATGTTTCTAATCTACAGTCTGACCTGGAATCTGATACTCTTTTGGCTTTCTTCATCAACCTCTCTCGTGTATATTTTGCTTTATCTCATTAATTCCTGTTCTCAGCTTTATTATTTCCTTTGGGATTCCTTGGCTATTGTGTATAATATAATGGATATTTATTTATGAAATTTTATGTCCTTATGATAGCAAATATTCATGTAACTCTGCAAACCTCCCTCAAAATAGAGACTTAATTGCATTGTATAATTTTTACACATAGTATTTTCGTATACTATGGTCTATCAGTCTTTCTTAGCTCACTGTGCAAGCTGATGTGCTAGCCAGCAGTCCAGGAGAGCCCAGATGCTCCCTTCAGAGTGCCATTCCTTGATTGTAGCCGTGTGTGTGTGTGTGTGTGTGTGTGTGTTCAGCAGTGTTTCATTATCATCATTGAATTTTACATTTCTCTAATATAATCGATTGCATATTTTGCATATCCTTTTTTGTGAATTTAGGTGTGTTGGCTGGAATTGTAGATGCTTTGTATCTACATTTGAGTCTTTCCTCAAGTCTTTTCTAAACGGTTGTGGGTTTGTGCTCATAACAGATTTTAATGAGTAGAAGTTACTAATTTCAAAGCAATCCCAGTTACCCTTTCTTTTCCTTTGGGGCCTAATACATTTTGTGTCTTTATTGTTGCTCTCCAAAGGCAATGAAGACATGTCTTGTGGTGATTGGTCTAGAGATTTAGAGACAGCCAGCTGATGAATGTATCTGTAGAAAAGGCAAAGCCATAGTTCTCTTCTGATGCACAGAACCCCCATGCCTGCCATTGTCCCTACCGCATAACCACTATTTACAGAGCATTTGAGCTGTGTTAGGGTGATAGGCACCCAGAGATGCTAGACTTTGTGTGAGGCTACATGCAGGTACTCGGCTTTTTACCTAGGGGTGTCGAGTGTCTGAGAATTTGGGTATCTTGGTACCAATCCTTCTTCCACTGCTACTCAGGAGTGACTACTGTCTTACAAAGTAACAGTGAAGCCTTATAATGTTTTCCTTTCCAATCGAGTCAAGCATTCTGCCCGTCACTATTCATAGCCTACCCAAGGCTGTGAAAAGAAAAAAGGCAAGAAGGGAATCCAATATCTCAGTAAAAGACCTCAAAGAATTTATCACTTGATTTTGAACAATTGTTAATCTTGTGTTATTGCAGACATTGAATCCATGATAACCCCCCTCCCCCAAAAAAACCCTCTTCATGGTTACTGGCAAATAAGGAAAAGTCCCGAATTTGTGAGAATTGGATTGGCAAACATGTCTGTAGAAGGCTAGGCACTGAGTATCTTTAGCTTTCTGAGTCATAGTCTTTCAACAACATCCCTCTGTAGATGTTGTGCCAAGGCAACCTGGACAATGCATAAACAGATGGGTGTGGTTGTGTGCCAATAAAACTTTATTTACAAAGCCAGGTGTTGGGCTGGATTTGGCTCACAGGTTCTGGCTTGCTGGGGCCTGGTGGAGGAGACAGAGAGATTCTTGGGAAGACCCATTTCTGTAGTAACTTGAAAACAGACAAGACAGGATGCTTTTTATTTTCCCACACGAGTGTTTTACAAGTGACCTTGGCTTTTCGCTGCCCTGGGTGGGTCAGCTGATTGGTTTTGCAGAGGTTATTTGTCTCTTCTGAGCGTTTTTGTATTTTTATTGCAAGGGTGGCATCTCTGAGGCACTTAGGCTGTGTTGGGGAGAGTCACAGGGTGGTCTTTAGGAACAACTTTTACTGACTGCTTAAAAAAGAACGTAGACGTATTTGTTGATGTCATTACGTTAGCTGCACCAGCTGTTTTCAGTGCAAACTCTCCCTTGTTGCTCATCTCTGACGACAAGGTAACCCATCAATGCTGCTAACTATTGGTGTAGCTTAGGAATAGGTCAGATAATTTCAGATCTAATTCCTAGGTTTAGAAGAACACAGCTGAGGTCTGAAAAGATGTTTTGAAGCGTATTTTTAGAAATTAAATATATATGTATTTTAGTGAGGTGCAATCTTGATGTTTTACCTAGATAGTCTGTTGGGACTTTAGGTTACCAGTGAGGAATCCCAAGCAAGGAAGTAACAAGACAGCAGATTCGTGGGCTAGAGGATTGTTCTGCAGGAGGCAGGGAACACCACCATGGCGCAGGAACTTCAGTTATAGGTTGGTGGCTATTGCCATGATGAATGACGAAATCCTGGGACAGGACCCTGGCAGGAGAATGGAGAAAAGATGACCAACAGACTAAGGAAGGAGAGTTGCTGGGATCAGAGGGATTGGCTGTAGACAGCAAGAGAAGAGGGGAGGGTCTAGGATGAGCCGGGTTTCTGGGTTGGACAGCTGTGTGGATGAAGATAATAATTCTAAAGAAGTACGAGAATTCTATAGGCAGTGAGGGGCTGCTGGTGGAGAGACCTTGTGTGGAGGAGGTGCAGGGGAAAGGAGTTTGAGTTGAGCCAGGCTGAGACTCGGATGTCTCAGATCACGTAGCTGAATTGAGCGGGAGACGTTTGGGCGAGCGGATGGTGAAAATCCTCGGCAGGAGTTTGCACGGTTCTGACCATTGGGACAAAGCCACTTAGGGCTGTGTTTCGAAGGTGTGTAAAAGGGGGCAAGAGAAAAAGCAGAAATGTGTGTGGTAGGGAAAAGGTGAAAGAATTCTGTGGCTTGGGCGGGCCACGTGATATGCCAACGCAGGAAAGTGTTTAGGGCTGGAGGGAACAGTCCCTCTAAAATGGGTAATCAGTGGTCAAAACCGGTTTCAGGTGGCTAGATGCGGCGTGGAAGAGGAGGACCTGTAGGCAACACTTCCAGGTTGCTCTGCATTTACACTTTAAGGGAGAAAAAGTAGTGTGGAGCACACAGAGTCCCAAGGGAGGGAGTTCCAGAATGCCAGGAGTGTCCCCTAAGAACGAAGTGGAGGAAGTGATAGACAAGGAAGAATACCGCTGTAAGAAGACCAAAGAGGATGAAGCCCTGGCTGGAGCATCCAGAAAGCAGGTAAGTGGATGTGTTTGCAATGAAGTGGTCTCCATGGTTACTGCTCCTTGTCCCGTGACTATACATTTGTATCCCGCAGAGTGTGGGCATGCTAGATGAATGGGAAGTACAGTCCATGACACGTTATCTGGAGAGAAGCGTGTACCAGGTGTAGATCCCACTTAGTGATTGCCAATAGTAACAAAAGTTGGGTGTCTGGACAGGAATTGCGGGAATTCGGCTTTGTCACACCCGCCCATGCCTGTCTCTCCTTGACCCATGGTCAACAGTAATTGTAGAATCTTTTCTGTGCTCATTTTTGGACTAGGGATTCATTCCAGGGCCGTAGGCAGCCTTTCACAGTTTATAAGAGTTGGCGTTTAATCTGAACATTGTTTGTGATCCTTGGACTGTTCTAAAAAAAATGACACGCACCATAAGAACTTGAAGAAAGAGAACTGTTTCTGTAAATTGTATGTTCCTCAAAGGTGGTCTGATTCCTAGCACAGGCCACATCATTATATCCTACCCCTAAATCCTAAATTTATGCCCTGGCAATGCTGAAGCATGCACGGGCAGCCAGTATATGGCAGTTCTGTTGAACTTGTCCATATATTGGGTTTCATGGTCTAAGGTGATGAGGATGACTGGCCAGGTCTCTTCCTCAAGAAGGCAACAGATCTCCTTACAGATGGTTGTGAGCCACCAGGTGGTTGCTGGGAATTGCACTCAGAGCCTTTGAGAGAGCAGGCCGTGCTCTTAACAGCTGAGCCATCAGACTCAATGAGGCCTTGTGGAATTTTACAGTTTCAGTTTATCCTGCAGGTCAGTTTTGCGTGTGTGCACATGTTGTCGTTAGAGCCATTTTGTGGCCGTTGAGAAAAGAAGTGGCCTTTTTATTTCTCAAGGAGTTTGTGTTCCCCATGACAACTTTCCCAGCCCCACAACTTAAGTTCATTTACTTTGTTCCTACGGGAGATGGGAAGCAGCTGGTCACCATCCCCTGTTAATGCTTGTTCAGTGCCTTCTCAAAAATAATCCCCACACTTGGGGACATTCTGCTACGGGAAACAAACCAGTGGCCAGAGCTTAAATCCTGTGTGAGTTCACATTAGGTGGTATCCTGGGCTGTGAGCTTTGTGGAGACAGGAAGTGGGAGGGAGGGTGGCTGCCGGAGCCTAGGGGGATTCAGATGATGGCTTCGGCTTTCCGAGAAGGAGCGTGTGGTGGATGATAGCGGTGGTAGTCAACAATGGAATGAATATACTAATGCATTGAACTTCAAGCTTCCAAACAGCTGTGGTGTTTTTCAAAATCCTTTGTACACGTACTCTAGGGGCGTCGTAGAAATGGCCACCTAGCTGCCACATCTTCGGCCGAAGTGTTTTCTCCGCTCCATTTGTTTTTCATCTTTCCTTATGGCCCTTCCTCCATTTTTCCACTTTGGTTGCTCTTCTCTGGACCATCTTCAAGGCTTCCGCAAACCAGATGGAGTTTAGGCAGGACGGCCAAGCCAGTGTAGTGGGAAAGTCAGCGCAGATGACCAAGGACGGGATGCGCAGGTTACTCCGCCAACAGCAGCAGTGTTGGGTCGTGGCTGGTCCTACTCTATAGATGTGACTCTGCCCTTCCCACTGTTTCATTTGGGGCAGCTGAAACAAGTGAACGCCAGTGGGCTTGAGGCTTACCATGGTCTCTAGTCTTTTCATCACAATGCAACGTTGCTATCATTTTTGGGTATACTTAAAAACACAGCATACAGGGGCTTCTCAAAATTATGTGTTCATGATTCACTCTGTCAGTTTTCTAGATAAAACCTTTCCTTTTTGTTAGAGCCTGTGATTCTTCGGTAGACCACCTGAATACACCAGGGTACTGATGTCTTTGCTACTGTGTTCTCTCCTCCCAGAAGCACTGCATTGGAAGGCTTTAATTTCCCACCTAATAATCTGTGTATAATGAGATGCTATGGATTGTGATATTATTGGCAGCACCTGCCTGGCCAGGAAAGCAGCTCAAACAGCTTAGTTTTCAATAGTTTTCCTTTGTTCTTACCTGGCAGTGAAGTCTATGGGAAACTTGAATAGAAATCCTTATTATATTTGTTTTGCTTTTTGTTTGAGACCGGGTCTCTCACTATAGTCCTGGCTGTCCTGGCCTGGAGCTCACTATGTAGACCAGGTTGGTCTCAGACTCACAGAGATCCACCTGCCTCTGGGTCTCAAGTGCTGGGACTAATGGCATGTACCACCATGCCCTGAACATCCATACTTTGTTGTAGTGAGTGTGAAAGTGCAGTCCAGTTACCTCAAGGAAAAGAACCAAATGGTAGAGTTATGTTCTTTAGCCTTTTCCCACGTTGTATAGCATCGCATTGGTTCTGCTTGATGTCTACTTTTTCTTCCAGCTGTCTGAGAGGGATCGAGGACAAGGGTGAGGAAAATATTTAGGTAGACCAATGGTGTTTAAGATTTACCCACTACTTAAAACTACATCATGAACTTCAACCTAAACCGTGGAGTTCCTGTTCCAAGAAGACAAAGTCAAGCTGATGCCCACATGTGTGTGTTTTCTGTCTGTGCCTACCTCTCAGAAGACCCCTTCAGGCCCTCTCCGTGCCAGCAATATGCAGAGGTTTCTGCCAGTATGATCTGTGTGGTGTATGGCTGAGCAGCCTGCTTTTGGCCTTACATTAAGTTAGGGCTCTGACTTTGGTAGACCAAGAGCATCTTAGGCCTTAAGTGGCATTGAATGGGTACCAGAATTTAAGATTTCAGGAGTACTGAAAAATAGCAGTAGAGGAAGCAAGAAGGAGGTCAGAGGCAACATCTGTGGTGGGTCCAAGTTCCGCCCTGCAGGATGGGAAGTTAGATGGCCACTGATTTATCGAGACTGATGTTGGTCTGGAGCCCCATGGCAGGCTGGCGCCATGCTGTCTGCTGGCCTTCCTCATCTGGCTTCATATTTCTTGGATGACCCATGTGTTTTGGACAGTATACTGCCTGTGTGGCAGAGTTCGGTGCTGCTGTGACCAAAAAGCATTGCTGAGCAAGTCCCAACACGAGTTGGGTGGCCATAGCCGGCCTTAGGTGTCAGGCCTTGTCACCAGGATGTTGCACTAAATGGGCCTGGACTGCTTGTTTGTCTTCTACTCCACGTTTAGTCAACACAACAGAGCAACTACTGAGTACCGGACAGTCTTAGTAGTCTAAGGAGAAAGATGTGTTCCCGGTGTGTGGGAATGCACCGTTAAACTTATACCTCCTCTGGAGATGCCACCAGAGTTATTAAAGTCTTTTACAGCACAGTGTCCTGAAATGGATGGAATCAGACAGTGCTGGGGAGGATTTCCCTCCTGGCATCCTAGAAACCTGTCATGGCCTCTGATTCAATGCAGGGCAATGACTGAGATCTCAGTATGTGTGGACTGAGATCTCAGTATGTGTGGGTAGATGTGTGAACTGAGATCTCAGTATGTGTGGGTAGATGTGTGGGCTGAGATCTCAGTATGTGTGGGTAGATGTGTGAACTGAGATCTCAGTATGTGTGGGTAGATGTGTGGACTGGTGGGTCACATTTAACCAACAGTTTAATCACGATCAGGCGGTGTTGAAACGTTTCATAAAGGCTGATGCCGTCACCAGCCATTTACGCCTTTCTGTCACGCAGCAAGGATCCTATCACCCCAGCTGTTTTATAGTCTGAAGCTGCAGTGTTTGTCAACACTAAGGCACGCACCCAGGAAACGCTTGCTCTGGGATTCCTAAGAGGAAAGGATACGACTTCCAGTCCCTGACAAGCACTTCACGGAGACAGACATAGGCAGCATGTCCCCCTCCTGTAGAGTAGAGAAAAGCAGCTCTGTGAAGTCCAGAGACGGGCATTCACAGTGGCTCAGTCATGGGAGCCATCAGCTCAGGACACAGCTCTGTGCAGGAACTTCTGCTAAATTCAACCCAGTTGGCTTACCAGAGGGGAAAAACAAGCTGCTCATTTCAGGCTGATGTAGGTTGTGAAGCTTCTGGGGGTGGGGGTAAGGATACAGGAGCTGCGGGACAGACATTTAAGACATCAGACAAGCTGATGTTCAGGAGTAAGGTGTGGGGGAAACCCACCCATGCTGGGGGGAGGGGGAATCAGCTATGATCTGGGATGAAATAAGAAATAAGGAGCAAAACAATGTCACACTCTGACCCTTCTCAGATTTGTCCTGGTTCTTGCTTTGTCCAGCGAGGCACATGGAAGGGACAGAGGAGAAAACCATCTTGGACTCGGAGAGGAAAGGGGGAGATGAGAAACCTCAGGGCAGAGTAAAGCATCCTTAAAGCACCTGCAGAAACACAATCCCCCTGGCAGGCATGTATGCTTCAGACTGCTGGGCATGTGCCTTGATTTTCCTCTCTGCCTCTCCTCCCTCCTTCTCTCCATCCCTCCCTTCATTCCATCCTTCATTCTGTCCTTCATTTCTCTGTTTCATCGATGTAATCACAAAGAGCTAACATGGGTTTGTCAGAGAGCGAAGGGGTAGCAAGGCTCTTTTGTTCTTAGTTATTTCCTCCATCAGGGTAACAAGCCTCTTCCTTAAGCCTTCTCAGGCTCTGCACCAACATGAGAGAGCAGCCACAGCGCAGGTACAGGGCACAGTCAGGTATTGTATCCACAAAGCCTCCAGCCCAGCGGGCTGTAGTGGGTCGTGATTCTGTTGTGCCTCCCCCTGGCCCACGTCCCTGTTTGAAGTGGCTGGGCCCACTGCCTCCACCTGGAAACTGATAAGACGCACACGGCGGGCTCTCATCGGTTTCCAGGACAAACAGGGAAGAATGCTGTCGTGCTGTGGTACAGGAGCTGCTGGCTGGCAGAGTCTCTAAAGAATCAACATGGCCTCATTTCTGCCTCCTCTTGTGTTCCCAGGGTGATTCTCAGCTCAAAACTAATAAAAATCGACGTGTTCTTGTAAACTAACAAGTACAGACCCTCCGCTCATTCTTAAAACTTGATGTGCCAATTTCAAAACTGTCCCCTCAGCTCAGAAAGGAACCACACAGGCAGTTTGCAGGAAGAGAACAGTCAAGAAAGTGGTTGTGACATTGTGGGCTCTGTTCATATTGAGGGTAACTGTGTTCTGCCCAGCACTGCTCTGAGCCAGGATCTTTAGCAGTGTCTATGCTAGAGCCAGTTCCACACAGACGGGAAGGGTGCAGGCTAGTGTTGTGGCTATTGCAAGCTGAACGTTGACAGCATGGAGTTAAACACATACATGCTACATATAACTTCTCAAAGATTTCCTTTTTATCCTTTTTGCTAGGAAAAGGACATCAACTATAAAAAAGTACATCAACTATTACAGCTGAGTGGCTGTAACTAAAGAAAGGCAAACTCGGCTCGCGCGGCCTGGTGTAGTAGATTTTCCTTTCCAGAAATCTGCCGTACACAAAGACCATCTGTGTGACTTTGAAGGAAGTTTAGCTGTGGTTGTCTCTCTTGAAGTTCCTTGTTTGGGTGTTTGGACCGAGGACGGCATGTCTATAGAAGTTTCTACACTTGGGTCTCAGGCAGATTTACATCAAAGCGGAAGCCAGGCTGTGTCCCATGATTTTGCATAATGTAGCCTCGCTGAGGAACAGCACGGCTCCTGGAACGGTTTCCTCCCGGTCAGTCAGGACATCTGGAAATCTGTCCTTTGAGTCTGCAGATGGAGGAGGCACTTTTAGACGTGGAACTAACCAGTTTGTTAAGGTCCGTGCTTGTCCGCCACAACTGTCCTCGTGAGGCTTCCTTCATCTCTCTGGCCCGTCCTGCTGGCATCGCAGCTTCTGAGCGATGAGCCATCTTGCAGAGCTTCTTCTGGCAGCCTACCTCTCCAGCCCTTTCCTTCTGCCTTCCTGACTCTGGACCCTGGCAGACTTGGCCTCCCCTTTCCGTGTTCCGGTTAGTTGGTCAGCAAAACTGTAAAGATGCCCATCTTTGTATCTTCATCAAGGGGAGCTTCAATCTGAAGAAGCAGGGAGCCGATGGGTGAGGAGGTTGAGTCCTTGGGAACATCCTATGTGACAGCTCCAAAAAATTTATTCAGGTGCAGTGATCTCCAGTCCCGGGTTCATTCTGATGTCCCCAGCAGATAGGAATACTCTGAGGCAAACAAGCAGTCTGCCAAAGGGCATCCAATGGCTCCTCCAGGCAGAGCAACAGCTCTTGGCTGTTGGATCAGTAAAATTATCTATTTCAAAACAATCCAAAAATAAAAAACCAAGTGAGAGGGGGAGAAAAAAAAAAGAAACCAACAAAGGGGATAGTGTTGTTTATGTAACTTTTTTGTAAGGTCATGAAAAGTTTTTTTCTCTCTGGGCACCAGTTGGGTATGGTACGTGCTCCCAAGCCGGGAGAGACTGCTTGGGAAAGCGAGGGTCCCTCTGGGGATTTTCCTTTGCTAATGACTTCAGTCTTTCTCCCTTGTGATTTTTTTTTTTTAAATGTTCCACTTCAAAGGTTCTTAGGAACCATTGTTGGAAGCTGGTAAAGTAGGCATTTCTGTTCTCCCTGAGTTGTTGTCAGGGCCCTCCAGGAGGACAAGCAGGGTGATCTAGCAAGCAGCACAGATTTGTCCTTACAGATAGGAGGGCTGAGGGCCAGGGTAGCAGCTACCCAGCTTGTGGCTCTTACCTTGGCTTCTGCATGCTCAGCTGGACTTTCTCAGCTCAGGATAGACATCTCACTGTTTCTGAGGCCCCATTGCTGGCTACCAGTTGGCCATGAGTGACCACTTGCGTGTAACCTGCCACTTGAAGTCGTGTTCCTAGGGCTCATCTTAAAAAAAGTAAGGTATAGTGTGTTTTGTGGAAGCAAAGAGTTCATCAGAAACTTTTAAGAAATCATACAAATGAAGGTGAAAATGAAATTCACAAATAAAAAATCAAAACCTTGGTTTGGGGTTTGGGGGATGTAGCTCAGTTCATAGACTGTTTATGAAGCCAGCACAAAACCCTGGGATTAGTTCCTAGCACTGCATAAAGTGCGTAGAGGATCGTGCCTAGGGATTCTAGCACTTGGGGGGGGGGCGGAGGCAGAGGATGAGAAGTTCAAGATTATCCTCAGCTACATAGCAAGTTTGAGGCCAGCCTGGCTACACAAAACCTTACCTCAAAAACAAAAAGTTTCTGTGTTCAGAAGGTTAATCTATAGAAAAAAAATCAAAGATGAGAGAGAAGGGCAAGCAGCCATGTTAAACAAGGAGGGAGAAAAATCCTCATGAAGGGGTCTTTGTGGTGTGTTAGACAGTGCAGGTGAGAGATCAAGTTAGGCGAAACTGAGGAACAACTCTTTGGTACAGGACTGGTGACCCACGCTGGGTTTGTAAATGCGGGAGACACTGGGTCTGCCTGCTCCACCAGCGCTCCTGTTTGAGACATCCTTCCCAGAATTCCCTTCCTTGGAACACGTCAGGTAGTAGCTTGGGTCCGTGAGTAGGGATGGAGCAGCTGGACCTGTCTGTTGTATTCTGTCCATTTTGTAGCTCGTCATTTTGTTGGCCTTGCTCGTTTTCAGTGGGAAGAAGTCACAGCAAATGTCAGGCACAAGCCAAGGTCCCACCTCAGGTCAGACTTCGACTGGACTTCGACTCAGCCTTGTGCCCTGTGGTACTTTGAAAAAAATGGTCCCCAAAGGAAGTAGCTCTATTAGGAGGTGTAGCCTGGTTGGAGTAGATGTGGACTTGTTGGAGGAAGTGTGTCACTGTGGAGGTTTCATATATGCTCAAGCCACACCCAGTGAAAGAGACGACTTCCTGTTGTCTGAACAAGATGCAGGGCTTCCAGCTTCTGCTCTTGCACCATGTCTGCCTGCTCTCTGCCATGTCCCACCATGATGATAATCCCCAAAGTGTCCCTTGAGCCCCTCTGATGTCAGCTGCTTCTCCGTACACCTGGCCCCTGGTATCCTCTGACCTGACATTTTGCCCTTGTAGTTCTGTCTTTATCAAACATGTTTATTATGATATCAAAAGATATATGTTATACTATCTACAATGTATTTTTAATTCAGTATTGTTCTTTAAGTATTTTACCCAAATCTGTGCCCTTTCTATTTTCTTATTTTATTTTGTCAAGGACACAAACTAGAGTCTGCCAATGGCCTGTTTGCAAGTCTGTAGAGCATTTCTTGAATTAATGACAGATGTGGGAGGAGGCCCGGTTCACGATGGGCGATGCTACCCCTGGGCTGGTAAGTGGAGGCTGGGGCTGGGGGATGGCTGAACAAGCCAGTAAGCAATTCTCCTCCATGGCCTCTGCTTCCCTTCTGCCCTTGAGTTTTGTCCTGACCTCACTTCGTGATGGACTAGAGGCTGAAATAAGCCCTTTCCTCCCCCACGTTGCTTTTGGTCCTGGTGTTTATCACAGCAACAGAAAGCAATCTAAGACAATCACCGAAGAACCAAGGTTTCAAAAGATGTATTTTATGGACTTTTGATATTCATAATTTTATGTCTTGTTTAGGAAATCGGTGTAATCTGAAGATGCTAATACTTTCTTCTAGAAATACCATAGCTTCGATTATTACGTTTAGGACTATGATCCACTTTGAGTATAATTTTTTTGTGTATAGGCGGAGATTAAGATATTTCCAGTGGTAAACTAACGTTTTTTTGGTGGGTTTTTCTAGCATTGTTAGAGAAAGCACAATTCTCTCTCTCACCATTGAGCAATGCAGATGTCAATCAACTGCACAGGTGTAGCTCTAAATCTGGACTATTTATCTGTATCGCTGTTAACCTCGTACCAGTAACAGGTAATTTGAATTTC
The DNA here is from genome assembly GCF_000317375.1 of Microtus ochrogaster. Lineage (NCBI taxonomy): Eukaryota > Metazoa > Chordata > Mammalia > Rodentia > Cricetidae > Microtus > Microtus ochrogaster. The sequence goes on from NC_022009.1 coordinate 67,516,476, forward strand.
TTTAGTTCAATTACCTTTGATTTTTTATTAAATAATTTATTAATGCATCTGGGTATTTTGTCTGCATATATGTCTGTGCACCATGTGTTGTGCCAGGTACCCACTGATACCCTGGGACTGGAGTTAATGTATGATTGTGTGCCTCCATATTGTGTTGGGAATTGAACCTGGGTCTTCTGGAAGAGTAGTCAGTGTTCCCAACTGCTGAGCTATCTCTCCAGCCCCTCAGTGAGCTTTTGAATTCCATTATAAGGCTCACTGGGATTTTCTCTGGATTACGTTGATTTTATAGATCAACTGGGAGATGTGTGTGTTATAATATAATCTTAAATTGCTTGGCTCATGATATGATTTAGTATTGCATTTCTTAATATCGTTGATTTCTTTCAATAATGGCTAATATTCAAAGCACATATCTTGTATGTATTTTGTTAGATTTAATTTCAAGTGATTCATGTGTTATAATTTGTTGACATATGGTATTGTTTTTTGGTTTCCAGCTGTTCATGGGTAGTCAATACCATTGCTTTTTAAAATCTATTATATTTGTCTATTATATTTTTCATTGTAGAATACTATTTTAAGGTGTGTGACTTTTGTTTATGCTGCATTTGTTTAACTCTGTGAAGCTGTGATTCTTTGCCTGTCTAAAACACCTGATGGTCTAATAAAGAGATGAACAGCCAATAGTGAGACAGGAGAAGGGATAGGTGGGATTATCAGGCAGAAAGGATAAATAGAAAGAGAAATCTGGATAAAAGGAGAAAGAACAAGGAGAGAGGAAGCTAAGAGCCAACCACCCAGCCACACAGCCAGCCATGGAGTAAGAAGTAGAAGGTGTACAGAAATAGAGAAAGAAAAACCCAGAGGCAAAAGGTAGGTGGGATAATTTAAGAAAAGCTGGCTAGAAACAAGCCAAGCTAAGGCCACACATTTATAAATAATAATAAGCCTCTGTGTGTATTTATTTGGGAGCTGGGTGGCGGGCCCCCAAAAGAGTGAAAAAAATCAAAACTAACATTTTAACGTTCCAACATGGGTCTCGAGTAAAACCAACAACAACATGTCATATTTGTTGACTTAAAATTTTCACTAATTTTCCTTAATATATAACCGTCTTCAAAATCTGGGGTGACCTTCACTTCTGATATTGACAACTCGTATTTCCTCCTCTCTTCCCACTAGCATCGAGGCTCAAATCCAGGCTTTTGTGTGTGCTGGGCCAGCACTGGAGGATGAAGATGTGTTCTGAGCCCTTTCTTCCTTTTCATGATAAATTTGGCTGAATGTTTATAAACTTCATTGAAAATCTTACAGAACTACCTTTCGGTTCCATGGATATTCTGTGTTTCATTTCATTGCTTTCTGTTCATCATTTCTTTCCTTCTGTTTGTTTCGATTTCACCTAGCTCCTCTTCCTCAGGTTCTGCTGCTGGCCTTAACTTAAAGTCCTTTCTTCTCTTTGAACACAAGCACTTAATGCTATTGACACTTAGAGCAATAAGTAAGCATGTGTTGTGGGATCAACATACACAGAATTCCAAACTAAAACACTACTCAAGGTGGGGCTGGAGAGGCGATGGTTCAGTGGATGAATGCTTGCTGCTCAAGCGTGAGTTCAAATCCCTAGAACACAGAAAAGGTGAGCATAGGGGAATAGGAGCTGTGACCCTATCACTGGGGAGTTTGGTGAAGCACATAGGCAGGAGGATTACTGGGTTGGCTGGTTACAAGCCTAGCTTCAGGTTCAGTAGAGAGATCCTGTCTGGCCTTCACACAGAATGGGTGCACAGACCATCCCCCAATATACATCTATAGCATACATATACACACCCAACATACATGTACACACAAAAATATGTGCATAAAAGACACGAGAGAAACCAAATTATACAGTTCTAAGATATACTATCTGGTCAGACTTGCAATCTCAGCACTTGGGAAGTAGAGGCAGGAGAATAGCGATTTGGAGCCAGCCTGAGCTATTATAACAAGATCCCCTCTCAAAGAAAACAAAAAAGGGGGGGGCATTAGAGTACTATTTTTTGCATTTGCTTGTAACAAATTCTTTAAAATATATAAGAACAAGTGACAAAAACCAAAAGCAAAGTAGACAAATCTACAGCTCTATATGGAAAACATAACAACGTTCTCATTCTTCATTTGGTGCAATGGCAGAGATGTCCAGAACATCAGCAACTAACCTCACTTCCCTGACAGGACCAGAACACTCCAACTAGACACTGTCAGGCTAAACATTCTATCTAGTGCACATGGGATGGTCATCAGGAAGGGACCGTGTTTTGGGCTATAAAGTGAGTGAATTTTTAAAATAATTAAAATCATATCTATTATATTCTTTGAACACTATGAATTAAATCAGAAGTCAAAAGTGGAAAGACATTTGGGAAGTATACAAAGATTTGGAAAGGACACATGCCATTTCTAAATAAGCTTTGAGCCTAATCAGAACTTATGATTATGTATGAGAAATTAATAAATATTTTGTATGTAGTAAAAACAAAAGCATCATATATCACAATCAGTGGAATGTGTCTTATGCAGGGCTCTCCTCAAGGTTCAGCGTCCATAATTTCTGCTTACCCATCTTCAAGATAACCAATTCCTTTCTCTGCCATGTTTAGTCTTCTAATAAATCTACTAAAAAATGTTTTATTTCTGATAGCAGGTTTTATTTCCAGATTTCTCACTTGAGTTCTCAGAATGAGTTTTTATTGATGTTTTGGGTCTGTCTGTTTGCAGATGACGTTCACTCTTCCCACTATGAGCTATAACTAAGTTAGTTATAGGAGTTATAACTCCTTTGGGCCTCCTCCACCCTTATAGCGTCATTCTTGAGTCATATTCTGTTAGTGGTTTTATGCCTTTATTCCCCCTCTCTTTTTGGTGAGATAGGGTCTGGATCTCTGGCTGGCCTGGTGCTTCCTATGTAGACTCGCTGGTCTGGAGCCTGTAGAGAGCTGCCTGCCCTGTCTCCTGGCACCACCAGGCCCAGCGAGAAAGTGGGTTTTGTTTTTCACACTCTATGGATGACACTTACGATTTGTCTTCGGATGCTAGACATGGTAAGAGCTTTTCATCCAGCAGGCTCTTACCAGGCTCTGAGTCAGGCCTGTCAGCAGTTTAGTGGGGTTTGTTGATTCGTGTCTGCCACAGACATCGCCTTCTCCGGCTGAGCTGCTGTTAGTCTCCAAGCAAGCCTCACATGTGGCCCGGGGTCACACGCATCCCAAGATGGCTATGGGTACAGCCCAATACCCTTGTTGATGACAGCATCATGTTAGACACTACCAACTCTGCAAGTGGCTCAGGATGACAGGGATTCTGTCGCGTCTGCGATTGTCCTACCGCTTTTCAGCCGCTTGTGATCTGATACGCTCCACAGAAGCTGAATTCTTATAAACAGAACTATTAAGTATCTCCATATTGTAGGGTGGAAACAATCTTCTCTTGTGCTTTTCTACATCTTAAGTGATTGCAGAACCACAGTTAGTATTTTTTTTTTAATAACCCTGTTTTTCTGTTTAAGTCATTTCTGCACATGAAAGAATTTTGCCTTACGGGGAGGGGGGGGCAATGTATGGTAGTGGTTAAGACAAAAGCAGTATTCAGACCGAACTGGCTCTGAAACCCAGCTCTACCTTGCTACTAATTTTCTGAGCTTTGTGACTGAGAGAATTATTTAACTCCGTTCAGTTTTCTCATTAGGAAGACCGGGTAGAAGGAGATATGCCTGTAAAATCCTCAACACAACACACTGCCCAACTGTAGAGCCTTCAATGGGGAGCCATTATCAGACCAAATTTTATATGAATAAGCCTGGTGACATAGTAAAAGATACCCTGGATAGAAAAGAGACCAGAGTGTGGAAGGTCATTAGCATAAGATTCAAGTCACGGGCCCTGAAATAGGCAGCAGCAAAGGCGATGGAAGAAATGAGCCAGCCCTGTGCAAGCACTGGACCCCTCTGTGGAGTCCCGCTCGGGTACTGATCTACCCTCTCTGTTAACTTATGTTCAGTGTGGTCCCCACAGCCCCACGGCTGTCTGCTTGACTGTCTTTCCCTCCCTTTTTGGCTGCTTTGAGAGATGGGCGGGGTGGATGATCAGCAGTTTATCCCTTGTGCTCTGGTCTTTATGGCCATCAGGTAGTTCGTTGACTTAACTTAGTGTGAACGCTGTTCTGTTTTCCTTCTCACTACAAGGGCCACCGTTACAATTGTCCATAGCTGACTATTCAGCTTGGGCGTCATTTCCATCCCTGTTACTAGGCCAACACGAGCAGCCCTCTTGTCTGATTTTGGCCACACTGGTATAGGCACAGCTTTTCCTTTTCTTCTTTTCTCTTTCTTTCTCTTGGACGCTAACCAGAGTCCAAGTACTGTTGTCTGTACTTAGACCTCTGTACTGTTGTCTGAGGCTAAGGAAGAGTCTTTCTGTTGTAAAGCTCTGTGCCAAACTTCCATCCCTAACCCCAAGAAGCATGTTTTTTTTTTTTTCCTTCCTCTCCATCCCCCTGCTCTGGCTGGTTGCTAAGATCTAGGACTTTTCCTTCCTCTCCATCCTCGTGCTCTGGCTGGTTGCTAAGATCCAGAGCTTTTCCTTCCTCTCCATCCCCCTGCT
>NC_022009.1:67521278-67521679 GCF_000317375.1 Microtus ochrogaster
TGGCTGGTTGCTAAGATCCAGAGCTTGGCTGCCCTGTGCTTTCCTTTAAACTCTCGTAAAAGTGCCTTCAAGCATCTTTCTAGATTGTCTCTAAATTCTTTCATAATGAGACTAAGAGCCCTAAGCAACAGGGGACAGGGCTGTCCAGTTTTGCTAGTAATGAGTGGCACTCCAGATGGGACTCCTCAAAGTTTCTGGTAACAACTGTAATATTAAATATGGATATACAAATGGATTTAATAATGATGACCCTAAAGAATGGCCATGGAGGGTGATGCTTGGGACATGCAAAGACTCGAGAGGCAGCTGTTACGATCAGAAGCACGGGATTTTGAAGGCCTATGGGGCATTCCAGCTCACTAACACTGAGAAGCTTGACTAGGAATATTGCTAACCTGCAC
>NC_022009.1:67522078-67540451 GCF_000317375.1 Microtus ochrogaster
TCTCTCTGTCTCTCTGTTTCTGTCTCTCTGTCTCTGTCTCTCTCTGTGTCTCAATCTCTGGCTCTTGCCCAAGACTCGCGAATGGTCCCGTAGTGCAGATGCTACAGAGTGCCAGCATCATTTCAGCCTGAGGAACAAAGAGATACTGGCGTTTCCTTTTCTCCTTGTCATTAGCCCCAGTGTCTACTGGAAGCTCGTTTACTCTTCTGAGGTTGTGGTGATGAGGCTCAGTGTATAGTCAAGGTCTTGTCTCTTCTGTGTCCTCCTTCAATTTTGACGTCTTCAACAGAGCTGACCCTGGACTGCGAGCTCTTCTAGCACATTCCTATCCTTGAATCTGCACCAATTTGCTTTATTCAAACAAATAATTGTTTTGAAATTATTTATTTGTATTTTATGTGTGTTAGTGTCTTTGCCTGCTTGTATGTCTGTGTAATGGTGTCAGATCTTGGAGTTACAGACAGCTGTGAGCTGCCATGTAGGTGCTGGGAATTGAACCTGGGTCCTCTGGAAGAGTGGTCGGTGCTCTTAACCACTAAACCATTTCTCCAGCCCCCCAAATTAAAAAAAATTAATGTAATAGTTAGCATGTCAGCTCCACTTCCCCTCTTCTCTCAAGGATGTAAACTTAAGAGTATGTCCCAGTCTTGCCCCCTTTCTGTGATAGAATTCTCTGACAAGCAACTTGAGGGTGAAATGGTTTGTTCTGTCTCAGAGTTTAGAGGTCATCATGGAGGGGAAGTCAAAACAGCAGGGGCTTCAAATGACTGATCACATCCTGTCCACTGTCGGAAGGCAGGGAGAAGTAGATGCATGCTGCTCAGCTCTCGCTCGCTCTCTGCCTGTCTCTCTGGATCTCTGCTTCTCTGTCTCTCTGGGTTTCTCTCTGTCTCTCTCTGTATCTCTGTCTCTATCTCTGTGTCTCTGTATTTCTGTTTATCTCTCTGTTATCTCTGTCTTTCTGTCTCTCTGCGTCTTTCTATTTATCTCTTTGTTATCTCTGTCTCTCTGTTTTTCTTTCTCTCTTTCTCTCTCTTGACTAGGATCCCACCCACATAGGGACACCAACAGTAGTTCTTTCTATCTCAACCAGCAAAATCAAGATAACTCTCCAGAGGTGTGCTCAGAGGCCGATCTCTTGGGTGATTCTAGACTCTGGTGAGTTGGTAGCTAACCCCAGCTGCCACAGGGTGATCCACTTGTCTTCAGTTAGCATCCTTGTTAGGGTACTGGCCTTCTGACAGGCTGGCAGAAGAGCTTGCCTGCATGGCGACAGTAGCTGTTAGGATGGAAAAGGTCTCATTGTTCACTTCCCCAACCTCACTCCCAATAGATATCTAATTGAAAGGCATCTGATCTCTATGGAAATCTGCTCCCTAAAAATTAGCTTTTATTATGCATGTTCGTTGACTTTGAACTTCAGTGAAGCGGATGAAAGTGCAATCTCCTGTTTCCCAACCGCATTGGAAACACTAGATAATGATGTGGCCAAGTCTGGAAATAGAACTTGTTTGGCTAGTAAAAATTATTTGGGGGAAAAAAGAAAACTTTCAGTTACATAAATTAACATTTAGATTTTGGTTTAAAAGTCATTCCTGTCTCTGTGGTAGAATGTCTCTCAGCAGGAGCCTGTGAGTGGACAGCCATTAAGACCACACAGCTCAGTGAAATCTCCAAACACACCCTGAAAAACCACAAAGAGAATAGCTCCATTGTCATGGACAAACACAGGTCAGCGCTGTTCTTGCTTTGTAACTGGTGACTCCAATACTTTAGATATAGTTCTCCGGCATCTTATAATCTATGTCTCCAATGAATAACTTGATCTGAGAAGAGACTGTGGTCAGGAAGAGCCAGAAACAAGACAGGCAGTTAGTGGCCCACCGCATTTTCATCTGGTGATGGATGCATTTAGGAGATATTGTTGCACGAAATTCATGGTTTTAGTGTCTGGTCCTATCTATGGTTTGTGCATCTGTTAGGCCTCCTTGCTCTTTTTCTCTCTTTCATTTTATCTTCTTTTTTTTTTTTCTTGTTGTATCCGGTATCATGCCTAAGATGAAAGTTTGACACTATTCTGGAAGAGCCGGCATTTAATCAACACCATATGGCTTATTGAATAGGTAAGTTGATATGTGTCCAGATTTGTCATTTGTATTCTGTGACACGTTGTCTGCTGAGGCGTGATGGGATGGAGACTTCAGCATAACATACGAATGGTTTACCCGAGGAAACATTTCTTCTAAATGATGTCTTAAATACATTCGGGCCTTCCTAATTCTGTAGTAAATCTGAGTTGATTTACTACAACTTAGTGGCTGCTGAGATTTTCCTAGCCTTCTAGTTTTCTGGAGTCCCAGGCATGGTTAGGAATGCAACTCACAACACAGCCACAGAAGACTTACCTAGAATATACAACACTTTGAATTCTATTTCCTTGTCATCTACCTACAGTGGTTCTGTGGTCTTTTAGCATGACAATTACCTTAGTGTACGTAGCCCAGCTCCTTGGCCACTGCGTTGTTTAGTTTTTGTTGTCGTTTGTTGCCAACCTGACATAAGCTAAATTCATCTAGAAAAGGGAAATCTCAATGAGAAATAACCTTCATCAGATTGGCCTATGGCCGTATCTGTGGGACATTTTCTTGAGTAATGATTAATGTGGGAGGGTCCAGCCTGCTATGGGTGGTGCCACCCATGAATAGGTGAGTCCTGGTTATACTGTTGGTGTTTTACTATTTTGGCTTTTTTGCTCCCAAAATAAATCATACACAAGGTTTATTCTTAGCTATGAATGCCTGGCCTTAGCTTGGCTTGTTTTTTGCCAGCTTTTCTTTTTTTTTTTTTTAAATTAGTTTTATTTGATGTGCATTGGTGTCAATGTATGACTATGTGAAGGTATCAGATCTTGGAGTTACAAACAGTTGTGAGCTGCCATGTATGTGCTGGGAATTGAACAGACAGTTCTCCCAACTGCTGAGCCATCTCTCCAGGCCCCTTGCCAGCTTTTCTTAAATTATCTCGACTACCTTTTGCCTCTGGGCTTTTTTCTTTTTCTACTTCTGTATACCTTTCTTTCCTCCTTGCTCTGTGGTCCCTGATGTCCTCCTCTCCTTGTTCTTTTGCTTGCTTTCTCTTAATTCTTGGTCCTCTATTTTTCCTCTCTGCCTGCCAGCCCCGCCTATCCTTGCTCCTGCCTCACTATTGGCCGTTCAGCTCTTTATTAGACCAATCACGTGTTTCAGACAGGCACAGTAACACAGCTTCACGGAGTTAAACAAAGGCAGCGTAACCAAAAGTCACACACCTGAAAATAATATCCCCCAACATGGTTGCAAACTGAGCAAGCCATAGAGAGCAAGTCAGTAAGCAACACTCCTCCGTGGCTGTTGTTGCTTCAGTTCTGGCTCCAGGTTCCTGCCTTGACACCCTGCCATGAATTTCCTTCATTGATGGACCACAATCTGTAAGCTGAAATAAGCCCTTTCCTCCCTAAGTTGTTTTGATCATGGCCTTCAGCACAGAAACCCGAAACAAACTAAGGCAGCCATCTTCTCACTGAATCATTTCTAGCCAGAAGGACCTCCTCTCCCTTGTTTCCAGTCTTGTGGGGAGGCGAGCAGAAGTCACAGTGGTACCATCCAGTGCTCTCACCGGAATTCCCGGAGCTTTTGTGATAAAACTTGTTTTACCCCAGCCGCTTGTTTCTAAGACCTCTGGGTTTTCTTTAGAGGCCTGGTTTCCTCCTCACTTGGAGGTGATTTTTTAGACCCTTGTTTGTGACTCATGTCTGACAAGTTATTGGTAAAGGCTCACTTACTGCCCACATACAGAGTTTGATGGGCGCTCAGTCCAGCCTAGTGTGCTTGGCTGCACTGTGCATACAAGGCTGAAGGGTGGTATTTTCACTCCACGGTCCACACCTCTATATCATCGTTCCTACCCAGCTGCTACCCGGGGCACACATGTACCATTCTTGACTCTTGGCCCATGTTAGATGCTCAGCACATAGCTATTGTAATCATTATTACAATAATGCCTGCCTGGGTTGATTTCAAACCATCACTGCCTGGTTCTAGTGTGCTTGCTCACATTCATGCTTTTACACCCTCCCTCGCCATATCTAGGGATGTTGAACACTGTTTCTTCTTTTGAGACCCATTTGTTCATTAATTAGCCTCTTTTTTGAATAGCAGCTTTATTTCATTTTTAGTGTTAATTGTTTTAGCTCTTTGTAAATTATGGATATTAGCCCCCTCTCTGAATTATGGCTGATAAATTTTTCTCCCATTCTGTGGGCTGTCTGTCTGCTTCACTGACAGTTGACTGTGCAGGGAAGAAACACTTTTATTTTCATATCCTTCCATCTCCTGATTCTTAGGCTGAGTTTCTGTGCTTCTGGTGGTATAGCATAAATTTCTTGCCTACCCCAATGTCTTAAAGAGGATTCACTGTGCTTTCCCCCAGCATTGTCAGTGTTTGTGGTTTTAAATTAAAGTCTTTTGATCAATGTTGAGTTATTATATATATGTGTGTGTGTGTATATATATATATATACATATAGTTAAAGATATGGGTGTAATTCCATATCCTGGATGATAGTTTTTCTAGCACCATGGCCTTTGTTTATTTCTGTCTCTGTGCAGTTAGTCTAACAGACTGTTTTTATGCCAATACCAGCTGTCTTTGTTACTGCGGCTCTTCAGTATCATCTGAGGTCAGGTATTGTGATGTTTCTCGGTGTCTTCTTTCTTCTTAGGATGCTCTGGCTATTTGTGGTCTTCTATGAGTCCATATGAATTATTGGATTATTTTTTTTCTAGAGCTGTGAAGTATGACGTTAGAACTTTAATTGGTGTTGCATTGAATTTGTGGAAATCTTTTGGTAAGCCATTTTTGTGATATTAACTCTGCCAATCCAGAAGCTTGGACCGTCTTTCCATGATCCAGTGCCTTAGCAGAGATATTTTCAAATTAATGCTTGTTCTTCTATTCACATTAGCAGAGAAATGGAACAAGCTTAGATGTCCATCAGTTGGCAAATGGGTAATGTTTGTTTTGTTTTGGTTTTTCAAGATGGGGTTTCTCTGTAGCTATGGAGCCTGTCCTGGAACTAGTCCTTGTAGACCAGGCTGGCTTTGAACTCACAGAGATCCACCTGTCTCTGCTTCCTGAGTGTTAGGATTAAAGGTGTGCGCCACCACCGCCCGGCTTGATGAATGGGTAATGAAATGTTCATGCACAGAATGGAACATTATTCAGCTATAAACAAAAATTAAACTTAAAGGATGATGGCTGGACTTACACATGATTTCTGGTGTCAGCCTGTGCCATGGACCTCAGTGTGTTCTCCAGTGGCAGTACAGATCAAAGACATCGTGTCCCTCTGTTGCTTCAGAGACTGCAGACACACCATAGCCCCTCAGCAGCAGCAAAGTCCATGAATGTCAACACAGACCCCGTGGCAGCAGGACCTCAGACCTAGCTATGGCCCTCAGCAGCAGCGTGGACTACATCACCGTGGCCTTGGGTGGCAGCATTTCAACATGACCTCCTGCAGCAGAATGGCCGTGGACATCAACATGGCTTCAGGCTCCAACACAGACTACAAACATCCACATGACCTTCTGTGGTAACAGGCCACTGGACATCAACACAGCCCTGGCTGCAGCAGGACCGTGGACATCCACATGAGCCTGGGGCAACATACTATGGATATCAAGGTGGCCTCCAGGGCCAGCCTGGACCTTAGAGGCCTTTTGAGGAGGTCCAATCCAGAAAACGAATTGTTCTTGGCCTTGGACATCCTGTCGCGTTGCTCATAACCAGGGTGATCACTCAGCTTGGTAGAGAGTTCAGGGTCTTGAGTCAGAGTGCGAGCTTCAGGCCGCTGCATACCGCCCTGTCAGCCCTGTTGTAACACGTTTTCCCATCCATCACAGGCTTCCCTCACACCTCTCTCCGGTTCCACCTCTCTTCTCCTGCTCACTCCCTGCTCCATTCCTCTACTTTTCCCACCTCAGTGGCCATGGAAGTTACAGTGTGTTTCTCCTACCGTCACACTATGTAGTTATCCAGACAGATTTACATGTAAATATTCATTGCAACAAGCATTGGTCTGGTTCAAGGTCGCTGGTGTGAAACACTGTAAATACTGGACCACTGCTGAGACTCCTCTCAGATATCCTGCTGTTGCCCAGAGTCAGGTCGATGTTGCAGCAAGGCAGGGCATCCCAGGGCAGGTTCTGTGAGAGCTCCTGGCTGCAGGGGCTGCAGCTGCAGTGGCTTCCTGCCCAGAGCTGGCCAATTAGCTTAGGACCGGCTCTATCCAGCAATGACCTGTTTTTGCAGCAGCCCAAGCCGCCACACATCTCCCTGTCATTAGGGCTAGCAGCTACACGGCTCATGAGAAACCCCTTTTGTTCTTGCAGCAGCCTGAGAGCCAAGGGCATAGATTTGGTGTTCTCCTTGTGTGTGGCTCTGCTCTGCCATCTCTTTCCTCCTGATTTCTTCAGTCCACGTTTTAAAGGCATCTTCCCATAAGATTTGACGTGTGTGTGTGTGTGTTTCAGGACAGAGTTTCTCTGTGTAGCTCTGGCTGTCCTGGACTCACTCTATAGACCAGGCTGACCTCGAACTCAGAGATTCACCTGCCCTTTAGTCCTTCTGGAGCTGCATTGGGTTCAGCAGACTTCTTTTCCCACTGGTACAGATTCCTCAAAGCTCCTTGGTGGGGGTCAGGAAGGAGCTATCATCTTCGTTTTCTATAACCTGAAATTCTTGTGTCCCTTTTTTCCCGTTTAGAATGAAATTAAATCCATCTACATAGTGTTGGTTAATATGTAAATTGTTTTGCTCTGTGTGCGGGTTAGTGTTTGGTCAACGCCACATAGCTAGGTTATTTGGGAAGAGAGGGAATTGCAATTGAGAAAATGCTTCCACCAGGGGCATTTTCTTGGTTGATGATTGATGTGGGAGGTCCCAGCTCATTGTGGGTGGTGCCTGGGTGCTATAAGAAAGCAGGGCTGAGTAAGCTCTGGGGAGAACGCCAGTAAGCAGCACCCCTGCATGACATCTGCAACATCTGCATTAATCTCTTTCCTGACGTCCCTGGATGATGGACTGCAAGCTGTGAACTATTGAAATAAATCCTTTTCTCTCCAACTTGCTTTTGCTCACAGTGTTTTATCACAGTAATTGAGACCTAATCCAAGACATTATGTATATAGTAAAATGTGGTTAACGTGGCTTTTAAGATATTTAAGCTCATGAACTGCTTAGCCCTGTTGTGGCCTCTGCAAATGTGTCCACCGTGAGTCACTTCAGTGATTATATGGGTCCCCAAAGAAAATACTGTACAGCAAAAGGCAGGCTGGATTTGAGTTTCCCATGCTGACAGTCTCCTGATGGGCTTTTCATGCGGAGGATGCTGATGGACCCAGTGATTGTGTGCATGCTGGGGAGTGTGTCCTCACTCACACTCCCCCTAGCCACACTGCACACCCCTGGCCACACTACACAGGAGATGCTTCTCAGCAAATGGAACCCACCAACATAGCTGTGAAGAACTCTTGGAGAATGGGTCAGGAACCTTCTATAAGGAAGCTGCCCCTTTGTGAGCTCACCCCTGTTCTCAGATCTGGCTGGTTGTAAACATTTTCTGCAAGACAAGCTTCCCTGGCAGGATGGCGGAAGAAGCCGTGTTGAGAAGTCTGATTTGCTGGGCATATAGAATATGGTCCTCTCCTGCTTTTGGAGCCAGGTCAAGCTATCCAAGAATGGCCCAGGCTCTTAACCCCATGGGGGTGCTGTTCTGGGCAGGGACCTTGTTGGTGGAGATGGCAGAGGGAAGGTGTGGGTGGTTAGGCTGAGACACTTGGAGAAAAGCTGAATTCCCGAGTTTCCATGATCCTGCGTATTCAGAAGCTTCTACCTAAGATGGCAATGTCTCCCCAACTGCTCTGAGGATGTCTTATTTACCCACCCCTTTCCTTTAAAAATGACAACAGTTTCATCACAATTATTGAAAACAGAACATAAAATCCAAGCCAGGCATCCTGAGGTCATCTTGAACTACACAGAAAGTCAGTGTCTGTCTGCCCTCCCAAAGTCTCTAAATGCAGCGATGGGTCAAATAGTTCAATGCTAATGGTCCCTGATGAGAACATAACAGGGATATTTATGCTAGGAGATAAACTAACTTGGAATATTTGAGAGTTGGTTTGGTCTCTCTGAGCAGAATACCTGCTGTGACTCTACCAACCAATTGTCTCTAGTTTCCTTTCAGTTGTGGTAATAAAATATTCAAATTAAAATAAAAATTAGAGAAGGAAAGTGATTATTTTATCAAGATTTACAATCCATCATGAGGGAAGTCAGGGCAGGAACTGAGGCAGGAACTTGTAGCGGAAGCCATGGCGGGGTGTTTCTTTTCCTTGCTCTCAGCTTCATGCTTAGGTAGCTTTCTCATATGGCTCAGGACCCGCCTAGGAAATGGTGTTGCTCACAGAGGGCTGGGCCCTCCTGTATCAGTTAGTAATAAAACATTCCTCTATGCCCGTCTCATTTGGGTGATCCTTCAATTAAGACTATGTCTCGGATGACTAGGTTGTGTCAAGTTGACCTTTACCTAGGCCACCCTGTTGATCTGAAAGGTGGGGAGGGGAGCAAGCTTGAAGAGGTGGGGGAAAAGAAGAAAGTATTAGGCAAGGAGGCTGCTTGCCTGAGAAACAAAGGACAAAGGTCCCTTTGATGCTGAAGCTTATTTTACTTTTGGGGGAAAATTTTTGTTGTTTTCAGCAGCTTCAGGTCCATCTCATCTTTGAATCGCCTTCCCTCCAATCACAAGCAGTCCACTAGAAACCCATGCAAACAAACCTCCGGAGCCAGAAGATTGTCTCTGGCTAGTTACCCCCTGAGGTAGCAACAGGGCTATTGGTTGCCGACCATTTCCCTGAACTGGGGAAGTAGTGTGCCAGGGTTGGCAAGGCTGACTGCCGGCCTTGCCGAGCCTGAAGCATGCCCCTGATGCATCAGGATGCAGAGCGGGCCAAGGCAGATGTGTGGGGTGTGGACATTGGCAGATGTGACCAGGAGGGCAGCCAGAAGAGAGGTGACAGCTGGCATGAATGCCGCCCGTAGACCACAGGAGAGTGGTCACATCATTTGCTGTGCCAGGAGGGAGGCAGAACAAGTCACACATGACAACTGAGGAATGAGAAAATCGACCGGCTTGTTTCCTCCCTTCCTGTTACTGCATCTGGGGGATGACTTGGAATGCTTCCTTGTACTCAGATGTCAGAACCACTGCCTTCACGAGGGCTTGTCAAGGAGCTGTGTCTTTCCAACTGGAGCAACGTGTGAACACAAAGGCTGCCCCATGTACCCCACTTACGGTATCTTGAGAGGTGCAGGATCTTGTCTAGCTGTCTGGACCACATGCCACACCATGGGGGGCAACTTGAACACCAGGAATGACACCATCTCTGTGTAGTCTGACCACACAGAGGTCACAGGTGTCCTGATTCTTGGTAGGAACCGTCTCAAGGGAGCCACCTCCTATCAGGTCTATAGACCTCTGCTGGGAACAGCTACCAGCTGCTCAGGTGGGTGGCAATGGTCTTCCCTCACGGCATGTGTGGCAGAGAATATAAGAACAGCAGTGAGCAGATACTGAACTTCATATACGGTACCTAGCACAGTCCATGAAGGGCTGCTCCAATTCACGTACAACTAGCAAGGTGGCAACGCAGCTAATAGGGAATGAGGCCAGAGCTGAATTCAGGGAGCAACTGGGTGTGTGTGTGTGTGTGTGTGTGTGTATGTATGTGTATGCACACGTATGTGTGATGTTGTGGCTTAAACTCAGGGTGTTATGAATGCCACACAATCCATTTTTTTTATTTTCAAATGGCAATATACAGTAGAATTAACTTTTATAAACTGTGTTATGAATGTTTTTAAAATTATTTTTTATTTTTGCATCATTTTCTCACTTCTACCTGCCATGGTCTTTTCTTATCTTGGTTCTTATCCAAAATGTTGAAACCTTGGAAACTGATGGGAATAGACTTGAGATCAAATGACTCTGTTGGTACTTTGAAGTCAAGAAAGCCATAGAACAAGGTCCAGAAGAGAAGCTGACAAGGTTAGGTGCTTCAGAGAGAAAAAGATAAACATATCTGTGTTCCATCAGATACACAATTCAATTTAGTGGGCTAAAGTTACTCTTCCATATGTAACCATGCGCCCCTGGCACCTTGTTCCCTTTCTAGGACGTAAACACTGTTACCACCTTGTGTACACACACAAAATTACAGCAGCAGTCAGTGCTCTGCCTCTCTCTTCTCTATGGTTAAAATTAACCATGTGTCTGTAGTCATGTAGACCAGGATGGAAGCCAGAAGCCTTTTCTACTGCTGAGTCCTTTCTGCCTGAGAAGCTTTTATGTGAACCTGAGTATATAACATTGTTACAGAAATCAATCATTTACTAATGACAAACCATGAAGTAATTTATTTTAAACTAATTCTTTGGTATATCCATGGTTTTACCACTTATTAAAGACAAAAGCAAAGTATATTTGCGTAAGTATATTTGCATAAGTATATTTATTATTTGCATAAGTATATTTGTATATTTTGACTGAATGTTTCAAGCTGTGGGCCGCCCAGCACCAATATTTTGATTTTATAGTTGCCAGTACTGAAAGCGCCACTTTGCATAAATATAAAGTACAAAATGGAAGCAGTACATTTAGGGGCATTTTATAAATTGTTGGGAATTCTATTTTAATTCAAAGCTCAAATTCATTCAGTGATTTTTTTAAATGTATTTTTTCCTCATACAATTCATCCCAATCACTACATCCCTACTACAGTTTCCCCTTCCTCCACTCCTCCCAGTTTCTCTCTTCTCTTCCATTTCCCAAATTAAAAAGAAAACAAAACAGGCCTCCCAGGAATATTAACTGAACACAATATACAATAATACTAGGCATAAACCCTCCTATCAAGGCTGGACAAGGCAACCCAGCAGGAGGAAAAGGGTCCTAAGCCCCTTGATGTTCTCATGGCCCTCTTGATTTCCAGTCACCTGGATATTTGCCCCTGTAATGCATTTTGTGTTTCTGGAAGCTGTCTCAGTTCCTCTTCCTTTTTCTTTCATCTCCTCTTGGCTGCGTATTTTCAAATGACCCATTTAAGCTCACGAAATTTCTTCAGTTTGCTCTATTTGGCTACTGATGGTTTCATGTTCTTTTTTAGATTACATACTTATTGATTGATTGATTGTATATGTAGGTGTGCATATGCCATAATGCATACAAGGAGGTCAGAAGATAACTTGTGGAAGTCCGTTCTCCTCTTCTACCATGTGGATTCTAGAGATGAAAGTCGGGTCATTGGGTTTGGTGATAAGTGGCTCGTGATCTATCAAAGTGCATTTGGTTGTATATCTAACCTTTTAATGGACTACTGTTATTCTCCTGGATAAAAAGTCATGAAAATCAGGGAAGAAAATATCAGAGTCATAAAATGAGGAGAAATGACTGTGACAGATGAGAAGCTGATGATACAGACAGCCATATTCTCTTGAGACAGCTAGAGCTCACAAACTGCCTCTCCATTCTCTGGGTTACCTCCTACCATGACAAGGGCAGCTCGCTTTCAGGGCAGCCACCTGTCCACTTGAAATGGTGGCACAGTGGTGGGCTGGTGCATCACGGTTACAGAGTTCCAGGTTTCCACGGTGGAAGAAACTGCCACTGTCTAAAACCGGGCACTCGTGTAATGTCCTGGGGTCTCTTTGGATGTGAACTTTTGAAGTTCCCTAATTCTGTAGAGCCCAGTGCAATTCAATAAAGTTAGTTCCCATTTGTTGTTCTGCTTAATCTGTTCATGTGGTGTGGCCACTGGAACAAATCAGAGCTCCAGCTTCCAGATTCACTTAGTCATGTGTCAGACTGGGAGTTTCATTTCCTGGAGGCTCCCCCACCAAATGCTGGAACATTTCAAAAACATTGTGAAAATTTGTCACCAAAATATGACGATCTGGGTGGGGACATTGAGGTTTAGCTGCTTCTTCTTTTGAATATTATGTAAACATCATGATTTTTTTTTTCTTTTGAGGTAAGGTTTCTCTGTGTAGCTTTGGAGCCTGTCCTGGAACTCGGTCTGTAGATCAGGCTGGCGTCGAACTCAGAGATCCGCCTGCCTCTGATTCCCAAGTGAGGATTAAAGGCATGCGCCACCCGGCAACATCATGAATTTTAAGGGTATGAGTTAAAACTTCACCGTTTGGAACCTGTCAGGATAGGAGCAAAACACGCAAACTGTCACAGTGCAAACTGCATGACAAGCGACAGACGGGAAGCTCCTGTTTTAGGACAAACATTTCTAAATTTCTTAAGTTTTCCTTTTCTTCTATAGTACAGCCTTGTCTACTGTATGTGAATTGACCTTTCTGATGGTATACCAAAGTATTAATACTTTTCCCCCAGTAGGAAAATCATGTGGGTGAACTCATTGGGTAAGGCATTTGTTCTGCTGGACATCCTGAGTTGGTGGGTTTGGGCGAGCTGCATGGGTCCCATGTTAAATGTCCTATACAGCTGTCATTGAAAGATTTGAAAGTGACTGATACTGGCTGACTGGTGAGCTAGATTCCCAGCCCCCACTCTCCTACCAGGCAACTTGGGTCAGTGCAAAGGGGTGGACTGGGGGAAGAGGTGTACATCCTCTTTGGCTCTATCATGCACCAAAAATGATGGAGTGGTATTTAACTTCTCTGACCTTGTTCCAGCTATAAAAATTGGAGCTGCTGTGACAATTGATATAACTTCCATAAATTTACCTTTCCCATGACCTCCAGCTCTGCTTAGATTTCCTGAGACAGGAACCACTTCTCTAAGTTGAAGTCCATTTGAGGAGGTAGATAAAACAACTTCTATATCAGCCAAGTTATGGGTGTGCTGGTACAGGCTTTTGATGATCTGTCTAGCTTGTATGACCCTGACAGTATTTAGAATGACCATGGTGGTAATC
Organism: Microtus ochrogaster; assembly: GCF_000317375.1. NCBI lineage: Eukaryota > Metazoa > Chordata > Mammalia > Rodentia > Cricetidae > Microtus > Microtus ochrogaster. The sequence continues at coordinate 67,535,122 of NC_022009.1, forward strand.
CATACTAGGATTGGCAGAGGGAGCTAGCTATCTCTGAGAAAGGTCTAGCTGTCCCCAAGAGCCATGAACTGCTATAGGGCCAAGGAAAGGTTCTTACCGCAAAACCCTGTTTGCCTCTAGCAAAACTAAGTATTTATGTGAATTTAAGCCAACCTTGAAAACTAGTTTAATTTTTTTGTGAGATTGTAGTATTATTATAACATTTCTCCCTTCCTTTTCCTCCCTCCAAACCTTCCCATATATCCCTTCGTATGCTCTTCAAGTTCATGGCCTCTTTTTTTCCATGAGTTGTTATTGAATGCATAAACATATATGCATACACATATAAATTACTAAACATAACTTAGTCCTTATCCTGTTACTTGGATGTTTGTTTTCAGGGCTGACCATTTGTTACTGGATAGCCAATTGGCATGTTCTTCCTAGGGAAGACCATTTCTCCCCTCCCAGCATCCCTCAGTTGCCTATAGCTGTGTAGGGTTGAGGCCTCATGGGTGGGCTATTTCTGGTCCACACTGGCATGTCCATTGGTGTCATCCTTGTCCAGCTCTTATTTGGGCCGTCATCTTGACAATACTTTCTGGGTGCTGCTTCTGCTAATCCCAGGAGACACAATCTCAATGCAAACTCCCTGACCTGCTGACTCTTACATCTTTGCACTGTCTTCTGCTATGTTCCATGAGCCTTAAGTCTGGGATTGTTTTGTACTTGTGTCCACTGGGATTGGGCTCCACAACTCTGTATTTTGATTGGTTGTGGATTTCTGTGCTGGTCTCCATCTGTTGCAAAGTTTCCTTGATGCGGGGTGAAAACTACACTTATCTGTTGGTATAAGGAGAAATGTTTTGATTGGTGTTAGGGAATTTGCTTGTTTAGGAAACTATTACAGTCTCCTCCAAATCCACTTCACTAGCACTGAATATTTAGCTGGCTTTCCAGTAACAAGCATGGTTTCCCTTTTGTTGAGCAGGTCTTAAGTCCAATTAGAGAGCTGCTGGGTACTTCTAAGGTGTATGCGCCACTTCTGCACCCTTAAGGGTTATTGTGTCATGCTGATCACTGATGTGGTTCATAGGTATCACAGCTGGGTAGGATTGTTGATTTCCTCCCTCCTTTCGATGCCTGCACAGTGCCTTCTGGTACAGTCAAAACTAGTTCTCAGGGAAGAGGCATTCCAGCTAGTTCCAGCTCAGGGGTCTCTACACTGTGACTGAAGTGCATATTATCTTCAGCAATAGAGACTTACCTTCTACCTCTAGGGGACAAGCAAAGGTAACAGCAATAGGCTGTATATAGTGAAACCACCTGCTGTTAATTGATGTTAATGTCTTTAAATCCAGGAATAGATTTTTTAAAATGAAATTGGACACCCCAGAATTCAGTACAATTATGTTTTGGATAAAAATGTCTTCTTGGTTAACTGTACTCTTGAGTTGAATTAAGTGTTCCTTATTTCTCCAGTAAGTTTTAATTTGAAGGCTATTTTGTCCTATTAGGATAGTTGACACCTTCTTGCTTCCTGGTCTCATTTGATTGAAGTACTTTTGTCCATCCTTTTACTCTAAGGCAGTGCCTATCATTAAAACTAGGATGTGTGTCTCCTGTAGTTAGCAGATTTTTTTCTTCTGGATTCATTCAGTCGGTCTGTGTCTTTTGATTAGAAAGTGGAGGTCATTGATATTTAAAGTTATAGAAATGTGTATGTTAATTGTGGTTATAATGTTATTGATTTTTCAGTGTTGTTTGTTCTCAGTGGTATTTTTATGGCTTCACCATTTCTCTGCTATGCTCTCATTCCTGTCCTCAGCCTAAAATGCTTCCTGTATTTTCTCTAGTTTGGTTTGTTGGATATTATTCTTTTAGTCTATTTATGTTGTGGAAAGTTTTTCTTTCAGTAATGACAGATAGTTTTGCTGGGTATATTTTTAGGTTGGCTGTCAATGTATTTAAGGACTTAAAATTCACTGCCCCAGGCTCTTCTGGCTTTCAAAGTTTCCATTAAGAAACCAGCTGTTTTTATAGTAATTTTCATTTATATTTGACTTGTGTTTTTTCTCTTACCACTGTGAATATACGTTCTTTGTTTTAACTATGACATGCCATGAGGATTTTTCATTTCTGAGCTTGTCTTTCTCATGTGTGCTTCTTCTATTTGTATGGGTGTGTCTTTCCTTTGTTTAGGGAAGTTTTCTTTTACTATCTTGTTGAAGATCTGGTCTACACCACTGACTTGGTATTCTTTTCCATCTATGCCTATAATTCAAAGATTTTTCCCCCACATTTCTTGTGTTGTTGTTCTGTGTGTGTGTGTTTAGATATTTATTTGTTCTAGATCATCTAATTTGAGTCCTGAGTTCTGCTTTGTTCTACTTATAAGGCTTTGACGTTTCTAGTTGAGCTTCTGGATCTTTCAATTTCATCTTCATTTCAGCTCAGCTCTTCAGTGTTTTTATCTGCTGTCGGAATCCTACTCTCAAGTGTTGGGTTGTCTTTGTCATTTCTATCAGTCTTATTTTTGTTTTTCATTGGTTTTGTATTTTAAGAATAGCCTCTTTCCTTGAACATCACTCAGACATTTATTCTCAATTTCACTGATCTGTTTCTCTGGCTTTTACTTGAACTCCATAATTTTTGATGACGTTTATGATTGGATTGTTCTTTCACATTCTGTGTTCTGGAATTAATCTCAGCAATTCTCATTGGCATTCATTTCCACAGGACTGGTAGGTTTTAGAGAGATAATGCAAGCATGATCTTTCATATAGCAGGGGTTTTTGTGATGAGATTTGGGAACACCAACTTCTTTTATTAGTTCTGAGTTTGTTATGGACAGAGCAGCTTAGGAAGAAGATGCTGGTGGGTATGGTCTAGAAATTAGAAATGCATTGGGTGAAATGAAGTCAAGTGGACAGAGGCTACTGGACTGGCATATAGGATTTGCCTCTGTTCTAAGTATGGTCTGAGTGAGTCCTTTGGTTTGGGGGTTAGGCAGGGAGGATCCTGTCCCAAACATAGAGCTCCTTTGTGGTGTAGGCATGGAAGGCCAGACTAGGCAGGTTCACTGGTTGTGAAACCCAGGCTAGATCTGGCTGGTTGAGGATAAGGTGTGGCTAGTGAGGTCAGGAGAACACATTTGGTTAGACCCTGGAGAGGATGTGAGAAGTCTGGGTACCAAGTCGGGTGCGTGGAAGTGTGTTGAAGGGACCTGTGGGGCAGTTGGCAGTTGCAGGTTTGAAAATTATTATATTTATTGATAAAGTTACTTCTTTCCAACTTATTTTGAAATGGTTATCTCCTATACCTTTTGTCTAGTTTTTACCTGATAAGGATTTTCTGAGCAAATGTTAGTCATGCTAACTTTTCCATTACTGAGGGAATGGGAATATGGTTTAGCTCTTCTACAGCTCAATTTAGTTAGGAGGTCTCCATTTTCTCTGGAAGTCCTGCTTTAGTTGCTTTAGGTAGGACACAGCTTTGCTTTGATGTAGGCAGGGTGAGACAAAGCTGATGTCATGTTCTCTGCAACTTCCTACACTTTTAGTCAATTCCTTTCCCTCTTCACTCCTACATGCAGTCACCAGCATGCTGGAGTACAGCTTCTGCAGTACAACACCGGCCAATTTCCCTTTAGGGAATCACTCTACGCCAAGGGCAAACACTGCGTCAGTGACTGCTGTGAAGGGCTGTGAAAAGGGGCAAGCTTCAACTTCATCTGGAATTCTCTTGTGGGTCTGCTGTGCCTCAGATGGCCACCTGCCTTCCTCTTGCACCCTGCCCTTCTCCCGCAGGTGTTGATCAAGTCTCTAAACTGACCAAGCTTGCCGGTCCTTGTCTGAGCTTGTTTTCTGGGGAACTGACCCTGTGAAAATTGCTCTAGATGTCTATCGCTGATTTATTTTAAAATTTCAATAAATTAAAAAAAAACATTGAAAGCCCTAGGACATATTTTAGTAAATATTCGTGTAAAATATTGTACATTTTAGTAAATAGTCTTAAACTGTTTCTGTAGGCTGGAAAGATGGCTTAGTCAAGAGCGCACTGTTTTTGCAGAGGACTCAAGTTCAGTTCCCAGCACCGCGGTTTGTGTAAAGTCAAATACCGTCCTCCCTGATACACACAGTCCTCCGTGGAATGAGCAGCACTTCTCTCTGTTCTGAGTGTTATGGCAATCCTTGCTTATCTTGACTCCTAGAATGGCCTCAATAAGAGAGACGAATGATTTCTAGCTATAATGTCATTTGACACGGAAGTGGAGGCAATCTTTTAAATCTCCCAGCTTTCTCTCTGTAAGGTCTACAAGATTTGTTAAATTTCCAGTATCTTAAAGGCAGCTATTCCATGTATTCTGTTCAGTTTTAAAGTGATCATGCTGGGAGGATAAATCTGGTGGTTACCACTCAATCCTGGCATAGGGAACCGGCTTCCCCACACTACCTCGGACATCTATGGTCCTAGCACTGATGCCTCTTTTTATCCTGAGATCGGGTTTTGTGTCTTTTCGTGTTATTCTCATCACTTTTCTGCATCAGTGAGCTCTGGCTGCCTTAACAAGTTAACAAACGTGCTTATTTCAACAGATATGTTCTTATTTCGTGATGGACAAGTATCAGACAGTTTCCTGTTCTTTTGAATCGTGCTTCTGCACTATAAAAACGACCGAAGAACAGTGCATTTTAGTGTGTGGTGTTTTCCAGCCTTCAATCCAGAGTCTTCTCATACTGAGTTGGAACTTACGCCTCTACTGCCCAACAGTCTTCTGAACCATTAGTCATACTGGGTCCTAATGTAAATGGTGATGTGAAAAGACTCCAAATGATTCCATTTATCCCAGCGGCTTCACAGCAAGACCAGCATTTAAAATGTCCTGCAGGTGCACTGAAGAATTACATTCCGTAATTGAGTGCAGAAAGTTTACTAATATATACTTTCAAATTTTGTACCGGATCTGCGGACATTTCTGCTGTGCCTTTAACTCCGGAAATGGATGTTTCATTACATCGAACACAGATCTCACTCCAGACTGTAAGTATCGGTCCTATGGAACCTCTGATTTAAGGTGACTAGAGAAGGAGCAGCCTCTGCTCTCCCTGGAGCGGCACACTTTTACTTGTTACTCAGAGCTCTCAGGGACGGATGTTGCTCTATCTGCACTATAAACAGCAGTCTTTACTGATAAAGTAAATAGGCATGCCAGAGGAGGAAGACATAGTAAGGTGGCTGTTAAAGTCTCCACCTAAAGATCCAGAGCAACGTGGAAAGCACTGGAGAAGGTAGAGTTATGATGAAAACAGACGGAGGAGATTCCTCAGGGAACACTGGAGTGTGTGGCG
>NC_022009.1:67543101-67562398 GCF_000317375.1 Microtus ochrogaster
ATTATTAAAATTGGGAGAGAGAAAACAAATGGTTTACTCTGAGTACATGCTTTATATATTGGCCCATAAACTGCTAAGGATTCTGTTTCTCAATGATGAGACACATTGTGAAACGCAACATTAGGTGATTTCATCATCAGGAAAACCCCAGAATATACTCTAAAAGAAACCTACATGCGATAAGCCTGCCACACAGCTACGTTGTTCCAAGACTGTAAATAAAATTTAGTAAGTTATTATTTTATGGTATGCCTAAGTACAGTAAATAGAGTATTAAACATAAAAAGTGTGGTTGGTGAGATTGCTGTGCAGACATGAGGGCCCGAGCTCAGACGCTCAGCATACTAGAAAAGCTGAGTTGGTGGCGCACACCAATAATCTCAGCACTAGCTGCGTCTAGTGCATCAGCGACTGCTGGGTTAAGTCAGAGAACTCGTCTCAAAAGCACAAGGTATGAACATCGTAGAGCATATACTTTTGTTGTATGATAAGGCCTTTCTTGGGTATATTCCCAAGAGTGGTATTGCTGGGTCCAGGGGTAAGTTGATCCCGAATTTCCTGAGAAACCGCCACACTGCTTTCCAAAGTGGTTGCACAAGTTTGCATTCCCACCAGCAATGGATGAGTGTACCCCTTTCTCCACAACCTCCCCAGCAAAGGCTATCATTGGTGTTTTTTATTTTAGCCATTCTGACAGGTGTAAGATGGTATCTTAAAGTTGTCTTGATTTGCATTTCCCTGATGGCTAAGGAAGTTGAGCATAGGACCGCAAGGGGTGCACCCACACACTGAGACAATGGGGATGTTCTATTGGGAACTCACCAAGGCCAGCTGGCCTGGGTCTGAAAAAGCCTGGGATAAAACCGGACTCTCTGAACATAGTGGACAATGAGGACTACTGAGAACTCAAGAACAATGGCAATGGGTTTCTGATCCTACTGCACGTTCTGGCTTTGTAAGAGCCTAGGCAGTTTGGATGCTCAACTTACTAGACCTGGATGGAGGTGGGGGTTCCTTGGACTTCCCACAGGGCAGGGAACCCTGATTGCTCTTCGGGCTGAGGAGGGAGGGGGACTTGATTGGGGGAAGGAAATGGGAGGTGGTGGCGGGGAAGAGACGGAAATCTTTAAATAAAAAAAAGTTCAAAACACATGGAAAAAAAAGCACAAGGTAGAGAGTTAATGAGGAAGACACTGATGCTGGCCTCTGGCCTCACAGGGACACAAACACCCACGTAACCTTTCCATTAAATTACAGCTGTATGCCTGCATCCACACAAACAAGATTAAATGTGGTCCATTTTATTGGGCGTTCACCATGAATGGAGCACAGAAGAACTCCAGGGGCCAGCATTGAAGGCTCAGGAGCTAGCTGAAGACTTCTGAAACACTCTCTGCTTGAGCTGCACTTGAGCACTGGCTACCATTATCAACTATCATACAAACTGTGTGTGCTACGCTTCCCTGGGACTAGCGAACAGTAGCTCTGCTTACACCAGCATCACTAGGCAACAGGAATTTTCTAGCACTGTTGTAATTCTGGGACCAGAGTCGTAAACAAGTACCAAAAGCAGAGGGGAGAGGAAAAGTGAGTTCAAGGCTAGCCTGGGCTACATAAGACCCTAGAGTAATAGATAGAGCTAAGAGGAGAAAGAGAATTCAATAATTCTAATTAGCTTTTCTTTTTTTGAGACAAGATCAACAGCTCGAAGTCATCTAGAAGTTGCCTCCTCCTGCTCTGAGGGACTGGTGCAGAGGAATGAGTCACCACATCAGGCTCCTGGTTAGCAACCTGAACGTCTCTCATCGCACGATAGAGGACACCCCCATTGAAGGGGAAACAAACACAGAATCTGAGCAGCGCTACCCTGACCAGACCAGAGGCTGGACCACAAAAGGAACTACACCTTATTTAAAACGGGGGAATGTTCTGTGACGGTAAGGGAACTGATAAACAACAGAACCACAAACTTTGGGCTACAGAATAAATCACAACATAAATTACAAAATATTTCAAACTAAAAAGCACAGAGCAGGCAAATGTGTTGAATGAAGCTGACACAGGCCAGGCACTTAAACCTTACAGTTTAAATACTGAGTTTAAATTAGAACTGAACTTATATTTACAGTTCAAGAAGGCTAGGAATAGAACACAATAAAGCAATTAAAGCAAACATTCTAAAGACCAATGAAACCAGAGAAGTAGCATGACAACAGCTGAGTCACTGAAAAGAAAACCAGACTGAGTTTCCTTGGTTACCTAAACTGCAAATTCTCTTCAACTTTCTGCATGTTTGAAAAATTTCCAAGGTAAAAATGTGAAAATGACAAGCGCAAGGATGCTGTTGGATATGATCAAAGTGCATACATACATGCATGGAATTCTCAGAATCAAGTATTTTGTTACTTCCCGAGACTCACTCTGCTAGGCCACACCCACATTCCCAGGGTGCACCACTCTGCTCTGAACACCTCTCTTTGTCTAACCCCATGCTTCCCTGCTGTAAAACATCTGCCACGGAATCCCAGTCTTGCTTCACAAACTCGTTAGTCCTCAAGTTCCTCATCATCAAAGCTGTGGATCCTAGTTTGGCCTGAATTTGTCCCTAGAATCATAGGGAACTCCAAGAGGCTGAGAGCAACAGTGAGAAGCTGTATCTCCTTTACCTGTACTCCAGATGCTGACATTTAGACATTTCTGATCAGGCCATGTGCATACCAATTTAAAAAAATCTAAGATCAATATAATTGCTGAGAACATTAGTGGGAACGATACTTGAAGAATGATAGGAAAATGGACACAGCTACAGCTGCCGTTAACTTTCCAAGTGGACACATAGCTGAGCACATCCTGCTGAAGAGTTCTGAGACCCAACTATGATATGCCCGGCAGCAGACATATGAACAGAATATTAGAAATGCTGAATGCAACCTAGCCTACTTGGGTATTTTAATTTTAAATAATTACCTTTTCAAAAGAGTTGGGATTATTAACCCTTTAAAAATGTTACTTACCGGAGCCGTCTCTATATCCATGGTGAAACTTAGAGCTAGATGAGGTTTTGTTTAAGCTGATTTAAATTCAGTTGCTGATTTAAATTCAGTTGAAGTGATATAATTTTCAAAGGAGAGAGAGCCAACAGCAACTTGTGCTGGCTCAGAGAGCAAACTAGAGAGGTTCACTTTACCTGCTTTATGAACTGGGTCGCATTGAAAAGCTCACTGCAGCCATATAAAATATGCTTGCCTTGCTTTGCCTGTAAAAAGCAGACACAGAACTCAGATGTAACTGTGAAAAAGAGTTAGTGTAAGCCTGCTGGGCATTCTGGGGATGGGGCTACTCTTAAAAGTTGTTTGTCAGGTGGTAGTGGTATATTTAAAGTGTGTGTGTCCGTATCCTAAACTGCCTAAACAGAAATGAGGTGGTGAAGTGGGCACAAAGATATTTTCTTCCTTCACAGTAGTAAATTATGGCATGCTGGTATTGTTATCTTTCAGAGGACCAACAACTCTCTATATAATCATAGATAAATACTGTTTCAAGGTATGATCTGTGCTACCTGAAGAAAATAAGAGAATTTTTATGTTGAAAGTAAGATGACGTGGGCTTCTATCTTCAGTCCTGTTGTGTAATACTGCATTTGTTAATGCATCCCATTCTACCTGAATTTTATTTCTGAAGTAGATAGAATATTAGGATGCAAATACAAAATTCAGGCAACTATTTCATTTATTTACCTTTTCTTTTGAGACAGGATCTTGTTATTTAGCTCAAGCTGGCCTTGACCTCTCTACCCTTCTGCCTTAGCCTGCTGAGAGCCGGGTGATAGGCCTCACAACCACATCTGATGAGGGTCAGTTCTTTATGCCCATACTTTTTAAGTACATTATCAACAAGCTGAGTTAAGATTCCTTTTTACGGTATGCAAAATTTATATCAAACTAATTTGGTAATCCATCAAGAAACAAGATGGGAGAAAAATGTAGAGCTCAATAAAATCAAGAAAACAAGATGGTGGTTTTTTAACACAAGAGAGTAATTTTTCTGTGACACATAAACTGAGTAGATGTTGGCTCAAAAGCAGGATATGGAGGACAGGGCTGTAACCAGAGCACCTGAGAGGCTGGGCCAGGAAGACTGCCTCAAGTCCTAGTTCAGCTTGAGGGACAGGGTGAGATCCCATTAAAAAAAAAAAAAAATTAACAAAAACCAACCAACCAATCAACAAACCAAAAGTCCAGTACTTGGGCCTTGAGAATGGACCAGTGGTTAAGAGCAAGCACTTGCTGCTCTTGCAGAGGACCTGGGTTCGGTTCCCAGTACCATTTGGCAGCCCACAACTGTCTGTCACTTCAGTCCCAGGGGCTCTGTTGCTTCGTTCCAGCCTCTGCAGGCACTGTACCAGTGTGGAACACACACACATACATGCAGGCAAAACACCCATAAAAACAAATAAAAATTAAAAACAAACCCAGTCCTAGTTGGCCCATCTCTGGGAACAAATAAACAAGAGCAGTGGCTTAGTTACATTTAAAAGGGAGGAGGGATGGTATGCAAAGTACAAAAGGTCACACAACTGGTACTCTTGATGCCATACAGAATATTCCTGCAAGGGCAGACAATATGCCAAAGTACCATCCCAGGAGTACAGGACACACTTCATTCACCAAAAAATATTCTACACATGCTTAAGTAAGAAGAACCCTGGTCTACTCATGTAGAAGCCATTTACTTCTTTCTGACCGTGTAAACAAAATCAGGCTCCATGAGTACTGAACAGTCACAAACCACTAACGTTTCCAGTTCCTAGCACACAACGCTGGCACATCAGTGTAGGCTGCCCTCATCTACTTTGGATCCTAGCACAGAACTAGGTCCCCTCTGTCCAGCTGAGAGGCCTGTTCTGCTCTGTCCTTCTCCCCAGCTCGGCGCACCATGTTTGCAGCTCCTTTCTAACAGCTATGTAACAGAAAGACAGTAAGTAGCAAAACACTAATCACTTGTATTAGCTAATAAATCAGGTGTAATTTTAAAGAAATTTAGCTTACCAAACGCTCCAGTACAAACCTATTCTTAAGCCTGCACATATGTGTGCATGTAAAATAAAGCTCTTTTGTGTGCAAGACTGCCCCCCCCACTGATTCTTAAAAATACATTCGTGTGCATAATTGAAGCAATCAAGTGAGACTTCCTGGGAGGTATGTGGTCCCATTATACCATAGTTTCTATTAATGCCTTAGGTAAAGAATGACCAATCATATTCAACAAAAACTGAATAATTATAAAATGTCATTTTATTATATAACAATAGCTAATTCTCCAGCTTATAGATTTTTTGGTATTCAAATTAGGCTTCCTGCTTCATGTACTTTTAGTTTTCTCTCATTCGTGACTTGTAGGTAGGATTTCATTATTTCTAATTTGCTACCTGAAATGCTTTTTAGAAGTATGTTGCTGATTGATATTAATATGATTGAAGTGTAAAGCATGTGTTAGTCAGGTAAATAAATTCTAGAAATTATCTCAAGGGAGACAACACTCAGAATAGGAGCTTGAGGTCTCTAAATAGTTAAAGTATATCAAGGGAGCACCCAAATACTTAATATCCATACGATATATTATTTTCTAGTCCAGTATAATTTTAGTAGAAAAATGAATGTAACAGGAAAACAAACAAATCAGCAATTTTCTCTATACGTGGCTTTTTAATTATGAGATGAGATTGTGCCATGTGGCCTTGACTAGTCCCGACCTCTTGGGCTCAAGTGATCCTCTTGTCTTGGCCTCCCAAGTAGCAGGGACTCCAGGCTTGTGCCATCGTGTCTTGCTCACACACAGAACTTTAAAAGACACCTCTTAGAAAGTAGTTATGCGGAGGTGAGGACAGGTGCTGGACAATGAGACTGACACCAAGTGATAGACTGAGATGACCCAACTGTACCTTTATGTAGTCAACAAGATTCTGATATTCAATATAGTTGCCTCCTCCTACCACAAAGACAATGGCCTAAAAATGCAAGTGGAAGAAACAGTTAAAGCATTTTAATTCTCAAGCAGCAGGCCTTTAGTCTGGGACCTGTCCTAAAACTGAGATAAGGCTGCACATGTCCAGGGCTGTTTCCAAGTCTAACTGCATCATCCATTCAAGGAACAGAAACCTAGGGCAGATTGCTTTTGCTGAAGGCTAGCTCTGAATCTTTACTATTTGCTGTAGGCAGGACTGGAAAGCCCATGGTACAACTTCAGCATGGCACTCAAAACAAGAAGAGTCTGTATTCACATCTTCACAATGCTGAAATTCCGCATGAAAATTCTCACTGCAATACAAAAGATTCCTTTCCTGCTATTCTGTCACTCTTGGAAAACCAGAGCAACAGAGTTGCTGAGGACTTGATGGCAGGATCCTGGATGTGCAGAGTTGGATTGACCTGAATGGCCAAGCACTGATCACAAACTATGCTCATGACAAACTCGTTCTGCCTCAGGACTACTGTTAATTATCTAAGAGCAGAGAAGGTTGTGCAAAACTTACCTCTTGGAATGGATTTTTGTTCCTAGGAACTGAGCTGCAATAAAGAGAAACTGCACTGAAAATTTCATCGTTGGCTTCTATTACAGGAAAGACGGGTATAGGAAAACATGTTCATGTGCACGTGTGAGCAGCATTAAGAAGGTATCCAGGTCCACCTTCTTGGTAAGCAGGGGTTCTTCAGCTTTGTAGAGGAAGGAGCTAGAAGGTAGACATCTCAATGTCTAAAAGGGAATGGGATGACCTACTAGCAACTTTGACATGAATTCTAGAAGGCTGACCAACAGCATCTATGCCAAGGAAAGTAAGCTGGGACCAGGTGAAGCAATAATGCAGGTCATGAGTTAAACAGCCTGTGGCATCTTCCTCAGGATGGAAGGGAAGATGGGAGGAGACATACTGCTCTAGCCTCTTATTTATCACAGGTCATACATTGTGAAAACACTTCACTGGCATCCACGAACTCTTTACTAAACACATCTTTCCAGGCCTTCACATGTCAGAGCTACACTTGAGAATTAAACAAACAAGCATAGACAGAGTGATAAGGAGAGTTTAACTGTTTAGCTAAGCACACCTCTGCCATCTTTCCTCACGTCTACAGTCTCAACAGTCCATACACCACAGAAATGGCTAGATGGCCACCTGATCAAAATTCTCAATAGCTCCGCTGAGGTAGACAGGAGGTATACTTAAATAGCTCAGGACCATGAGTTACTAATAACCATGGTTTCGGATAGGATAGCTTAGGAAAAGGCTGCAAAAAGAAAGCTCTGAGCCTGTGTGCTTTAGCAATGCTAATATTCCTTCTGACTATCGTATATATGATACACTTAGGATTGAACAGTCCTCAGCTTCTATGGCTCCTGCTTAGCCAACTGCCAGGAAGAGTTACTAGTCCAGACAGTTACACATCTGCTTGTGAAGAAAAGATCGTGGGTTTTAGTGTATCCAATCTAACATTCTCATCACTCCTAAAGGGAAACCCTGTCCCACTGGCGCTCAGTCCCCATACCCTTGTTCTATAATTTGCTGTCAAATTTCTCTCTTGCCAGTGATAGCTATTATTGGAAGTTCTTACTTAACAGCACTTCTGCTAAGTTCAGAAAAGAGAACACTTGAAATTACCTAATAATCTAGCAGCTAGATCATCGGTCCCGATAACCCACAAAGACGTGAATGCTTGGGAGAAGGACAAATACAAAGTGCTAAAGGCCTCAACGGCAGGCACAGGCAAGGAATTTGCTCCCAAAGTTTTACTGCTAGGGATATCCAGTTATTTCCTTCTCGGTCAGCTGTCTTTTAGGTTATTTTTCTTAACTACCATGAATTAGCCCTTGAAAAGTAACACAAGCACAGCCAATTACCATATCATGTCTTCCATAAAATGCAGACACTATACCGTGAGTTGTTTCATTGCCATAAAGTGCTTTTACAGAAGCTGCATTGATTTCACACAACAAACCACCACCTTAAACATCTGTTTCCAACAGTTATTTTCTTTACATTTAGTCCAGTAATCATATTCGTTTAAAAATACTTTCTCTAAATTCCCCATTTTGTTTATGATAACACCATTTCACAAATAGTAAACAGCTAACTTTATTTCTCTGTATATACACTAAGGGAAAACAGCAAGACACTAATCATAATTGCCTGTGATTAGCTCTGAACGAGATTAAAATACACTGTTTTTAACTGGTCTCCCACAGTCAGAATGTTAGTAGAAAGCAGACTGTCTTTACAACGTTATTCCACTCTCAGAGGGAATGGACAACAAATACCACCCAAGAGAAAAAATTCTTACCTGTCATTGCTCCGCAGCATTTTGGGATCAAAATATCTATAATCATCAGTTTCCTATTAAAAAATAAAATACATTGCCATGACTATGAGGTTTCTGTTTAGAAGGTCATGGTACAGCACAGAATTTGTTCGTAACACACCTTCCAATTTCAGATTGTAATGACTGTCTCTATGTGTTAAGAAGCTGTATTTTCAGTGCTTTATATGAAACCATGCACTAATCTTCAGTCTATGGCAGTTCCTATTTTTAGCCCAGTTTTAGATGGGCAAGTTGGGATGACAGGAGGCCATGTGACTTTTCTGTGGTCACATATTTAGTAATAAAGGTAGGAACTCTAGGATGTGAACCACCTGCACGTGCAGTTTTAATGCCCAGGGTCTTTGTTTTGGACTTCGTCATTCTGTGTCCAGAGCTTTACTGAGTATACAGATGCATATAAGAGGCTCAGTCCTTTATGTGCAAATGTTGGAACCAGATCAACTTTAGAATTTAGAATAAAAAATTTAGATAATACTGGATATCAAGTGTATATGTGGCCAACATTTCCCCACCTAATGCATTAGGATGTCTACAGATAAATACATGAACTAAACGTTTCATGCTAACATTCATGTCCTCAGGTTAGTCCAGGTGAGGCCTGCCCAGACCGAGTCACCCACACTCTTCTAGCTGTTCAAGTTTTCCCGACTCTAGAAGTTGTTGAATTTTATGCTAAATTGGAAGCTTCTTGATAGTAAAGGAATTGTGAAGTACAGTCCATTACTTCATGGTATAATTACTTCCTGATCTGTCTTTAAACTGAACAATTCAGCCCTGCCCCGATACCTGGTGAAGGACAAACACACACAGGCCACCACTACTCAGTCCTGACCCTAGATCAACACAGCACCCCAAGTGTGGCTGGACTCCTCACATGTCACTGGGGGAACCCCTCCTAGCTGGACTTTCTGACCTGGTGGTCAGTACTCAGATCAACACAGGAGAACACTTACCAAGTGTAAGTGACCAGCAAGTCAGACTTGCTGCTAAGCTTGATGACCTGCACTTGATCCCCAGGTCCCACAAGTTGTCCTCTAACTACATGTGTAATGTATGTGTGTGCACACACATGTAACCAGAATGGGAGGGCGTCTTATATAGCCTAGCCTAGCCTCCAACTGAGTAGCCATGGATGACCTCAAACTCCAAATTCCCCTGCTCCTACCTTCCAAGTACTGAATACAGGCATCTGTCGCTATGCTAGGTTCACAAGTACTGAGTACAGGCAGGCACCTGTCGCTATGCTAGGTTCACATGGTCCTGGAGATCGGCCCAGAGCCTGCACATGCTAGGCAAGCAGTCTACCAGCTGAGCTACACGCCAGTCCGTGCTCCAGGATTTGAAAGCAGCTAAGGTGAGATGAACGATCCAGTCATTCACTATCACCTGCCAGCTCTACCTTACTGTACGAACAAGAGAGGAACGGGAGTGCAGACAGCTACCTTACATAGCAGATGGATGATGAAATGCTTTCAAAACAGAAAAAGTATCTCTTCTAATTAAAAGATCCGCCTGTGATTATAAACTCAACAGTACTGATAAGTGAACTTGTACAGCTCAGAGAAACATCTGTGTAAGACTCATCAAATTTAGCCATCCATGTGTTTATTGTAAAGCACGTGGAAGGAACGGCTGTGACTAGGACCAGGATGAGGAGCAGGGCTGGATCTCAAGTCTACTGCATGAAGCGGCCACCTGTCTCCTGCTCCCTTTCTTCTGTTGTTAGATGACCTCTCTAGTTCTGTGAAGGACACACGGTTCCTACTAACAGTATAATGGTAGAACTCTGGCCTCAGAAAACCCCCAAACTGCTATTTATAAGTGGTATAACCCCTAGCAAGTTTACTGACCTCATCTTTCATTTTCCTTGTCTATAACACAAGTATAATAAAAACAGCACCTTTCTTAGTGGTTTAACTGAGGATTAAATGACTTCTAAGGTACAAATTCGCTGAGTAGTTCTTGGCACATCCCACACATACATGTACCTGCTATCATAGTTAGTGGTCTGCACAGAACATCAGGATGGGTATAATTACAAATCACCTAAGAGGCCTTCATCCTATGCATTTGTCTCCTGGAGTTTTGCATTCATTTGTATTCTGACCTTTATTATGCTTGGGCCACCTTTCAGATGGACACTGAGCGTAATGAGGTGTTTTCTAAGACAAATGGTCATAAACTCACGCCTCTTTTTGAGGGCCTCTTAGTCTAGGAGTCAAAGTCAGTTGCAATTGCACTGTATTATCACTACCATCTATACAGATTTGGTTTCTTTTTTCTTTTCTTTCTTTTTATTTTTGGTTTTTTGAGACATAGTTTCTCTGTAGCTTTGGAGATTGTCGGGAACTCACTCTATACCAGGCTGGCCTCAAACTCACAGCGATCTGCCTGCCTCTGACTCCCGAGTGCTGGGATTAAGGCTGTGTACCACATTTACAGATTCTTAAACACAAGAATCTTTTTAAGTTTATTGTGTATAATTTTCCCATAATTTTCATAACAGCAGCTGCACATTTTATGGTGTTTCAGTTTCCACATGAGTGAATTTAAAAATTGTTTTTGCTAGTTTCCATAACCATATTTTAACAATTACTAAAAGAGTCACACTGGTCTCAATATTCTGTTCTCATTTCTTCAGGTCTGAAGTCCTCCCCTCACTGCCAAGTCTACGGCAGCCTGACTAAAGTAAGCTCTGACGATGCCGCTCTGTGCTGACTCCTGGAAAACCACCTCGGTGCTAGTGTTCTGAGTCACCTCCATGAGTGCCCAGCTGATAGATAGTTTGGAAAAATATTTGTCAAGCAAATGCTAACCATCTGTTGTTTATTCTGCCAACAATTGTTTTTGATTTACTTGTTGGGCCCAGAGGAATTTAGAGCCATCTGAAATACTCAGAAGTTTTACTATACATTTCTCACCTAATAGAATTTCCTTAAACTGCACTGCTTCTCCTTACATCATGTAAACAGAGACTGCTTGTTCATTTTCTGACTGTTCAGATCCGAATAATCACACAGAAACTATACTAATTACAACACTGTTTGGCCCATAACTCAGGCATATTTCTAGATAGCTCTTACATCTTAACCCATTTCTGTTAATCCTTGTATCACCACGAGGCTGTGACCTACTGGTAAGGCTCTGGCATCTGCCTGACCCCGCCGCCTTCTTTCTCCCTGCATTCAGTTTAGTTTTCCTGCCTACCTCTATTCTGCCCTGCCATAGGCCAAAGCAGCTTCTTTATTAGCCAATGGTATAGAGGCTAATAAACATTATACCCACATCAACATTATACCACCTGATGGTCACTGGTTCTTTTTCACTCTTTTAGGATGTATTAACATTAAAACATGTACGATTTAGTATATATTTAATTCAGAGGAGACCTAGTCAGAATGGTTGTAGTAGCCAAGAAAACCCAATTCTGTGTATCTTTGACAATGGCTGAAAGATGCCATTGGGAATGTGGACTCTTTCTCGCACATGCTCAGTAGTAATTAGGAGCA
The DNA here is from genome assembly GCF_000317375.1 of Microtus ochrogaster. Classification (NCBI taxonomy): domain Eukaryota; kingdom Metazoa; phylum Chordata; class Mammalia; order Rodentia; family Cricetidae; genus Microtus; species Microtus ochrogaster. The sequence goes on from NC_022009.1 coordinate 67,554,986, forward strand.
CAACCGACTCAATCTGGATTGATCACCTTTCAGTCAGTTTGACACATCCAAGAATTTACATAATTAATTGTTACTTACAGGGTTTGATTTCATCTCCATGAGATTGTCTAAAATTCGCGTAACGGGTAGATTCTGTGGAAAACATGAGTGTTTTGTTAGATGCTGGAATAACAACTTGATCACTCTAGTTTTTTGGAATAACTTGTTTTATGTATACTGGTGTTTTGCCAACATGGCTATTTGTCTGAGGGTGTTAGATCTCATGAAACAGGAGGTACAGACAGCTGTGAGATTCCACGTGGGTGCTGGGAATTGAACCCCGGGCCCTCCGGAAAAGCAGTCAGTGCTCTTAACTGCTGAGCCATCTCTCCAATCCCAATCACTCCATAGTTAAACATGCTTACCTTTCCATTAAACACATCCTAAGTTTATGTACATAATTAAGATGTCACAGGTGTAAACAATCTAAATATCCAAAGTTCTCACTGAAAAATACAATTCTGTATGAGTGCCCTTTAGCCTCCTGCCTGCCATACATGCTGTGGCCTGAACATGCCAATACTCAAACACATACATAATAATAAGTAAGGTACATGGGCTTCAGGGCAGGAAAATGTAAGCATTTTCTAAAGCTGAAGGCTGCCCATACCCTTCTCCCTCCACACTGTAGGCTAAGAAAGGAGGACTCCCATGATAGTGGCCAGCCTGAGGTACTGGGGTGATCCCTGTCTCAGTAACCAAAGGGGAAATTTATTACACACCGAGTCTCTTCACACACAACTCTGCTCTGGTTTTCTCTCTGTTGCAGGGATAAACACTCTGGCCAAAAGCAAACCAGAAAAGAGGGTTTATGTGGCCTACACTTCCAGGTCACTAATTCAAGAGGAGAGCAGAACCCACGGAGAAGGCTGCTTGCTGGCTTGCTGATACGTTCACCCCTGGCTATCATACAGCCCAAGACAGATGGTTCCGTAACCCACAGTGAGCCTGACCCTCCCACATGATGAAGATGGTTTCTCACAGGCGAGGTCACAGACCAGTCTGACCTGGACAGTTCTCAACTGAGACTCCAGGCTGTATTACACGTCAGCTGAAGCTGAGCTGGGACAAACTTTTACTGAAGGAAAAACTGGACTGGCTGGGTGGTGCACACCTTTAATTTCAGCACTTAGGAGACAGAGGCAGGAAGAACTCTTGTGAGTTCTTGGCAAAACTGGATAGCTGGATTGTAGCCACTTGGACCACACACAGCAAGTAGAACACGCCAGTCTTCTGTGCACAGTGCAGCTATCATAGTTTATAAACTTCACTGAACAAAGCACAGATGAAATTAATTAAATGAAATGTTCTGAGCATATTTCTCTTTATTCTCAGACATTGCTATTTAGAAATAAAATGGAAATCACTTTATTTTTTCTTTTGTTTTTGAGGCAGGGTTTCATTATGTAGCCTTGGCTGGCCTGGGACTTGCTACATATGGAAATTTCCTGGGTGGCCTGGGAAATACAGAGATCCACCTGCTTCTGCCTACCAGTGCTAGGATTAAAGGCCTGGGCTAGCCTGTCTGGCAGAAAACACTGCTGTGTTAGTTGGCAACTAATTTTTTTTTTTAATTGCCAGAAGGTTAAGACATAGACTTGAAAGGCAGAGCTCCATTCATAACAAATTATAACTTTCGGGTTATTTCTAAAATCTGGTTCTAAATGAAGTAGAAATAATTCATGAAGCAGAAATTTATCAAAAAATATATATACAGTGGGAAATCTATTCCCTAAGACTGGTTTTATGATTTTAGTTACTGGAAAGATTTAGATAAAAAACCATGTTAACCTCTCTAATGGTGCAATTACTTAAAAAAAAGAAAATATTCATAAAAATCAAACCCCAGATATTAATATTGCATAGCCACAGGAGGGAAGGTTTTCCAAGTCTCCTAGAATTAGTTCTCTGACATGGCTGACTGCTCCATGATAGCCATTTCTATCATGTATTTTTGGGTGTTGGAAGATGCTCTGGTGACCATGACAGGAGCAGGACTGGAGACAGGGTCGCTGCTGCTCCAATTAGGGTGCTGGAAGGTGACAATTCCTATGTGGAGTTCAAAGAGTAAAGACGGAACATATGCAGATGTTGCAAATTCAGAGAGGCTAGGGGATAAATATCAATGTTCTAGAAGCAAATTTACAGACTAATTCCAATCTCATATCATGAATGAGGAAGCCATAAAATGTTGATGTGACTTTCCTTCTCGATCACTGTGTGTTCATAGCAACAAAAATTAACAAGCTAGGATCATATGGGTCCACATCTATCCCCATCCACACACCAGAGAGTGTTGAGAAAAACCCTTACCATAAAGCCACTGCTAGACAGACTACCCATATTTCACTCTGTCCCAAATGCCACTGGGTTTAAAAGAAAGCCTATCAACATCTTATCTCCACTCCTGCTCACTTTACTGAAGCATGCTCAACATTTAAACTGTACAATGTAGTGTTATGATATCCATTTATACTGTGAAATGGTTATTATACAATATTCAGAGTTCAAATTTTCAGTTGCATAAAATTTTGAGTTTTCTTACTTAAATAATAATCCTGAACAGAGATCACACGCTGCAACCAGCTTTATCTTTCCTGATTTAGCTGGTGCATTTCCACTGCTTGTAAATTCATTTCCTACAAATTCATTTTTTAAAGGTGTGTCAGTGGTGATTTCTAAATTCTGCAACTTTGTGTTTATATTATCACCACATTCCACTATCTGTTGTGAGGGTTGATTTTTAGAATGCACAAACTCATGCTGCCCAGAAAACAAAATACAAAAAGCTCTTATTAGTGACTTAGTAAACAAAACAGAACATTGATAATTCTATTAATTTTTTTTAACTTATTGGTCAATTTAATTCTTGTCTAATTTATTTATAGCTTACAATGTTTATTCTGATAAAAACAATTCAAAACAATCTTTTTAGTGGCGATGAAAAGGCTCAAGCAGGTAAAGGTGCTTAGTGACTCCAGTTCCATTCTTGGAACCCAGGGAAAGGTGGAAAGAGAGAGCCAACTCCACATATGCCTCCATAATGAAAATTAGAAAATTAAAAAGCCAGAACAATCCTTATAGATGTAAGCAGAACAGTTACAATATTCTAAGCCTCTATCTCTGCAGTCTCTTCTGATGCCTCTTACTTCTGAATCCTAGACCTCCACAGCGCAAGTGCCCCTAGACACTTGGGCATCAGGACAGTGCAGGATCACAATGGGCTTCCATGAGTTTAACATACATTTCTAGACAGACACTTTGCTGGAGAATAATTTGGCAATATTTATTAGGAGTAACTAAAATGTCCATCCCCTTTGATTTGTAAGTAAATTCTTAATTCTACGAATTTATAGTGTGGGTAGGAGTAATCGGAGATGAATACTAATCCAGCAAAAACTGACACCTAAAGCCATCTATTCCCGGGCAGGAACGCCTTCCGAGAAGTGCTCACCTGCTGCTTCAGTACCAGGTTCTTCACACCTTCCATCACAAACTGTGACCCTGTGTTCATGACTCGCGATAACAGTCTGGTAAGGAGAAAGACAAAGAAGACACACTGAGTTTCGGCCGCTGTACAGTTTGCTCCTCCAACAGTGGTGGCCGAGTACAGACCCCGGGCTGCTCACTGTGCTGTACCTTACTTCCGTAAACAACACTGTGGGCATTCCGCTTCTACGGATATCGCTGCTGCAGTTTTACTTAATAAAATGGTGTTAAATAATAATTAAAACTATATAAAACTTTATATAAACAATATAAACATTCATTGCTTATCCTCATTCATAGATTTTGGTAAATTATAATTTGAGAATCTTCCACCTTTCTGATTGTTTTTGATTTAAAGACACGATGCTGGCAAATCTATTTTTTAAAATTATAGGAATTATTTTCCTTTCTCTTATCCTGCCCTTTCTCCCCTGTGTTACTAAGAGGAACAGGATGGAAATCCTCCATTAACAGAAATAAGAGAAGTGACCAGGATGGCATGCATGGCTCTGAAGGGACATCCTTTCTGCAGGTACCTCCATGAGTGGGGCGGCAGGGTTCAGGACAACTTGTATAGTGACCTCCAGAGGGGAGGGCAACTGAAACCATTAAAACTAGATAAATTGTTTCCTCTGGGCTTCATACTTTATTCCAGATTCAAAAATAAATTAGAAATTTGAAATATGTGTGATACAGAAAAAAGTAGCCACAATTGCCTTGTTCAGCAAATTGGAAAACCACACGAATACTACAGCGGTCTCTAAGACTGTGGTTCTCAACCTTCCTAATGCTGTAACCCTTTAATACAGTTCCTCATGTTGTGGTTACCCCCAATCACAAAATTATTTTGTTGCTACTTCCTAACTGTAATTTTGATAGTTATGATTTGATATGCAGGATATATATGGGACCCTTGTGAAAGGGTCATTGACCCCCAAAGGGGATGTGACCCATGGGTTGAGAGCTGCCCTAGGGTGAGGAGTCATTCCCCAGCCCGCAGGACTACATTTGTCATGGTTAGGTATTGAGCAACTAGCTTTAAAAATCTATGCTATGGCTATCAATAGCAATACAAAATAGTTTGAGCCTTGCAGTTTCTAAAACCGAAAGGTGTGACAGAAACATATGAAACCAATACCATGTGAAAGACATCCCCTTACATCTTAAAGAGAGAATGAAAACTACTCAAGCAAGTCTGAAGGAAATTTTCTGGAAGGTGGCAGATACTGTGATTTTAAGACATGAATGTTTGGAGTACGAAGGACCAACATCATCAGCATACTTACCCCATTGGTTTAGTGGTAGTGCTACCATAGCTGGCGGGAGTTGAGGCCATTTTGGCAAAAGCCCTATGAAACAAGGAGGTTTATACTTACAAGTGGACAGAGTTATCATTCGGCATCTTGGCATTAAAAGATTTACTGGCTAACTTCTAAGATATGCAGATTTTTTAAAAAATTATTATTTTTCAACTAGTTATATTACAGCCATCATTCAAACAGTGAGATTCCCTAAAACATGCCAGTGCGGGCTGGGTGCAGCTCAGCAGCAGAACACCACAGCAGGTACCAGGCCCAGGGTCCCAGCAGCAGCACTGCAGGAACAAGCATGTATGTGTGTGTGAACACATACAGGTGGGTCACTCTGTACAAATGTCCTTTAACACATGTAAATTCAATGACAGTGCAGGTCCTCCCATTAAGCTCCCAATTAGGAAACAGCATCCTTAGGCATTCATGAGGTTTGGTTCCAGGACCCTCAAAATGGTTCCAATCATTAAGTCTTCTATCATGATTTTCAGTTATCCAGTTGGATTCTATCTTATAAGAGTGGACAGTCCAGGTCTTGCTATGTAAATACCCCAAGTTGCTACTGACCTTGTGATGAATCACCCCCCTTGGCCTCCCAGATGCTGGGATTACAGGAGTGCTTCATAATCCACGTGAACCATGCCAGCCTAAAAGTACCGTCATTATATACCCAGTTCACTGCTGGACACTTAGGTTGTTTTTCACTGCTAAAATTTTATAGTTCTAATAACTTCTTTGGATAAATCCTTAAAAGTGGTAGGGGGTCAAAACCTTTTACAGCATTCTGGAAAATCATCAAAATTTATATTCCTACTAGCAGATTATAAATGCACCAATTAATTTTTCCATTTCCTTGGCACAATGTTTTTTAAATTTGGTATTGTCTTGGTTGCTAGTTAGTAGTTTTGAGACATTGGATCAAAAAGATTTCAGTCTCTGACTTTTTCAACACATCAATCAGTAAAAAAAGTATAGAGCTTGTCCCAAAATAAAAGGTGTCCCTATTTTATGTGGCTGTAAGCTGTGCATATGGCGGGCCAGTCAAGAAAATGCTATGCACTAGACATAAGAAGTCACCATGACACTGTTCAGCCTTATTACCAGCATTCCTACTTTCTTGGGAACAAAATTTGAATTATGACCTTAAGTAACAGGAAAGGAAAAGGAGCTACAACTTACTTCCACTGTTTGATATACTGTAAAGGGCTAAGGTTGCATCCTGCATCTGTTAAAGCCTTCTTATACTGCTCCAAATCAGCCTGCAACAAGAAAAGAACTCTGATAAGCACCACACTTCCACAGAAAACTGCGTTTGCTGTTACTTGAGTAATCAAGATTGTAATAAAAAGGCATGAGTTTAGATGCCAGGCACCCACACCAGGTGGAGCTGTACTGTAAATGACTACCCAAGTGAATATCTGGAACACAAGTCACAGAAGAGAAGGTAGCCCTGTAAGTGTTAAGTATGATATTCCATCATGCCGCAGGAGTTCATCACTTTTTTCTCTACTGATAAAATGGACTTCCTCTCTTCAGAACAAGCTCTAAAGAAGTGATTCAATTTGGCCAAAAATATTTCAAAGCAGAAATATCGAGAGCGACACAGCCTGCGAGGGCCTGGCCTCAGGCTTCTCTTTTCATTTTCACTGTAGGACTCAGAGTCATGGCTGAAGAACTGCTGTCCTCTCATTTCAAATGGTTTCTTCCTCCCCTAGTCTCTCTATCCCGAAGAGCACGTCCAGTTGAGTCTGTGTAAGTTAATGGAGCCTAGCACCATTGTGACTCCACTACAGAAAGGAAGTGAGGACTGCATGTGTTCTTGTGTCTGAGTGTGGGGCACAGAGACTGAAGTCAGTTGCTGCTTCAGTCACTCCTTGCCTTCTTTGGGACAGGGTCTCTCACTGAACTGCGAGGCATGGAGTCAGCTTGACTGGTGGCCAGCAGGCCCCAGGGATCCTCCTGTTTTCCCATCCCCAGTGCGGGGATTGCAGGTGCACACCTGGCTTCTTTTAAAACATGGATGCTAGGATCAGATTCAGGGCCTCACGCCTGCATGATAAGCAAGCATACTATGACCAAGCCATCTCCCAGGCCCGCCAAGGGAAAACTTTTAAGCTCACCATTCACCAGAGATCTTACTTTCTTTGCATTTTCAGGACAATTAAGCTGATATTGGTAATCATGATGTATGCCTCTTAATGATCACCAGAGTTTATGAAAGTCTTTACTAAAAATCAGGTAGTCCGATTAAATCTATATTAGGTTTGGAAAAAATATCCTTAAAAAAAAAAACAAAAATAAATAAATAAAACCATGTTGTATTGATAATAATATCTTTAGTTTTAGTAGTACTTAGAAGGAAGACAAATAATCTAGTCAACATTTTTTTGTGTTTTTGTTCATTTGGTTTTTTGTTTCATTGTTTTTCGAGACAGGGTTTCTCTGTGTAACAATACTGGTTGTCCTGAAACTCATTTTGTACACCAGGCTGGCCTCGAACTCAGTGAGTTCAGCCTGCCTCTGCCTCCCAAGTGCTAGAATTAAAGGTGTGTGCCACCACCAAAATCCAGGTCAA
>NC_022009.1:67562537-67563815 GCF_000317375.1 Microtus ochrogaster
AAAAGAAAAGAAATAGGACATCAGAGTCTAAAAAACAGATAAACCTTCACTGATGAGCAAGCTGTTTCTAGAACAGTCTGCAGCAAAGCAAAAGAGCCCTACGTAAACACTGATTTAACATGCTAGTAATATTTTGAAGCTTTGTAACTTAATAACAACAAACTGGTACTAAGAATTCTCTCAATGGTATCTTGGAGGTTCTTATGCTTGCAGTTCATTGTGCAAAGCTACAGTTGGTTAACATAAGGAAGAATCCATGGTCTCCAATCCACTTTCCTTTACAGAACGACATCTAGAACAGGGTATGCTATGTTAACAGTCCCTAGTTTAAATCAATCTAAATAGCATAAAATTACAAGAAGTCAACCTTCAGAAAAGCCCAGCAAACTGGACTAATTAGTTTAAAACAGTTATTTTTCAGAAGAATTTTGAGCACTTAAAAGTGGTCAGGTACTTCCCAAGTGGTGACAATAAAATTCTGCAATAAACAGAATCTGCCTTAATAATTTTTTCTTAAAAATAAATGATCCTTCATTTCCATTTTGAAACTAGCTGGCAACTGCAAATGAGCACCCCTTCCTCTCAGCAGTGTCAATGGACATACCTCAGAAGGTGCTTGCTGCGTGCTTATATAATAGATAAGAAACAGCCTCATCTTGTCTTCCGGAGTTCCCGCTACATGAGAAGGGAAATGAAAAAAGACTTATAATTGTGATTATTGTGCATTATAATTAAAACGCAGAAGAACTTTAAAAGTCAAGGCATGTAGAAATACAACAAAACAAAATGTGGTTCTTATTCAACTGAGATGAAGCAGGAAGTACTAAGACTCAAGCATGTGAGACTGAACAGGGAAAGGTGGGTTAGCGGAGTCACCACAGAAACACCTCCTTGATCTCCCAACTGCCTAGAGGCTAAGATTATCCTCAGGCATAAACTACAAAAGCAAAGAAGGGATACAGACAGGCTAAGCGTACAATTATAAACATCATCTTTTCAGATGGCAAGGAAGGCTTGCACGTTACCCCAGGATACCTGGGAAGTAGGGCTGTCTGGGTCAGAGGCATCGCCGCCCTAGGTGTGTGGTTATGAGATCTGCTGGTTAAATGAAATCATCTAGCTGAGCCCAAAGTCTTATTTCCTAAACCTGTGCTCTCCGAGGAGACTTATTTTACAAGGTTCATGAAAACCACACTTTTATATTAGAATATGAAATGGAATATATTTACAAGATAATAGTAAAACTAGCCGGGCGATGGTGGCGCACGCCTTTAATCC
>NC_022009.1:67563915-67573640 GCF_000317375.1 Microtus ochrogaster
GTAAAACTAGATTTAACTGTGACAGCCGATGAAGCATAGAGAGTCATGGGATTTAGAATCCAGACACTCTTCAATTTATCTTTAGTTTCTGGATGTGAGCGCTCAGCAGCAGATTTAGTCAAGTTCTTAGGTTTATACCATCCTGGTATATTTCATTACCGACAGCGCTAAATAAGATTACCTAATGAGGTATTTACTATGGTTCTTTATTGTAAAATTTCTACTTCTTCCTTTATAATTAACAAGTATCTGTAGGGACGTACTATGGTTTGAATGTGAATGTCCCAAGCAAGCACATGTACTAGGGTACCAGTTGCCAGCTGATAGGCCTTTGAGAGCGACTGACCCAACAGACTCACAAAATGCAGCACCACTGGGAAATGATGCGAAGCAGGAGGTGGTCTAACTGGAGGAAGCAGGTCACTGGGATATGGTGCCTAGAGACACTGCTCTTTTAGCGTGGTGGCCATCGAGTGAGCTGTTCTGCTCTACCACCAGTGACTAGCCATGATGCTCAGTGTCACCTCAGGTCCAGAGCAACGGAACCAAGACCTCTGAAACCTTCCCTCCTCTTAAACTGTTTCAGGCATGTGTCACAGTGACAAAGTCTCATTAATAAACACAGTGCTCTAAAAGTACGTAAACATCCTATAAAATTTCAATTATGTCACCTCTTTTTTCTGTATGGAATCACGGTTTCCTTTTTATCCTGTGAGCTCTAACCCATGAGTTATTATTATCTTTATACTTTGATGATCAAATGGTCATGATCTGCAGCCTCTTAGACTGATGTCCAGGTCCTTTTGACACGTTTCTTTTTTGTTGTTGTTGTTATTTGTTTCCTGGCACAACAAATGTTCTACTCCTTTTTTCTATCTCCCCTACTCTATCCAGCAAGTCAGCTCCTTCTGAGCTGGGTCCCATTGGAAAATGTTATTTGCTAGCCAGAATCTAATGGGGGGTGCAGCTGCTCCCAGCCCCTCCTGACTGGCAAGGCCCAGGATTCCCTGTCTCTTCCTCCAGCACTAGGAGGATAGGCTATGCTGAGCCCCAAGCTGCTCAGACCGTCGGCTGGGATGGCAAGCACTCCAGCCTGCGAGCCGTCTCCTAAGCAGTTTGTGAAGCACGCCACACTGTTTGTAAAAGCGTATTTCCTGAACATTTAAAGTAGAACTCAGTTTTAGTTACTTTTTCCCCATGATATTCTCTGGGACAAACCAAAATAAAGTAGAAAACAACCCCTGAAGATGTTGTTTTCAATTTCATTCATTCAAATCTTCCTGGAAAGAGTAGAAACTGATAGCCATCTATATCACATTAAAGACTTAAGTACAAAGTATTTACAAATACTACCAAAGAAAAACTACATTAGAAATAATTTTTCCATTTTAAGAACTGCTATGTTGAAAATTTTCAGTAGAAAAATAGCTCATTTAATTACCTTGTAATTAGAACTGACTGATACAGTAATTCTACCTGAATTTTGTCTGGACTGAAATGCTAGATTCATCCCTAACTCGAATTTATGACACATACCATCAGGGTCAGATATGACGTCTAGGAGGGATTTATCCAGAGTAGTCTTGCTCATTATTTTTTCTTCATATTCAAAATATACATCCAGTTTTCTTGCCTGTTTCAAAATAAATATTAGGTAAAAATATAGTAATAAAAATATAGTAAAAGTTTATTAACAAATTTCTATTTCTTATGATCAAATATATAAGCAAATGTTTATTTAAACATAGTTTAGTTTCTTATTTTTGGCTGTGAGTTTACTTTTGTAGCATGGGGATCCACACATTCAACCTAACAGGGCAGAAAGGTAGCCTACTTATATTATTTCTAGTGTTAGCTCAACAAGCAAGATCCCTTATTGTCATGTCTTTTTGTTTATATTGTTTTTGAGCTGAGTTCTGAAGTGATTTGGAGACTCATGATTAGTTGTTTTCAGTAGGATCATCCCAGGACACAACAAAACAGAGCCATCTGAAGAGAGGTAGATCAAGGAATGGATTGCACATGTGAGCATCAGGAAGCAGTAAAGGTGGTGGAACACAAGGCCATAGTTTTAAAGTCCTGAAGCACTCACACAGTTAAATTAAAAATGGGGGTGGCAAGACGGCTCCTTGGCTAAAGGTGCTTACTATCAAGCCTGTTGACTCCCACAGGAGAGCTGGTGTCTGACACGAGTTCTCTAAGCTCCACACGTGGTCTGTGGCACATAATGCACACATAAACATACAGTGTTGTGTAACAGGACAACACAGAGAAGAAATCCCTGGGAAGGCCTGTCTCTCAATTATCACTTTGCACTGCTCCTAAAAGTATTCATTTTTCCCCCATATTTTTCAGCTTGTTGAATAAAATTATCCTCTCTTCGTTACTTCACTTTTCTCAGGACAGAGAGTAGTATAATTGAAGAAAATCCCGTCAGAAAGGTTTTCTAAAAAGCATTACTTTATGACACATTATAAAACTACCACTTAGCCAACATGGTGATTGTATGCCTTTGATTTCAGCACTAGAGAGGCAGAGATGGTAGATGTCAGTGAGCCTGAAGCCAGCCCTGTCTACACAACCTGTTCCAGGCCAACCAGGCTACATAGTGAAATACTGCCTTTAAATATATATATTTGTGTGTGTGTGTGTATGATATATATATATATATATATATATATTACTTACACTGTGTCTTTACTTACATTGTTTAGTGTAAGAACGCAGTATTTAGTGCTATTCACATTTATGGATTTCATGTGGCTGTTCTGTGAGGCAACTTTAATGGCCAAGATATGACATTAAAATACAATTTAATGAGAGCAGTCCCATGATTTATTAAGGTAGTATGGTCTAAGTTTATAGCCTTCCAATTATTCTTAAACTAAGAACAGGATTTTGGGTCCCTAAGGTAGAAAGATTGCCTATTCTTTAAATAATAATAACAGATTTTCAGTAAGGCCCTTAATAGAAGTTAGGTAACAGAAGTTGAAGTTAGATATTCTTCGTTGGGCTTGACTTTCTAGAAATGCGCTGTCTTGTTTGAGAGAACAATAATAAATATTAATTATTGATACTGTTTTATGAAAACATATAAACTGCTAAGGCTTTCAAAAACTGTTTGGTTTAAATATATTCAAGCAATGTATTGAACACTTAAAGATAAACCTAGAAAATGAAGAGAAAATCACAACCAAAGCAGAAGACCTGGGGAAAAACAAACAAGAAATGAAGACAAAAAGCATAGGAGCTAAAAGCTAATTCTTCGAAAAGACCAATTAAACTGATGTTCCTATAGTCATATACAAGAAATCCAAGAAAGTGGACAGATTCCTAAAACCAGAAATGATAAAGGAAAGGTTATTCTCAGGGATCAATAACATTAAGGAGATAAAAAATGAATTTTGAACAACTGTGTACCCACAAACTCAAAAAGATATAATCTACCAAAACTCATTTAAGGAGAAAAGGGTACAATGCATATGTTTATCTCTATTTTTTTAATATACTGAAAATTAGTTGCCTTCAAAAACTGGAAACACCAGACTCTGAAGGGAACACTAGTATACTACTAAATTCGACTAAACATTTACAAAATAACAACATCAAAAACTGCAACATAAAATTCAAAGCAACCAACTAAACAAACAAACATACAAACAAAAAAACAAATTTCTGTAGTCTTTTCTAAAAAAACAGGACGGTATTGATGAGAAGGTCCAGAGCAAGTTTAAGACACATGGTCCCTCCTGCTCCCATCTGAAGAAACTGCACAGAGCATTGTTTTCAACAGCTGCCTGTCGCTATTTTACTTATAAATATGTATGTGTATCTACAAATGCACACACACACACACACATTTAGATTACAGTTGCTTTATATATCCCCTTTGTTCATTTTCTGAGGCAGGACACAAGGGAACTGATCTCTTTAGAAGTCCTAGCCATCACCTCTAACCCATGTTTCAGTGGAACATAAAAGGCACCCCAGCTGAATAAGGACTGGGGAAATATTCTCAACGAAGTTTACTAATCTTCTGAGGGTTTAAGTGGCGCTAGTAGTTCACTTTGATCTAATAAAGAATTACTGTTGAATGCTCATTTATTTTACAGACTCTGTATTTTAAAGCTCTGAGTGATGATTTTGTTAACACACATGGCTCTCCTACTTCCTGATGGCTGATCAACCAGTTTACTTGCATACAAGTCTTTTAAATATAAAAGCATGCTAGTTCTTTAGTGACAAATTAGCTTCTAGCCTAAGATGCCGTTCTAAAGAATCAACAACCCTAGACAAAGCACTTTCCTAAAAGCATAGGGTCATTCAAGTAAAATTGCTTAGGCCAGGAGTGATGGCATAGTAAACTATCTTACACAGACACCCTCCACTGGCACAAATGTATCCAAATCATAGCGTGAAAAGACAACCACAAGGGCCATCACATGCAAAGTGTACTTTACATGGCACCGTTTTCTTATAATTTTCTACTTCAAGCTTATTTTCAGAATCTCCACCTCTCCCTCAACACACTTGCCATTGAAACCACACATCACATGACTCCATCATAATGAAATCCTTACCTTTTGGACTTCCTATTCTATCACTGTCTACTCAGTAAAGCCCAGCAGGCTCCAGGTCCTCAAACATACCCATTACTTTACAGCTCTTACTACTCCTGCCTAGAATGGCCATCTCTGAGATCTCCACTAACTGCCTGCTTCTAGTGATTCAGAACTCCACTAACCTGGCATCCATCAAGGCTGACTTACTTCCTTAACCACTTAACCTCAGACCTGGCCTGACAGTTGCTCTTTGTTGCCTCTTATTCGTCTTCTTTGCTGTTCTAAGATCACTTCTTGACATCTTTTTTTCCATGATATTTACTTTATTTTCATTGTAATATATACTCTATTAGAAGGAAGAAATTGTTCTAAAACCAGAAGCTCTAGCCTGGCCTACTACTGTTAAAGAGTATATTCATAAAGACACGTGGTGGAAGAATACATCTGTGAAGAGATAAAAAATCAGATTTCCTATAGGTACAATTAGCTATTTGGGGTCATGCAACCTAGTTTAGTAGCAGGAGTAGAGCTTGGCATTTTACTGATCTTATAGCTAAGAGAAGTCAGAAAATAATAAACATTAATCAACTTTTGAGAATGAAACAAATTGTAACTAAAGAAAAATATGGGAACAGTGTTAAGCCTCAAAGTATTCACAGAACTATAAACAAATGTCACACTACCTAAATTTTTTTTTAATATTTATTTTTATTTTATGTGCATGAGTGTTTGCCTGTATGTATGTCTGTGTACTACTTGTGTGCCCTCAGTAGCCAGGAGAGGGCATCAGATCCCAGGATCTGAAGTTACATATGGTTGTGACCTACACCATGCTGGTGGCTGGGAACCTCTGCCACAACAACAAGTGCTCTTAAGTGAGTCATCTCTCCAGCCCCTAGAATTTACTGCATAGTCAGAAGTGTTTGTTGAATGGACCATACATAGAGTTTTAATTTTATAACTATACTTTATTAGATATACAGCAGAATCTATGTTGCATTAGCTCAGGAAGTTAACTTTTTACTTTCTGTCTTATACTGAGGCAGGAGAAAAGAAAACTCTCCCCTGGTTGTACACAGTGTGTTATCTCTGCAGCAGACAATGGCCTCACTGAAACAGGTGTTAAAGGTTTTCCCAGTTAATAGAGGAGCAACATACAGAAGTGAAGACACTAACAGAAACACTGACTTCACAATTACAGTTCATATCTATGAGAATGTGAAAAATACTGAATATCAATAATATCAAAGTATCAGCTGAACAGAAATTATACAGGCTCAATTCCATACTGCACAATGTCCATTATCTATGTATCAATTATTTTCTAGTGCTTTTTGGGTTTTTAAATGATTAACAAATAAAATGTCTAAGTCCCTTCTCAAAATAAAAACAAAACCAATCAAGGTACTTTCTGCACCTTTGGTGAGCAGCACTGTGCTGTTCACCTGCACTACGGCGCCCACACTACAAGAGACAGTTCGCAAGCCTCGGGCAAGGGCCTGGAGATTTAAACACACACATACAGAAACAGAGACATGGTCATCCTTGAAACAAGAATGCCCCCTCTACTGTGTTCAGGCCACGCCCCTGCTCTCGGAATTTTCAGCTGCAGACTCATCAGAACCCATTCTCCCGCCATCTGGGTCTCCTGTTGACAGGAATTCAGGGTCTGGTGGTCTGCAGTCCCCAACACAGCACATCCTCTCATCTTTCAGTGTTTCAAATGCGTCACACGGAGTGGAAAGCCAAGTCCTCAAGTCTGTCTGTCTGGCCACAGGATTTAACTGGATGTCTTGAGAACTAACAACAGCAGAATACTGAAGAACTCAAGCAAGCTCATGTGTGGTAACTATAAGTAAGAAAAGAGCTATGAAGACAATACTGAAAAGCTCCAATGTATTTGTTTCAAAAGTCACTGTCTTATGAGAGAAAGCAAAGTGTTTTAAGTTAACAGACGTCTAAAGCCAAAAACTTCAGAATCAAGTTACACAAATGAGTCATGTAATTAGTGTACTTTAGTGTATTTTAAGCAGTATCATGTCAAAAAGGATTCCTATGCTGGCCACTGTAGTGCAGTCTCAGTACCTGGGAGGTGAAGTCAGGGAGATCAGGAGTTTGAGGCTGATATGAATTAAGATGTGATATGCCCATAAAGATACTATGAACTTATCAGATATCATATATAAAAGAGGATATAAAATTTCATGTTATAAACAGAATGTATGTTGAAATACTAATATTATGGACATTAAGGTTATGTACAATATACTAAAATAAAATTTCCTTATTTTGCCCTTTTAATGTGACTATTAGAAAAATCTAAAATGACACTGGCAGCTGATATTATATTATGGTTAGAAACACTGCTTTAGACACTGACCCTCGGTCCCTGATGACAAGAAGGGAAGTAACAACACGAACACAACAGAAAAGGATATACTAAGGCTGAGGTCAGCCCGAGTCACACTGTGAAACCATGCCCAATACAAAGAACAACCACCAATGCAGAATTAAAATCTGCACTGCCGATGGTTAGATCCATGGCTGTTTATTACCAGTAAGAACAGACAATGTAGCGCTAGTATTGCGATTCTGCAGCCCAACCACTAGTTAGTAAAGTGGTCTTCCTGGTTCTGAGGTTCCCTCATTTGCAGAACACGAACACAGCCCTGCTGCCTCCTGTAATTATACCTTAAAATGTTAAGAGACGCTCAATGAGACATGAACAGATATCAGTGGATTGTGGAGGGAAAAAGTTACATTTACCTTTATGTGTTCTAAAACAGCAGTGGCAACATTTGTATGGAGATCAATAAGTCTTTTTTTTTCAAGGAGTTCTGGCAAAGAACTATAAGTTACAAAAAATCGAAAATTAACCACAAAATTTCTAAGAAAGTAACACAGACCTCAACAAAACCCCTGACTGGTGCTCATGAGGAAACTCAGAACACTGAACCAAAGTGACAAGTTAAGATGTCCACTCAACCAGAGCCCTGGCTTGATCCCAGGCCATACGCATCATTCTAGTAACACAGGTGAACACTTGCTTACAATAGCCTGCTGCCAACTCATTACTTCTACAGCTGCACATTCTGCTTCCAACATTTCGGGTTTTAGAATAAAATGAAATAGAAACATGCTTTTACCTATAGTTCTAAAAGTATTGAAAACCTGTTCCAACTGAATTAATAGTGGTAGCAATAGCAAAAATAACAATGACTGAATCCACTCATTACTAATTCTGTTTTCCTAGTAAAATTACCTGAGTTGGAAATTGCTAACTATTCACAGAGGCAGTTTCTCTACTGTAGCTGCGAGGAACAGAGATCAGCTTAAATGTGCTCAAAGCCTTCACGTCTTCAGACTCCGAGGCGCAGCTGTTGTTGCCTACTGTTTCCTATTGTGGAAGTTATTCACAATTTTTATCTTCCAAAGTAAAGCCCACCATGGGGAAGACAGCAAAGGGGACACATACGCTCACCTGACAGCTGACGTGAGCTTGGCAGTGTTATCAGAGAGCATGCTGATGGCTCCCTCGTCCTCTCCTTCTAGACCCTGGGAAGGGAGGAAAAAGCTCTTAGAACTGTACCATCACCAGGCCCAAGCAGAAAAGTCAACACACCACAAAGATAATGATAAAGATAGGTAATAAGAAATTGGGCCACCTGCATGAACAGTACCCTTTTGGGGGTGTAAGCACACCCGTTTTGACCACTACAGAAAGGTTCTAGTGCCACAAGTTTAGCAGGAGCGTGCAAAGGATCAGCTGGCACTGCCAAACAGGAAATGCCCAGACGCTGGCTGCCGAGACACAGGACTCAGGCTCACAGCTGAATTCTGTTCACAGTAGGGAAGAACAAACAACCCTGGTGTACACATCTCTAAAAATAATATTACTTGTATTATTTCAAATCACAACCCATGCCTTAAAATACAGTTTCTTCTTAATATTTAATTTGTTTTTGAAAAAGAATATTAAGGCCGGTTGTGGCAGCTTAGGCAGGACTGCCATGAGTCTGAGGCTACTCTGTGCTACGGTGAGGCAGTCCCTCAGAAACATCACCCTTGAGTAGATGATGACTGTCTTGTTATTCAGGTAATAAATGGCCTTGAACTTTTCCGAAGGAGAAGGAAGTGAACACTTTTGCTAACCCCCTGAAGCTGTCCTTCCTCCACCTTTGCTCCGGGATGCAAACGGGATCTTACCATAATGCTCTTCAGCCGTTTCACCTCATCCTCCTGGGCTCTGTACGATTCTAGCTCTTGCTGGACTGATTCTGCAACTTCTGGGAAGGGGCTGAAACGACACTGCACTAGATTAACTGTCAGACAGTAAAAGATTCATGTTTTGCAAGTGTATTTTGAAATAAATACAAGAGTATTACTTTAAAAGCACATAGTTTTGAATATATTTTATATATAACTTGCGTAGAAAACAGCGAACATAAAGTTATGTAATTTTAAGTTTGTATCAAGATCAGAAGTCTAAACAAACTTAAATTTTACTTCCCGCCTTCTCATTAATGAAATCACATTTCCTCTTCAACTATATATTGTTTAAACAAAATATATCTTATTATTTAAGTACAGGACTGAAATCAAAGGAAGACAAGTATATTTAAGCATTAAATAAACACTGCTACTGAAATTAGCAGTATCAGAGGACTACTCAAGTGTAATTCTAAAAACAGCACCCTTAGTTCAGCGCTCTTAGTGTGCTCCGGTGAAAAGCACCCCTAACTCTCCACACTCTCTGAAGGCCTCTCTGATGAAATGCCACCATAGCGCAGAAAACAGACACCAATTCTAAAGTAAAGATATTACTTAAACATTTTACTAGTATCTCAAACTACCGTAGTCAAAAAAAGAGAAAGTAACAGCTTCCTGCTGAGAAGCCAAATCCTTGTTACAGTCACATGGCTTTCTTTACATTTTTTTTAAGTTTTAAGTAAAAAGAAAAAATATCCCATAAACATATAAAACCCTCCAGCATGTTAAAGTAAAGCTATATTCTACTCTCTTTAAATACAATGGACGATGAGGCCACAAAGCAAACAGATCAAGGACAGAGACACACCTGTGTCTTTACAGACACACATTTAAAATACTTGCAAAACCATTAATGAAAAACATTGTGTTATTTCTTTTCTTTTTTTTTTTTTT
>NC_022009.1:67573800-67608368 GCF_000317375.1 Microtus ochrogaster
CCCGGCTCATTGTGTTATTTCTTAGAGAAATAATTTTCTTTGTTTAGAATTTCTCTGGACACAACGGCAACTAGGTAATTTTTACAGCATTTACTGACCCATAAGGTACTTGAAAAGGACATAATAACGGGATGTCCACACTGGTCTACACCATGAGGCAAACTGTGGTAATCTTGTCACTCCTTGATTTTTCTTTTCCTATGACTGAATAAATCTCTGGACTTCAGACACAGGCTCGGCCTCCCCATGTATATAGGATGGGGTTAGTATGAGGGACAACATGAACAAAAAGGAAAAATATGGCCCCAAAGTTTTTCTATCATACAATCAAATGAAAGACAGGTCCGTGTGTCAGGCTCAAGGTCAGAAAGACCTGTGTAGTGTTCAGGGTGAGCGTCTGAAGAGACGTGGTCCTACCAACATCTAAGGAAGCCAGAGGAATCAAGAAAAATGTTTTCTTTACGGCTGAGTATGTTTCCAGCATGTAGAATACATGATGTTTTCATCATCCACTCATCTACTGGTGGATGTATAATCTCGTGTTTCCCTGCTACTGTGGTTGCTGTATGGATAACAGGGACGCAGAGGGTCTTTGTGGTAGGAACGGAATCATTTGGGTATGAATCTGGAGTAGTATAGCTCAGCATATGGGAGTTCATTTATTTCTTCAGTTTTGATTCATGATCAAAGTAAAATATGAGAGAATAATGATGACTTTCGTAACAACTTATTCTTCTTTCATACATAGTATCTGTGAAAAAGCACTGGTATTCAAAATTCTCTAAATACATCCCGAGTTAAAAAGAAAAAAAGAAAAGAAAAAAATGGAGCAATATTGACACTCATCAATGAGATGATTTAAAAAAAAAAAATCACTGATTGTGTTGACTGCGTCCTAGGTCAGGCAGCGCTTCAGTTCTGTTTAAAGAATAAACATTTTAATTACTAATATTTCTCATTTACCTTCCTTTATGTTTCTGCCAAAATTTATCAACTGGAGTTAAATCGTAAGACTTCTTGTTTTTCCTCTTTGGTCTAGCACCAGCTGGAGAATTTTCCATTCCTGCAGATTCTTCCAAATTTACTCTGTTTAAGTGGAAGTCCTAGGAAACAGTAAACTAGTTTAAAATAACTGTCTTCTGAGTTTAAGAGCCACAACTCCTCCTAGACAAGGAAAACAACCAGTCATGCTGGCCTTCCCAGTATTTCCACACGCAACACAGACTAAGGTTTCACAGGTGCCCTTCCAGCCCTCGTCCATCCACAGATGCCCACTGTTCATGAGTTTAATGGAAGCAATCAAAATCTCAAACACAGAGAAAAGTTCTATTAAGTTTCTCCAAGAAAAACATAGACTTCTTTATAGAGAACATTTCCTTTAAGAAATGTTACATTGCAAGTGCATCTTTTGTATCTCCTTTGTCAGTTACAAACACATTTCATAACATTCCCTCATATTTGGTTATGTTTTTATAGCTATGATTATGTTTTTAAAAGGTTAAAACACGGGCTGGAGAGATGGCTCAGCAGTTAAGAGCATTGCCTGCTCTTCCAAAGGTTCTGAGTTCAATTCCCGGCAACCACATGGTGGCTCACAACCATCTGCAATGAGGTATGGTGCCCTCTTCTGGCCTGCAGACATACACACAGACAGAATATTGTATACATAATAAATAAGTAAATATAAAAAAGGTTAAAACACAATAAAGGTTAAAGCTACAAGAATAATTGTGCCTCTTTCACATAAATCCTAAGAGTGGGTCGGACTAGCAGTGTCTACATTTTTCTGCTCTGGGCTAATTTTACTGATGTGAGGCTTAATAGCTCCCCCCCCCCTGCCCGCTTTATTTTCCAAAATTCATCCACACAAAAGGTAAAACTAAAGTAACTCTCTGCTACCCTCTTTTCCCCTTTCACACTATGCCTGTAGCTTCTTTCACATCTTAGGGTCCACTTTGTTCAACAGCAGTGAGTTAAGAGATAAAACGTGGTTTGATGCAAAATGTCCCCCACAAGCTCATATATCTGATGCTTAGTCCCTGGCTTTGTCAGACTGTGAAACATTGGGGGGATAAGGTCAAGATGCTGAAGGAAGTGGGTCTGCCCGTGGCAATAGCTTCAGTTCCTTCTGTTTCCTAGATGCTGACATGATCCATGATGCAGCAAGCAGATGCCATGGCAGGAGCTGGTCCTGTCACCTTCACCCCCTCAAACCACAAGCCAAATAAATCCTCCCCTTGTATGGGCTGGGGAGAGAGGTAAAACAAAACATGGCTATTTGAAGGTAACAGAAAGAATGGTGAGCAGAAGGGAATTATCAGGTATTACTGTGATGCAGTTATCTTGGTTTTGAAGTAGCAATGATTTTTCTAGGTTTGAGCAAGTTAAATAGACTGAGCACAATTTAACCTCTTCTAGATAAAACAGCCATCGGTGCTGACTTGGGATCCTCAAGGGCACTTTCTCACTTTTACAAATTGATTCTTCACCACAGCTTATTGAAGCCTTACTGTCCTTCTGATAAAAAGGAAGGGTGAAATAAAGATGCCTAAACTGCCAGGCAGAGAGACATGTCTATTTTCTCTTAAATAAATCACAGAATCAACTAAGCAGCCTTCTCTTAAGGCTACATGAAATCCATCAAAGAGAGGGACCACATACAATAGCTTCCTTGCATACAGAAGGTGTTATTCTCGGGACTGTACTGTACCAGTTAAATATCCTTACCAGAACCCTTACAAGTCATACAAACCCCAGCAACACAACTGTCTATCACAGAGCACAGGTACTCAAAGTCAGATCCTTTACTATAAAGGCTAGAAAGAGTGACAATGAATGTCCAGGATGATAAAGAGGAATAAACTGTTGGCCAGGTTGTGGCAGCGCATGCCTTTAATCCCACCACTCAGGAAGCAGAGGCAGAAGGATCTCTGTAAGTTCAACACCAGGCTGGGCTTCCAAGACAGTCAGAGCTGCTACACAGAGAAACCCTGCCTCAAAAAACAAAAGAATATAGTTTTACATTTCAACCTTTAATAGATTTTTGAAAGACTACCCACATGACAAGTTCAAGAACAACTAGGGGCTGGTTTAAATTCTTCTCAGTTTCCCACTCTAATATTTAATCTGCACTTTGCATAAGAGTCATCCACACAGAGTAAAGTAGAAATAGCACACTCTGAACATTCCAACAGTGAATAAACATGAAGAGTTGCATGTGAGAAGCACAGCTTTTGAAAGTCACCCCTGAAAACAACAGGGGCCCGTCTTTAAACAGCTAAGCTTTGTTGCCTGAACTTCCAGGGAGCATTATGCCCACGGCAGCCGCACAGCGCACTCAAGCACAGGCGCCTGGTTAGGAAGAGGCTGCTCTAAGAAGGTGAGAGCACACTCTTACTGGAGACAGAGTAAGCATCTCACACACAAGACCAGGGGACGAATGATGCCAAGAGTTCTGAGAAGTAACAACAGCAGAAAGAACATTACCACTGCTTACATAACAGGAAGGCAAATAAAAAAGCTCATTTCCATCTCCAAAACTGGGAGGCTAAAACAATTTGTACTCTACTCAATCATACAAAAGAAACAACACTTGGACACCAACATCAAAAAAAACCAACACAATTGGTTTGTAACACAACAGAAGTTAAGCTGTTTCCATTGACAGATCTGAAAGGCTAGACAATGGTGCCTCAAAATTACCAGATATAAATAAACCCCTCAAGGAAGTGCCAAAAACCACTGAGAAGCCTTCAGTGACCTTGTCCTCTCTCACAAACTAAGGAAATCTGTCTCTACAGCCAAAGACAGCTCATGTGAACAAAATTATAGATGACTCCTATGTATTCAGAGCTAAGATTTATATCCACATGTAACAAAAGCAAAGAAGAACACAAATAATTTTTATTTTGGAAAGAATTTATGACTTTTTTTTTTGTTGTTGTTCGAGACAGCGTTTCTCTGTAGCTGTCCTGGAACTGAATTTACAACTTTTTAACTTTAAATGCCATTACCGAATAACTAGTTCACTAAATATCTGATGTACTTTGGAGTCAAAGGAAAAATTTCAACAACCAAAGGTTTCATACTAAAAACAGCAGCTCCCACGGAGAGACTCCTAAGTTGCCCCTACTAACCGATGATCGGGAAGTACAGTACCGGAAGAGAAAACACAGGCTTCCTGGTCATGGTGGAAGTGGACACAACACAGGCATGTGAGGCAGCACCTAAGAGCTCTGTGTCTACAAGGCTCTGACTCCTACCCTGGCGCTGCCCACTAGGACAGAAGAAATGTGTTGCCCATGAGCCTAAGAACTCCATGTGCTCAGCTCCCCAGAGAAGGATGTCGTTTGGGGACCGGGCGCCACCCTTTGGAAAGGAAACGATGATTCACGTGCAGAGTGGGTGAGCGCCTCTCCTGCAAACCACAGCTATTCCTTCAGACAAGATGTACTAGTTACATAAAAGCTGAGTTTTGTCATTTTTTTCCAAAGGCAGTGAAAAGAGAAGAGACAATCTCCAAAAAATTAAACAGGTGAACACATGAGGTTTTCAATCTCACAGCAACATTTACAAGAGCTTCTGCTGATTCTTGAAAGATTAAAGCATCATCCAAAGAACAAAATCTTCAAAGGTCTTCCCCCAAACTAAGTCCAGTGAGGATAAACTTTAGACACCAAGTTCTAGCAGAAGGAAGGCTGTGCACATTCACACTGTTCTGTGCTGTGTGACTCGGGGACACAAATACCTCATGTCACTTCAGAAAAAATGCATCCACGTTACAGAAGTTGAGTTTCCAGATAAAGTTATATAAATATCTATCTACAACCACACTCTTCTCTAGAATAAGCAGAGAAAACAATATCAGAATAACGATATGAAGATTTTAAGCTATTTTGTAACTTAAAATTATTATTATTGTTATGTTATTTCTCAGATTTTAAATTGTCTTACAACTGAAATTCATGTAGATTATTTTTATAAAAGCCATATAAGTTTTCCTTGGCTCAAATCAGCTTGTCAAATAAAACTCAAGCAAAACAACATACTCAAAAGAAAGAAAAAATGAGATCACACTGATGTTTTGAAAATGTACACAAAACCAATGGTTGTCTAATGTAATGTTACAAGTTTCATATTACTGCAGTAAGTCATTGCAAAACACATTCTTCACTCTCAGAATGAGAAACACTGTAAGATGTGATCTTTCTCACCATTGAAAATGTCTACAAGCAAAGATACCCAGGAGAAGTAATAGACCCAGCACATGACATGATGCTCTTTAAATAGGAACCATGGCTTCTAGAGAAATGACTGCAGGTAGGCTTGAGACAGAAAACGGACATAATGGACAGAAAATGCTGACGGTTGAAAACCAGGACACTGTCAGATAATAGGGTCATGTTGAAAAGATGCCCTGGCCAAATATAGGACAAAGATGCAATAATGTGAATATCAAAACGAATGATTATAATTAGATGGTAACATCTCAAATATAAAAATCCATTATCTCATAAAATCTAACAACACTGCTAACTGCTTCTGCAGATTGCTAAGGCATGAATTCATTTTCTAAACTGGCAAGTAAAGGAACAGACTCAACATTTCTTTTCAGCAGTTAGTAAGGAAATGTATTTAAGCCTATCATCTGTTAAGAGATATAGATGGCAACAATAGACAAAGGCAGGGGGATCTCGGAGTCTGAGGCCAGCCTCGTCTACAAAGTGAGTTCCAGGACAGCCAAGGCTGAGACAGAGAAACCTTGTCTTGAAAAACCGAGAGAGAGAGAGAGAGAGAGAGAGAGAGAGAGAGAGAGAGAGAGAGAGAGAGAGAGGTTAGAGAGATAAAAAGAGGGCGCTACAGATGGAATGCTCACATTAGCGGTCTCCAACAACAGAGCCTTAACTAAGCCACTGGGATCTGAATGGTGATTAGGACGGTGAGCACAATCTAGTTATCTTAGTTCAGAATCCAAGGTATCTTGTGTCAGCAGTGTCTCTAGGGAGCTTGCTCACTCTTAAGAGTTCCTCATAACCCTAGGATCTAAGAACTGGATGGACCCTATGCCACAGATACACTGCTGGCAATATGAAGATATTTGGCAACTTTAATTAAGAGGCATTTTATTCAGTCTTAAAACTTATGATAAAGAAGTATACCATACAATACTATTGTCCCAAGTGAAATAAAATACCTGGAATGCAGTTAGTCAGAACTGAGATGTGATAAATTATTAAAATAATCTGAATTTAAAGAATTTCATAAATAAAGAAGGAAATATAAAATATTAATGTTTAATTGTGTTTTGAAAGCTAAAATTTGTATTGGTAAGATTATATAAAACATAATCTTAAAATAAATTTCAGCTATTTATTTTTATCTTTTTAGTAGGACTACTAGAAAACCACAAATTTACATTGGCAGCTGATAATATATTGATTATAAAGTATTGTTTTAGAACTATAAAACCTTGGTCAATGATGACAAGTAGGGAGAGGAAATAAACACAGAAAATAATGAGATCAGCATGGTTCCAGCACTTAGGAGACCGAGGCACGAGGATTTCCAAGAGTTCAATGCCAGCGAGGATGAAGGCCATGAATCAAAACAGGGATAGGAAAATTTAATTAAAGAAAAAAATTAATTAAAAGTAAAAAAAAAACCTTTGTAAAATGCTTTATTATCACATACAGATAACTCTTACATGATATTTCTAAGCAACTAGGAAATAAGAGGAGCAAAACAGCAATAAAACAAATTTAACAATGTTTTCACTAAGTGATTAGAAGACAGAAACGGCACAGAAAGTTAGATCAGGAGCGGTGTGTAAAAGGTGAGAACAAAGCTCTGTTAAAGAGAAGCTGCCATGCTGAATCCTGCCCCTGCTGACCCTGGTGAGCACTCACCACATCCACCCGCCAAGTGCTGAGGCTCAACGAACCTCCAACTGCCTAATCATTTATCTGGTTCTTATATTCTCACAAAGGGAAGGGATATTACAAAGGTTTTTTTGTCTGAAGAGTATATTTCCCATTAAAAAAATTAAATTTAAAAACTAGCCATTTTAACATGCAGGGAAGCTGTCTCAATTACCACAGTTGTTTCCAAGATCTAATATATAAATAATTATCAGTGGCTTAGGTTATTCCAGACAAACAGAAAGGATTAAAAAAAATCAAACTTAAACTCTGCAAAGTGGAAGTTTTACTCCATCTTGTGGAGACAATGGGTATTAATTATTAAGACTTCTGAAAACTCTGAAGAAAATTATAAAGTGAGTAGTTTTTTAAAAAATTGAGCGAGTTCCAGGACAGGCTCCAAAGCCACAGAGAAACCCTGTCTCGAAAAACCAAAAAAAAATAAAAATAAAAAAAAATAAAAATTCAATAAATAAGAGTCCCTTCAGGCCGCCATGGTGTTCTGTTGGGTCAGTCTTATCTTTCTGAGTTTTCCTTCTTTTCTGTCTCCCAGCAGATGCGAGCCAGAGTGCAAGTGCTTTTTCTGATATAGGGGCTCACCATCACGTGGCTGGCACCATGCTAACCTAACTCTCCAGGCAAGGCTTTCTTTTCTTCTCCGTTAGTGTCTCTGGGCGCTGTCAAGATTTATAGTGCACGTTCACTGGAGGTTTTCCCTTCAGGCTGGATAATGGCACAGTTATAATCTGTTAATCTGTGTCTCGTGCTTATAGTCCGTTCATATTGAAATGGTATTAAGCTGGGCGTGTGGTGCGTCTGTGCACCCTCGGCACTTGGGAGGCTGACGGCAGGAGGTCTGCTGTCAGTTAAGTCCAGATCAACCTATGATGTTAGATTGCTTCAAAAAACTAAACAAATAAAAATTTAAAAACTGCAATAACATGCACAGAAGTAGGTCCCTGAAACTTGTGTAGTTTATTAAGCAATCTCTACGAGACTGCAACTTTATCACAAGATGACCCTAGAAAAAATAAGCTGGCCATCCACTCACTGCTCTCTGGCACTCCTTCTAAAGTGCCAGAGTAAGAGTGGGAGCCACCATGTCTGCTTTGTCCCCAGGCTCTCAGCAATCCAAGTGACTACAGGACACGCGGGAAACAAGCGCATCAGTGGGCAGCACAAAAAATAACCCGTGTTAGCCTTGTTCAGGTCTATGCTCCTGTCTTCTAATGAGGACTGGGCAGTAATCGTTCCTGCTGAAATTATGGGCATCTATGTCTTACTTCTCAAACTCACAGGACTTTGTATTTCAATTTCCTACATCTAGGAGAGTCAAGGAACCCAGGAATGCATCAAATTTAGCAATTGGAAATGATCCCAGCAGGGCGGTGGTGGCCATGCCTTAAATCCCAGCACTCAGGAGGCAAAGCAGGCAGATCTCTGAGTTCAAGACCGGCCTATTATACAGAGTGAGTTCCAGGACAGCCAGGACTATACGGAGAAACCCTGTCTTAACAACAAAAACAAAACCAAAAATAAAATAAGAAAAGATCACAAGATATCTCAGAGCTCTAGACAGCTTCCTCACCATCGGATGCAGGAGAGAAGAGGTGACGAGGTGACCCCTAAAGGGCCTGCTTTTACTAAGACCATTCACTTCTGGGTCCCCACCACAGTTTGGGAGCTACTGATAAAGTCGTAGAGACCACTAAGATGCTCAACATGCTCATTCTGTATGTCTCTTTACCCCTTCCTCTCTCAGGCCCCATCTCCCATCCGTACCTTGTCTGGAAATCCCACTGCTACACTCGCTGGAAACCCAGTTACCGGGAAAAGCCATTCAGACCATCGCTCTAAACACCCGTGGTTTTGTTCTCTATTTGAACTCCAAACAGCTACCGCTTTCAGTTGGAGAAAATTTTCTCCGCCCCCCCCCCCTCCACAGTTTTGGACCTGGGACTGTCTGTCTTCTTTGCTATCTCCAACTGGTTTACTTGTCCTCCTCCCTAGACCCATTCCAATCTGGAAACTCACTTGGCTAGTCAATAATAGTTGTTCTCAATCAGAGGCAGATACTACCGTTTCCCACCTCTTCTCCCCAGGGTACATTTGGTACGGTGGGAAGAAACTCTGGTTGTTAAATTGAGGGAGTATTACAGGTATATGGAGGAATGACAGAGGCCAGGGATGATGGCAAACATAATGTCTAAGAAGTCCCCACAACAAAGAATGATAAGGCCCAAATGTTAAAACCAAGGTCTCTATTACTCGCTACTGCCCCCTGCTGGACAGACTTTCTACATCATTAACTATGTTCTTGATTGGTTCACAAATATGATGACTTTCCCTCACTTTTCTGGACCTCACATTATCCTTCCAGCAATCACTCTCCTTTCCAACTCTCTAATCAGGAAAAAAAAAATATGGAATTAAAACTAATCTCTTTGTAATCTGTCTTAAACTTGCTTCAATAGGTTTTGACCCTAAACTTGTCTTTTGTTTTTCTTCTTTCCTTCTTTCTTGCTTAGTTTTTTAGACTGGGTCTCGTGTATCTAAAGCTTCCTAGGTCTTACTGTGTAGCTGAGAATGACCCTGAACTCCCAATTTTCCCATCCCCAACAAAAGAGCTAGCACGACTGTTTAAACAGCTTTGGCTCAAATTGACGCGTGACTTCTCATGCTGCTCAAATTAAGTCGACGATCTGTACTCTTCTGCTTCCTTCTACCTGACCCCCATACTACTTCACCGTGGCTACTAGGCTACCACGCCACTTTTCAGACACACCTGAACCTTTCTACCTAGAGTGCTCTGTCCCCATGAAGCTATACAGTTTATTATATTCCTTATATTATTATATTATATCATCGTTACCTGTCATTTTATATGTAAGATCTGTCTGGTTTAAAAATCTAGTCCTGTTCATCAGCACTTTATTCTCACCTAGAGTACTTTCTACTTTCTGAATGTTACGTATTTTGTTTATTTATCACCTGTCTCTTCTCGCTAGACTACAACGGCAGGAAGACAGGAATACTTATGTACGTGTGTTTAATCACTGCTAAAGCCTGGGTCCAAAACATCTGTCCATTCACTCACCCTCTCACTTGGCCTCTTATGATAGGCTTTCTTGTCTCATTTCCTAGGCTCTCTGGTTTCTTTTGCTTTCTGTAGTGAATGGCTAACCAGTATTCCCTTGACCTTCTCCCGAGCTGTGGCATAGGTAGGACTGACAGTTTCTACCAGCACTTCTACATGTGATTTATTTAAGCAGATGCCTTAAACTATCTTGGTTTCAAGGAAATGCACTGCTGTGTGCCCTCGTTTCCTCTTCATATGGCATTATATGGAATCTTGTGATGAGGATGCTAGGCTATGGCCCTGGAAGCTTGTCAACTAGCATGCTTGTCATAGAGCTAATGTTCTGGGTTCAAATTCTCTCAACTCTTTCTGTTTCAGGTCTCACTTGTGGCTGCAGGTTGTCCTGGACTACTTAGCCCAGGCAGGCCTTGAACCTCAAGGTTGTATTCTCTTGCATCTCACCTCCTCTGTCTATAAAGTGGAGACTGTGGTCTTACTATTGTTTTTCTAGAAATTATATACACGTGTATTTACGAAGGTTGGGCTGTGCTTTATTTCTATACATTACATAACAAACATTTAGTGGATGATTGTGAACATAGTCAAATATCAAATTTTAAGCATGCAATTCAAATTTTTTTCAGAAAACATAATGCATAACAAAAATGCTGTTCAATTTTACTATTAAATGAAGTTTAACTGAAGAAGGAATTAGTTTTTCTTTCTAAAGGAAATTATTTCAATTTTTAAATTTTACTTACTTAACATGAAAATATGGCCGCTTAACTTCCTTCATTGCTTCTTCCCCATCACTGCCAACAATGCACTAATTTACCCTATACTTACAGACCATGGATTCAGCCCTACTTCTCCAGCATCTACAGCACTATTTTTATCCATAGTTTTCAGTTTTATCCCACTTAACTTTGTGTCTGTAGCCATAATGTTAGTTTAAAATGAAGGAAACTACTGAATTTACCACATTCCAATAAAAAGTGCTGTATGTAGCCTCTTACCAGCACATCATGTACCAGGGCTTGGTATGTCCACGTGTGGTGCAAGGGCGTCGCCAAATCAATGTTTCTGTCGACAAGGACTAACAAGGGCCTCTGGAAGCTGCAAATGTGTCAGAACATCATATAAACGTGAAAGTAATGTACACATTTCAAACTTCCTAGTATCTTCCAGTGTGCCATTTTGATACGAGCAGCTGCTACTACAGCTGTGGAACACACATCTCTACTACAGTCAGCTGCGGGCACCTCTACCTGCTCATATTAGCCACCCAGGTCTCCGCCTATGCCAGAACCACACTAGTGCCTCTCTGCCCCACCGGCATAGGCCAGGAGGTCTTCCTAACTGCACTGACTCCAGACTAAACGTCAGTGATGCCCTTACTATTGAGTGCAGTTTATTATTCCAGAGCACGTGGAGAGGGAAGAAGATGGCTTACAGTAGGTTTCTTCACTGTGGCACTCCTGACGTAATTTGCTCACCATGGTTTGTGGTGTGCATGGTCAAGTCTAGCATTCTAAGACGCTTCTCGACATGCTACAACACACCACTAGATTCTGGAGGCACACACCTGGTTAAAACTACTAAACATGTCTCCAGACTTCACCACATGTCTACAGGCAGCAGAATCAAGATGGCTGACAACCACCAGTCTATGGTTGGATTTAAACATAACTAACACCCATCCAACAAACTGCTAAGATAACTTAAAATATATTCAACCATGATAAAATGCCATAATACTGTGAAGAAACCAAATTTGACCAAATAAAGCACTGCCCTTTTATCGGTTCCTAGGGTACACAGTACAGCATGGAAAGGAGACTTAATAGTAATAGTTAGGTATGAGTATGAAGAACAAACAATGAGAACAGATGAATGATACTCAGGATGGTCAAGAAGGCAGATGAGGCGTGAGGGAGTGGAGAGTTGAGATAGCCAAACAAGTAACACAGAGCCTGCCAGCGTGGGCAGTACTGACAGCAGCGGTGCACAAGGCTAAGAACTCAGAGTTACTGCATATGAACAAGTAGATGATGCTTTCATTGCTAGCGGACAGCTATTTCCGCCTTGACAGGTCTTACTAATTAGCCAAATCTGTAGGTAAGAATTCACTTTATAAAATTGTCTTTTCTTTAAATAATTCTTAATAAATTGCAGCAAGTTTCTCTACTTCTTTCAACAATGTTTCCCACTGATAAAAATCAAAATGCACTCTGCTGTGCACGGGTTTAGCATTCCTGCTCAATAGGCAGTAAACAGTCAGCGACTTTGGCATTACTTGCTCAGCCGAAGACAGAAATACCTCGCAAGTTATTAGTGTTTCAACAGGAGCTACAGGATGTTCATTTTCCTTATAACCAAGAAGATTGGTCCCTGAGAGAAAGTAGCCTCAAACCTTGGAAGCCACGTAAACGGAAAGCCTTCTACAGATGGAAGATGATAATTTCTATTTGTATCTATTTAAGCTTCAAGTTAAGTCAAAACCTTGATTCTGACACCAGATGAAAAAGTAAGAAATCATTCTCTGATGATAAAAGCATTCTTATCACACAAGGAAATCAAAACAAAAACTAACAGCCACACACCTGAACTGGCCAGTCCCAAGTGGGTCACCTGTAAAAAGGCTGTTTCTTGCATCCCGTAGATTTTCCCGAAGTTTCTTATCTAGTTTCTGAAAATCAAATTTTAGATGAACTGTTAATACTTTCTTACGATATTAAATAGGTAACTCAACGTTTCAGTACATAATCAAGAAACTTTGACTTTCTTTATAAAGTGGTAATTCAGATCCTAAATATTTTAACTATTTCAATACCATCGTAACTTGCACTCAAAAAACCCAATTTTTTTCCTTCCTTCTTTCTTTTTTTTTTTTTAAAAAATGTACTTCAACCCTGGTACCACTAATAAACATTCTTCAGTATGCCCAGCACTCTCTTAGCATGACTGAAGTAAAGAGAAAAGTCTGGTCTGGAAGGGTGGGGATGGCAAGAAGAGTAGGGTACAGAAAGTCCAGCTCATTATACCTCGTCTTTCCAAACCGTGTACATTGCAGGCTTCTTTGTTTGTTTGAATTCTTTGTTTCTCCTTATCCCTCTTTTAATCTTTAAAGGAAATTCTCTTTAATTCAATATTAAAGCTGTGTTTGTTGCTAATAAGCACTTACTAAAAGAAGCTAAATGCAGAATAATTTGGGGGAAGGTAAGTGTAAAATAACCTGCAAAAGTGCACGTCACAAAGTGCAGTGCGGACTAGGAAAGCACGCGCGGTTGGCATGCACAGAGGTGGCCTTTCATTTGGGGAGGTGGGGATGGGGAGTCCCAAAGTAACCAAATCTCTGCATTGGTACGTCACATATGACACCACCATCCAGACTCTTGAGAGAGACATCTGACTCGCTTGCGAGAGAGCAGCTCACATGGCTGTGTTTGCACTCAGAGGCCGAGACTCACCACTGCCACCATTTCTGCGGCAGTTCCTCTTGAGCATCGGATAATGGGAACAGCACCTATTTTAACAAAAAAATGTTAACAATGACTTTACTAATTAAAATGCATACTTTAAGTTAGCAGATGTGAAGATGCAAACAATTTCAGGTTAGACACAGGACTGGGAAATCTCAAGACTGAAAGCAAGATTTCAGAAATTAAGCTTCTCTGTAACAATAAGCAGAGCCAGAAGAGGAGGACTTTAAACTGGAGCAGGGATGGACTACGCCAGCACGTGGACCTCCAGCTGCAGTTTCCAAGGTTGAGTAGACCTCTAGTCACGGAAGTTACTTTATTAATAAAAAGAGCTTAGGGACTACAACAGTTTGGGACTACTACAATAATAATAATAATGATAATAATAATAATAATTTAATAGCAAATGATGGTTATCCCTTTGTAAAACCAACTTAAATGATTACAGCAAACACATTCTTTACTATTGTGAAGTGACCCTAAATGTCTCTTCCCATGGCCTCGTCAACTCACTGGACCTCCTCATTTCTTTCCTTATGACGTAGTGAAGGATCTACCTAAGGCTCAACCCCTCTAGGAAGACTTCACGCATGGAGACAGATAAGACTATCTTCTGCGATCCCCATGTGTTGCCATGGCAGCATTTCATTTTCCAGGGAAGCATACTGTCAAGTGAAAATGTGTAATACTGATTAATTTTTAAAAACTTCTCCTCTGATGGCCTAGATTATGCAAGCTTGTTATAAAAATTAAAAAAAAAAAAAACTTGTACAAATTCTGGTCATGGTGACACATGCCTTTATCCCAGCCCTTGGGAAGTTGAGACAAGAAATTCAAGAATTCCAGACCAGGTAGACTGGGCTATATGAGATCCTGTACCTCAACAGAATCATGCCCAACCAAAAACAGAAAAAAAGGAAGAAGTACAGAATTAGCTATCTGGGCAAGGAGGCTGCAATTCCAGCACTCAGAAGGCAGGAGCGAGGTGACAGAGCTTCAAGATGGACTCAAGCTACATAGGAAGACCTGTCTCTGAGGAAAAAAAAAAAAACAAAAAACAAAATCAACAACAATTTCTTTAGATTGTTTTCTATTTACTGTTTAGTATGTATTAAGGCAAAAATTGGATATTATTAAGAGTGTCCTAAAAACTATCATTTGTACATCTGTTCCACTCTAGTGCTTTAAAGTATAACTCCTGCTATCTGTTAACAATAACCACAACCACAGGTAAGACTAGAGAGTGTCCAGGACAGCAGGACTACAGGTAATACACCTGCAGTTTTCTTAAACAATGAGAACAAACACAAAGGCTGGAGACACAGCCCTGGAGGTCATTGTCTACCTGGTACAGCCTTGGGTTTCACACTCAATACACAAAATCTAATCAACCAACGAACAACCAAGACCTGAGTCTCCTGCAGGGTAGTGAGAATACATGTAAAACCTAATGGAGGTAACACTCTTAGAAAAAAAACAAAACAAAACAGAGATACAAAGAAATACAAAACAAGCTGGGTGGTGGTAGCACACACTTTTAATCCCAGCACTCGGGAAGCAGAGACAGGTGGATCTCTGTGAGTTTGAGGCCAGCCTGTTCTACAAGAGCTAGTTCCAGGACAGGCTCCAAAGCCACAGAGAAACCCTGTCTCAAAAAAAAACAAAAACAAAATTTATATCTATCGATCGATCGATCAATCGATATAAAACAGAAAACACAGGAACTTGCTGGCTAAGATGCAAGGGGGGGTGGATCTCTACAAGGAAGGAGCCCAAGAATTTGTACAAGTTTTCCCCCGCGTTTTCTGAAAGCTTTTGCACTTGTCTTGATAATTACCATGCACAGACCTGTCTACTCAGAAGTATGTTTGAAAGCTTCTATGATAGAAACTAAAAACAACTAGAAAATAGCCGACAACAGGGAGGAACCATCAACAAACCACCTCCACAGTACGTTAAGGAGCTGCATTACCAACAGTATCTAGGGAGCTAATTCAGAAGGTCTGCTGAGCTGGGTATGGTGATACATGTCTGTAAGATCAGCACTTGGGAGGCTAGCCTACGTTACATAGAGGCCAGCCTGGGCTTATGAGAACTCATCTTAAGAAAATAAAATAGATCTGAATGCTAACTCATATTGTTATTAGAAGAAGCATTTTATTTTACTATTATAGAATGCATGCTTTCTCTTAACTTTAGAGAAACTTCTCTACATAACAGGTTAGAACAGTATTATAGCCAGACGTGATAGTGCACACCTTTAACTTCATTATGGGGAGGCAGGGGCAGGCTGATCTCTGCGAGTTCCAAGACAGCCAGAACTACATAATGAGACCCTGACTTCAAAAATAAAATATTTGCAGTACATAGTATTTCCAAATGAGCTAGTGATTAGTTACTTTGAAGGAACAGACTTAAAAACGTACCTAATGTAACAAAGAAGCAGAAGAGGCTGTCAACAATAGTGTCCATAACAGTTTCCATTTCTGTGTCTGTGATGTCTGGCCTATTAATGGCTAAAAGAGAGAGGACAACACAGGCAATCAAAATTTACACCTTTATAAAGCTTGCACATATAGAACAACATGCAGATACCAACCTGAATTATAAAAACCATGTAATGTGATCAGTGTCAGAGGAAACTGGGCACCCAAGTCCCTAAGGGAACTGCCCAAGCAGAGAAGATAAAGACAGTAACTCCACCAGGCCGTACAAGAACCAAGAAAACACGCTCTTGCTGAGGTGTCGCTGACTGTCATCCAGTCAAACCGCATGAAACAAGTGCTCTGGAGAACACTTGAACATGAACTCTGCGCCATCGTCAAGCACGAGTCAAATCTCTGCAGAAGCACAGCCCTTGGGTCCTAAACGCCAGGGCCATGTCTATGAGCAAGAAGCAACTTGAGCAGTTGGCAAAAGTCCCATCAGGAATGCCAACCCG
Organism: Microtus ochrogaster; assembly: GCF_000317375.1. Classification (NCBI taxonomy): domain Eukaryota; kingdom Metazoa; phylum Chordata; class Mammalia; order Rodentia; family Cricetidae; genus Microtus; species Microtus ochrogaster. The sequence goes on from NC_022009.1 coordinate 67,590,220, forward strand.
ATGAATGACTTCCAGCTTCCGTGTCTTGGATGATCTCCATTTGACTGAGATGTGTGCTTATTGTATTGGGTAAGAATGCTAGCATCCATTAGAAGTAAAAAGACAGGAATGAAAATTCTATTCAGTGTTACTGTACAAGTATTTAAGGTACTTCATATTTATTCATGTTTAGTTATTTTTAATTACTTAATGTTCAGCAGTTTTACTTAATAGACTTGTAAATTTGCCTGGACAGGCTGGATCACTTTTAAAAGAAGAATGACGTACATATTGATAAATGCAACGGTGAGTACTTAGTGGAACTAAGCAGTGACGTGTTCTAACTACGCTTGATAAGCAGGACCGACAGACAACAGGCTCGTCTGGGCAATTTAACTGTCCAAGAAAAAAATTGAAGACATCTGTTTTAATTTTTATTAGATTTATAAATAAAATTCCTAAGTTTAATGTAAAGACTATGGGAAATGAGATTTCAAATACAAGGTTAGGTGGTAATTAGTCTGAAAAATGAACATAATACAAACAGACTTCTGTGAATAAAAACCACCATCAGAAATCTCACAGAAGCCCAGGATTGCAGTGCAGACACCTGCAGGTCCTTTGGAGGGCTGAGGCAGGAGAAGCCCAACTTTGAGGTCAGCCTACACTACAAAACAAGACCTTGACTCCAAAATATATATACTCTCTTAAAATATTTCTTTAATCTCAATAAGAAAACAAATGAAAGTTCTCAGTGAGCCAAAAGAATGATGCTGCCTTGTCTCGGAAAGCTCACAATCTGGGCCAGAACTGAAGGAAGTACAGGAAGTAAGAAGTAAGTCTAGTACCTTGACTTTTGTCTAAGGTCAAGGTACTAGAGAGCTAGCTTCCCCTGCATGGAAACACTGTCTCATTTGACAGGAGCTAATCATTAGTACAGGCTGTTCTGGGGATTGCTAGCAGGCCAGAGAACTGGTACTTACTTGCATTACAAAACAAATTTATTGTCTTATTTATCTACGACAATTTAGGCTGAGGCTCTCTCTCCTCTGTACTTTAGGATACACTACTGTAAACACATTCAGAATCGCTGTTTTCTCCCAGCAAGCCACTCATTTTGTAACATTACAAATGACTTGTAGTGTTTGTGTCTTTACGTACCACGATACGAAACAAGCTCCTTATTTTGATTACATAACACAAACATGTCATCTTCCAAAGTAATAAAATTGAGATACTGGTCAAAAACCTAGAAACAAACAAACAAAAGCCTTATGAACCAACTTTAGTATACAGCAATACTAAAAATTTAGTTTGGCTCAATCACTAAATGACAAAAATAGTAAAAGTTATAATTAAATTCAATAATTAAAAATTATATGTGTAGCAGGATGCCTGCCTACATAAGTGTAAAGAGTTAGGCACAGGAGCTGGAGCGATGGCTCAGTGGCTAGAGTGCTTGCTTCTTGCTCTTCCAGAGGACCATGGCTGGCGGCTCACCGCTGTCTAGAGCTCCTGCCCTCCTCTGGCCTCCGCTTGCACCCACACATGCGCCACACATTCACACACAGACACATAAATTAAAATGTCTTTTTTTTTTAAAAAAAAAAAGGGGGGTTAAGAATAATAAAGACAAAAAACAAAGAAACAAAAACGTTTTTAAACAATGAAAACAAATTTGGGGCAATAAAGAGAGTATTATTTTCAGAAAACAAAATTTAGACAGCTGTAAAAAGGAAAACTGTGGTTGTGATAGGAATGTATCCTCCTCTATTCTGTGACCAGGTGTCTTTCACAGCCACACAGCAGCTGTTTCTGCACCACAGCCTTTACACACACACCAGGGAAGTTACTGCAGCTCTGGACAAGTCCAGAAGGTAAAAAAAACTACCAAGGGCTGGACAGACGGCTCAGCAGTTAAGAGGCCAATCTGTTTACCCAGAGGACCAGACCTAGTGTTCCAGAACCCACATCAGGTGGCTCACAGCTGCTCATAACTCCAGTTCCAGGAGATCTGATACCCTCTTCTGGTCTCTACATTTGTACATACATACACAGAGACACATAAATAAAATTTTAAAAATATTCTAAAAAACTACCTGAAAGATATTATATTTAGCTAAAAACTGAAAAGAGTTCCTATGATACTGTATGAAATGAATGAGAATTTCTAAGCAACACCACATAGGAAGGAGCCTTCAAAGGCACTCACAAATAGCAACGGGCTCTAAGATGTATCGAGGGTGTGTGCAACTGCACACTTCATCCTGTCCACACAATCTCCACAACTTTAACTTGTGCCCTCTCGAAATTCAAGAGGCACACAGAGCAGCAGGGTAAGGCCAGGGTTACAAGCTGATGAGGACGTCGCGGGAACGCTGGCCTGCTGCACGTTTTCACCCTTCTAGGACACTCTCTGGACTCTCTGGACCTGCTTTCCTAAATAAGAAGGTCTGGAGATGATGTGGGGACGGACTGTCCACGTGAACACAAGCAATGTAAAACAAGGCTGCCAACTTATTTCTAATGTGAGCTCCAAGGATCTCATGAATTTCAGCAGGATACAAACCTGGATCTACTTCTCATTTCTGTCAGTGAGTAGTAAATTCTTCTACTCTGCTTTACTTTTCCTACTTTAAAGACAATTTAAATAAACTATTCCGTAGGTTAGCTGTAACAATTGGCTCTCACACTAACAATCACTCAGTCAGGTGACTCTTACCTTGGCGACTTGTGTCACTGCACTCGCTGCCAATGCTGCATTTGCAATGTCTTCCAGTTTACTTCTTGAAATTGCAGAAATAAAATTTAGATAATAGGATTCATAGAGCTGATTTCGAAGATCCTATAAATATAATGAATGAATTCGTCACTTTGAGAGTAGACAGGGAACCAGTAAATACAAAGCTCTTATACTAAACGCCAGGCTTTGGAGCAGATGACACACATTTGAAAGACAGAATAAATAAATGATAAAAACAAACTCTATGAGAATAAAGTAATGAAAAGCCAGCTACTTGGCCACTAAAATATAGCTTAATAATCCATGTTATACAAGTATATTATCAACCAAATCCCAGCAGCTATATATAGTACAAAATTGACACCTTCGATCTGCAGTTTTCTGAATACACAGAAGTACACAGCACCACGTGGCAGCCCCAGAACCAGGTACTAAGAAGGCTGAGGACATCACAGGAGTGTGGCCAGCTGGGAAACATGGAAAAACCCTGTCTCAAGCTGTTTTATTTTAAATCTATAAGTAGCTAATATACTATCTAACATAATTAAATGCTGATTATATTTGGATTTCTTTGAGCATATAACCTAAGAAGTAATTCTTTCATTGTACACAGATGTGTTCATTCCAAATACTTACTGTAGAAGTATTTATCTTCACCCAAAAGCAGAATTAATTTGTACAATTTTGTAATCAGTTTTTAAAATATTTTTAGACATTAGGTATGGATATCTAAATATTTCCACAAATATAAGATGTAGTAGGCATTTTCAAGCATACATGAATGTACATTAAGATTTAATGTTATTACAATTTTATGTGACCAATATTAAGATGTCTAACCGCGAGCTGGAGTGTGTGTGAGGACAAGTGGTGTAACAAAGGTGAAGAGTGTTCAAGCTGAGGGGCAGACAGAGTAACTGCTACTAGGAACTACAGCGATACTTTAGTCATGTTTTAATAAATAAAGCTTGCCTGAAGATCAGAAAAGCAAAAGAGCCAAGCCACTAGAGAAGTCTTCCCTCTATCAAGACTGGGTGACTGCAGACTGAGCCCCTAGCCTGTCTCCTCTAGTCTTTTATTCCCCTTTAGTCCTAGGATTAAAGGCATGTGACACCACTGCCTGGCCTCTAGTGGCTTAGTTTTACCCTCTGGTCTTCAAACAAGCTTCATTTATTAAAACACATATAAAATATCACTGTCGGGAACCATGCTTGTCACTGTCAGAGAAAGGAGATTTATAAAGGCCAGACTTAGTGTTTACTGATAAAATTTTCTCCAGCCAAAAAACATGAATCTACTCTATTAAAATTAAAAGATAGTATAAAAAAATCAAAGTGGAATCTGGTAAAGGAATTTTTGATTCGCTATAATGAACATCTAAGATTTGTGTTTTTAAAAGAAATAAGTCTGTTTTGATATTCAATCAGGTAATCTTAGGTTTCAAATAAAATAAGAATCCCTCTGTCACCTGGCACATCCTGTCGATATTTTCTTCCGTCGGCATCACAAAATACACTGCAGGAACATCTGGAATGGGGTCCCGGTCCGAGTGCAAAAGGCTAGAATACAGAAATGACAACAAATCACTGTCTCCCCTCAGGTGCTTTTTAAAAAGTCAGTTTAAGAGCCGGGCGGTGGTGGAGCACGCCTTTAATCCCAGCACTCAGGAAGCAGAGGCAGGGTGTCTATAAAGTAGTGCAATTTATCATCAAACGTATCAGACAATTAAATTTAGCAATCAAGAAAGCAATGATTTGATGGCTATTACTTCATTTAAACACTTAAAATGCTCACGTTACTGATGAACTAATTTAGATTCTTTTAAAGTATATTTAAATTAGGCGAAATCTTTTAGAGGTTGTGGAATGCCAAACAGCAATAGTTCTTTCTCTTCAGAGATCAGCCAAACATACTGGGAAACAAAATACATTTAAGTTCTGGAGTTATATGGCCTCAAAGTGAGACTATTTTTAACTTTAGAAGGTTGCATAGATACTGTGGCCTAACATTAATATTCTCTGCAAACAGACCTTAAAAATTTCACTTCAAGGTGGCCAAAGAAATAAATTTTTCTCAATAAATGTGAAGATAAATGCACTGTTAGAAAACCGCGAACACTCACAGATGCAGAGTGATCCCCATGTCTCTCAACTCCTTCACAGACAGCAGAGGAGAGATGATGTCTTGGCCAAATCTGTCATAAATGAGTACCTTTAAAAAAGTGGTTTGTTTAAACATTGTTATTAATGAACAGCCAACTGAGAACCCACACTAAGATAACACTGAAGTCAATTTCATTTAGTAATCAGTATACTGATTTCTTTTCCATGTTTAGTTTTGTACTTCCTCCACTACTCAAATGACTATCCGTATAATTATGTATTCTTTAAAACATTATTATTAGTTAGCTTTAAATAAAGCAACAATTTTAGAAACTTTTTATAAAATATTCTAAGTTTAAAAATCAAACTACAGCCAGGTGGCAGTGGTGCACGCCTTTAATCCCAGTACTTGGGAGGTAGAGGTAGGTGGATCTCTTTGAGTTCGAAGCCAGCCTGGTCTACCAGAGCTAGTTCCAGGACAGGCTTCAAAGCAACAGAGAAACCCTGTCTTGAAAAACTAAAAGTATCAGACTACAAAGTGCTTATTTTAGCCTTTAAGAAAGAACTTTGAGCCAAGCAGTGATGGCGCACGCCTTTAATCCCAGCACTCGGAAGGCAGAGGCAGGCGGATCTCTGTGAGTTCGAGGCCAGCCTGGTCTACAAGAGCTAGTTTCAGGACAGGCTCCAAAGCTACAGAGAAACCCTGTCTCACAAAACCAAAAAAAAAAAAAAAGAAAGAAAGAAAGAACTTTGAACATACAACAAATTCACACTTGACTTATTTTTTCATATTAGTCCATATATATCCTTTAGGGCTGGAGGTTTGGTTTTGTGCTAAGAGACTGGCTGCTCTTCAAAGGACCAGGTCTGATTCACAGCACTCACATGGCAGCTCACAACCATCTGCAAATCTAGTTCCAGGGGATCCAACATCCTTTTCTGGCCTTGGCAACCACCAGGCACTCACATATATATATATATGGAAAGCACCCAAACACATAAAATAAAACGCCTAAAATATCACAAGTTCCACAACATTATAAAGACAATTTAGGAATTTAAGCATCTTAGGTAAAATAGATATTGACTTAAAAAGTGAAGTCCCTAAGCCAGATACAGTGGCTCACACCTGGACCGGCACACTCAGGGACCGAGGGGGACCGCAGTGAGTCTGAGGTCAGCCTAGCCTACAGTTCAAAGCAATGTCTTAATAATATCAACCACAAATAAAACCAATGTCCCTGAATATAGAACTCCATGTCAGCCTAACTCTGTTAGCTGTGGAGGTTGGGCTAACAAATGAGATCTTCAATGGTTGGGTTTCCAACTGTCTGAAGTGACTCTTTAAAGAGAAAGAAACTGCTTGGGATGCAATGAATTCTGCTATTGTTAGTACATGCTATTTTTAAATGCCAGAAATTTCCTCAAGAGAAGCTACAATTTTTCTGCTGTGGCTCTAAAAGGTGCTCAAACTTTCAAGCCTCTTTCTACTTAAACCTTAAATACAGAATAGTCCCTTACCCAGTTTCTACTTCTGCAGTCTGTTATCTGTAGAAACCATGGTCAGGAAATACTAAGTGGAGAATTACAGTAATAAATATCCCGTAAGGTAGCTCCCCCCACCCCCAGCGTGAAGTTTCCTACGCCCTAGTCCACTCCATCAGCGGCTCTGCAGTTCTGCTCTACACGCCCACGGCACGGACAGCCTCTGTGTCCACTGCGCCTCTACACTCCTCGGTCACCCAGAGCTGTCATTATCAGATCGACTGCAACGCTACCACAGTGCTTACTCTCCCATGACCTTTGATTTACTTTTCAATCCTGAAAACACAGGAGTAGAGACGCCGACAGTAGTTACTACTGGTAATGTCTTCTGTACCTCATCTACCACTAGACATACATAGGGAGGGGAGGCACATACATACACAGTCTTGGGTTTAGTTCCAGGACCCTCCAAGGTACCAAATCCTTGGACAATCAAGGACTGTCTGTCTACAAAATGACAGAGCACTGTACATGTCCTACATGACCCTCTTGAATACTCCACTTCTATGTAAAAAACTATATTGTCTAGGGGATAATAAAGAGAATAAAAATATTCATAAATTCTAATTAAAACAGACTAATTTTAGATTTACAAGAAACTTCTCCCACGTACGATCATTTTAGGGTTCAGAGAAAGGTCACAGTTCGCACCACGCAGCTCTTACCTTCCATACTGGCTCTCCGGTGCTGTTTTTAACATGAGGCACATTGAAGTTCAACATTCGCTTCAGAGCCACTGAAAACCAAAGTTTACATCAGTTATCTAGAGCAGGCTTTTGTTTGTTTCCTCACTACAAACAAAATACATAAATGAATGCTAACAAAACTGACTAATGACATGGCTGAATGTGTAAAGGTAGGCTCAGATCTTATAAGACAATTTCGTCAACAGCCAATTGGCATCCATTAGGAAGCAAGAAAAAAAGAAGGCATCTGTCCCAAAATAAGTGGTGGAAAGTACCCGGGGTCTGGGGTGTAGCTCAGTGGTACAGTTCTTACTCAGACCACATGGGTTTGATCCTTGACACTGTGCGGGCGATGGGAGTGCATACCTTTAATCTGAACACTCAGGGAGGGAGAAGGGGGATCTCTGTGTGTTCCAGGCCAGCCTGGTCTACAGAGCAAATTGCAGGACAGCCAGAGATACACAGAGAAACCCTGTCTCAAATAACCGAAAACAAAAGCAAAACAAACCAAAAAAATCCACACACTCCTGAAAAGGCACTTTCTGTTCCTCCTGACAACCCCACATTGCCTTTTATACAAAAGTCAAAAGAAATCGCTTTGACCGTGAATTTGAGACAGCCTTAACAGCTAACTGCTACTGTTGTCTACTATTTGGCTGAAAGCAAAGGTAAGAACAATCTTTACAAAGATTGTCTATGGCATGCTTAACTGTTTCATATGGAAACCCACTACAGTAGGCCTGTTTTTTAGTTACTCCAGAGTATAAGCCAATAAATCCACTCAAAGGTTATACAGCTTAATTAGTTTATAGTCCTAGGGGAAAATGAGACTTCATAATGTACTACATAATGACTGAAGTTATTCACTTTCAAAAACCAGAGCAGCCATGCTTTATATGTTACAGTGCTACGTGGCTTTTATTGCTCATCTGTTCATTGACCACAGCAGATAAACATTTTCTAAGGAAAATGAAACTCTACATGCTGGTGTTCTCTGTGTGTGCATGTATCTGTGTTTATTTTTTTTTAGCTATAGTCTCATTAAGTCAGTCTCAAGACTTAAGTCTTGACCTTCTAATACTATGCCTATGCCTCCTAAATACTGGGATACAGGTAGGCATGCACTGCCCATCCCTCCTAGTTTATAAGTGGTGCTGGAGAGTAAACCTGACTTCCTGCATGCAAGCACCTGAAACTGAGATGGCCAAGTATTCAAGAAAATGTAAAAATCAGATGATTTAAGACTGGCTATTCATGGGTGGACAAGAGATGCCCTTCCCCTTCCTCCCATCCATCAAAGCCTGAGAGAGGTAGAGGGGCTGGCCCTGGGGTCCTAAGAGTGGAAGGGCTGTCCCTACCTCTCACCAGCTGCAGTAGTCAGAAGAGCGGCCCCTGTACCTCGCCTGGGCAACACACTAGAGCTGGCCCTAAGGTGCATGTGTGAGAGCCAAGCCTGAGGCATGAGAACTGACCCCACTCCCAGCTCACTGCTGCAACCCTGGAGAGCTCACCCTGGTGGTGAGGACAAGGGAGAACTGGCTGGTGGACCAGGCCAAGACCCAGCATCCACCCCATCTATGATCTGCTGGAGCATATGAAGGGGCCTGACTCACAGGCCCACAGCTGCAGGGCAGGACTAGAATATCGATAGTGTAATAGAAAGCAGAGGCCCAAACCCGACTAGTGACTCTCTGCAATGACCACTTAACAAGTTAAGATGTACGGACAAAGGGGTTTATGGGGTGACTCACTGTGTCACACTGCAGCTTCAATGACCAGGCTTTTAATTCCCCCCCTTTTAATTTTTTTCCTTTTTCTCTTAATTTTGCTTTGTTGGGTGGGGGTGCAGGGGCGGAGGATGGATGTGAAGGGATGGGAAATGAATAGGATCAAGACACACGATATAAGACATAAATAAAAGAAAAAAAAACCTGACTACCTTGAAATCTACTTGTTAATTTATTTTGAGACTGGGTCTTACTATGTACCCCTGGTTGCCTTAGAACTATGTACACAGGGCTCACAGAGCTCTGCCTGCCTCTGCCTCCTGATTAAAGACATGTGCTGCCATGCCAGGCTACTTTGACTTTTAAATGCATTTGAGTTTTAGGTAATACAGAATAATCTGCAATCCAAGATGATGTGGTATTCCCCTCTGTATGCTGTATGCTTTATTACCACTGGTTAATAAAGAAGCTGCTTTGGCCTATGGCAGGGCAGAACAGAACTAGGCAGGAAAACTAAACTGAATGCAGAGAGAAAGAAGGCGGAGTCAGGGAGATGCCATGCAGCTGCTGAAAAAGAAAGATGCTGGAACCTTATCAGTAAACTACAGCCTTGTGGCGATACATAGATTAATAGATATGGGTTAATTTAAGACTAAAGAGCTGGCTAGAAATATGCTTGAGCCATTAATCAAACAGTGTTGTAATTAATATAGCTTCTGTGTGATTATTTGGGTCTGGGTGGCCAGGAAACCAAAGTGCAGTCTCTGTCTACAACAAACTATGAATATAGCACTATATAATACACAAACAAATAACCTCGGAGCATATTCGCCTTTGAAAGAACAGCTAATAAACACGTAAAGGTTGAGATACTGCTCAGCACTAGTATTGAAAAAAGTTTACTTCAAACAGTGGTTTGGCAACCACCATCAGAAGCTTCCTTAGATACCAAATTTTCTTGGATGCTCAAGTATCTCTCACTTAATTATAAATTTTCTTTGATAATATTTTTAAAAACGAAATGGTTTATAGTATTTGCTATATACCATTAAGGGGACTCCCTTAAGTCATGGTTAGATTAGCTATTAATACCTAGACCAATGGAAATGGCAGGTCATTTGTTGTACTGCATTAAGGGACAATGACAAGAGGAATGTCTATACTTATTTAGTACAGACACATTTTTCTTAGAATAGTTGTGATTTGCAGTTGTCTGAATCCACAGTTGCAGAAACCATGGATAGAGAGCTAAGAAAGCTAGAGTATTTATGTAAATACATAAAGTTTTCTCTTTTTCTACTGTATTTATTGTGTATTTTTGAGTGCATGCACATAAGTGGCGATATTTTGTTTGTGTTTTAACAAATGAAGTTTGCAGCCAGGCGGTGGTGGCGCATGCCTCTAATCCCAGCATTCAGGAGGCAGAGGCAGACAGATCTCTGTGAGTTTGAGGCCACCTGGTCTACAAGAGCTAGTTCCTGGACAGGCTCCAAAAGCTACAGAGAAACCTGTCTTGAAAAAAACAAAAACAGCCGGGCGGTGGTGGCGCACACCTTTAATCCCAGCACTCGGGAGGCAGAGGCAGGTGGATCTCTGTGAGTTCGAGACCAGCCTGGTCTACAGAGCTAGTTCCAGGACAGGCTCCAAAAACCACAGAGAAACCCTGTCTCGAAAAACAAAAACAAAAACAAAAACCCAAAAAAAACAAAGAAACAAACAAAAGAACAAAGTTTGCATGAAGATCAGAGTACAAAGCTAGCCACACTAGTCAGCCATAGAGGCCAGGCAGTGGTGGCACACACCTTTAATCCCAGCCCTTAGGAGACAGAGGAAGACAGATCTCTGTGAGTTCAAAGCTACTCTGGGCTACAGGAGACTGAATCAGTCTAAAAGAGAAACAGAGCCAAGCGGCGGTGACTCACACCTTTAATCCCAGCCCTTGGGATCACACACCTTTAATCCTAGCACTAGAGAGGTGGAGATGGGAAGGATATGGTTGGGCAGAGAGAGGGATGGATATAAGGTGGGAGGAGACAGGAGCCCAGGATCCAGTCTGAGGTTTCCTACTAACAGGATCGCCCCTTTTGGTCTGAGGATTCAGTAGAGGTAAGAACTAGTGGCTGGTTGGTCTGTTTCTCTGCTCTTTTAGCATTAACCCCTATATTTGACTCCAGGTTTTTATTTTTAAGGTCAATCAGAATTCACACCACACATAGTCATGCCATATAAATGGAGACCACAGGAGTTGGTTCTCTTCTACCGTGTGGGTTCTGGGCTTAAACTCAGGTCATCAGATTTGGTGGCAAGTGCCTTTACTTGCTAAAACAGCTCGCCAGCCAACCTACTTATTTTCCCTGTCAAATGCTGATTCTACAATAATAGAATATTATATAAATGTATATATTACCAACAACTGCTGCCCACTTCAAAGAGTGACAGCGGCTGTGGCATTGCACAAACATACACACACAGCACGGATACAGTGCTCCGGGGTTGACTGTGTTCTCAGTGATGCTTTCTTCCCATGGCCAGGTACTAAAGACACAAGAAAACCCTATTTCTAGAAGTAGTTATACTCTTCATTCAACAAAAAGCAGGAAGAACCACAGCCTGGGCTGCCATGTAAGCTGGCACCTGACATTCGCCAGAGTTAACAGATGCTCATCCATCTCATCATGAGAGGTCAGTCGCAGTAGATAATCTCACATTTGTCTTGGCTCAGTTAGGAAAGGTTCTCCAAATCTGAGCCTTGGCTAAATTGTTAAAGACATTTCTTTTTTCCTTTTTTGAGAAAGAGGGTTTCTCTGCCTATCAGCCCTAGCTCTCCTGGAGCTCACCACAAACCAGGCTGGCCTCGAACTCACAGAGATCTGCCTGCCTCTTCCTGCCTCTGCCTCCCAAGTGCTGGGATTAAAGACATGTGCCACCACCTCCTGGCCTCAAACACAGCTAATTTGTTAATGAGGCATATGGCATATGTTTAAAGAATGATAAATGAATGCAATTATACTTCATTAGAATTTAACACTCCAGTGCTTAAATCACTGCTTCTAAAGGAAAAGATAAACTTTCTTTTTTTTTTTTTTTTTTTTTTTTTTTTTTTTGATTTTTCGAGACAGGGTTTCTCCGTAGCTTTTCGTTCCGGTCCTGGAACTAGCTCTTGTAGACCAGGCTGGCCTCGAACTCACAGAGATCCGCCTGCCTCTGCCTCCCGAGTGCTGGGATTAAAGGCGTGCGCCACCACCGCCCGGCTAAGATAAACTTTCTTTATGTGCTCTAAATACATTACCCTATATTCTTACATTTGGTTAAGGTAGCTTTACCGTTAGCCAGAAAATTTTCTTCACTCATTTACTGAGTAAACAATATCATTTATATGAACAGTTTGCTCGTCATTCAACACATGTTTACTGAGTGCTTATTATGTACTAGATTCTGCCCTAAGTATAGGGGATCAATCACACAGAGGCAAATAGATGAATAAAAATGGCCTGTCCTAGGACAGTTTTCATTTCATTCTTGTTGAGGATGAGGGCCATTTACAAAATAAATAAAACATGTGATGTATGCGCTCATACTAAGTGCTGTGAAGAACAGGACCACGAAAGGAGAAAAGTGAGGTGGGGTAGTCATGAATAGTGATCAGGAAGGCCTCCTGACAAACACTTTCGAGGAGAGACCTACAGGAAGTCAGCCATACAAGTTACTTACCAAGAGACAAACACCAAGGGTGGGAACATCCAGGTGAGGGGTCAAGGAAGGTAACACAGTGGGCAAAGTAAGCAGAAACTAGGTCATATGTGAACTTGGGAGATCAACTATACCATAATGAAAAGAAGACACAATTAGAAAGTTTTAGGCAAATGTGTGCCATGTTTAGTGCAGGTGGCATCTGTAAAGAATGAAAGGGAACAAGGTTGTAAAAGCAAAAACTACAGACAGAAAGTTATTGTGCAACTCAAGGAGCTTGTACTAGGGACAACAGCTACCGTAGTTAGAGAAAAATGGAATGACTTATGGACAAATCTGAACTGAGTTAAAGTAAAAGAAGAAAAAGAGACAGTCACAGGAGTTTTCCATAAGCAACATGAAGAACAAAGCTTTCATTAATTGATACCAAGTGGCCTGCATTCAGAGTCCTCTACCTGGGAATGACCAGCTGTGGAGGTTTGAAGGAAAGTGGCCCCTTAGGCTCAGGGATCTGAATACTTGGACACCAGAGAGCTGCACTGTATGAAAGGATTGGAGATGTGGCCTTGTTGGCTGAAGTCTGTCACTGGGGTTGGGCCCTGAGGTATCAAAAAGCCCACTCCAAGTCCAGAGGCTCTCTATTCCTGCTACATGGGGATCTGGATTTACAACTGGCAGCTACTTCTCCAGCACCGTGTCTGCCCGCATGCTGCCACTGCCCCTGTCATGATAACAGATTAAACCTCTGAAATTATAAGCAAGCACAAATTAAATGTTTTCTTTATAAGAGTTTCCTTAGTCGTGGTGCCTCTTCAAAGCAACAGAACACTGATCAAGATACCAGCATATATAATAATTAAAATTAAGAGGCCAGAAGGGGTCACAATAAGAGAAAAAGCAGTTGATTTGGGCTGTGCAACACTGAGAAGCAAGGAGATAAACAAGAACCTGCAACAGCAACAAGCAACTTATTCTGACTGTTGAATTGAGGATAGAAAAGAGAAGAAAGTCATCAAGGAAGCTTTCACAAAGCAGTGGCATTTGAGGTGACATAGGTATTTCAGGAGGACAAAGCAAGAGACGGGTATGCTATTTAACACCTTTGTACCTTAGTTTCTTCATCTGTGAAATTAGAAAACAACAGAAACCACCTAACACAATAATAAATTCTCAGTGCACAAACTACTATCACATCCATCCAAACTGACTACGAACTACTTTGTATCAGAGCATCTTCTACCTAGAATATTTGAGAATTATTATTCCAAAATATTCTGTATAGAAATCAAGTAAATGTTACTTCTACTGTTGCAACACAAATGATTTTATTCTTCTGAAATTAAGAAACAATTCACTTAAGGAACAAATTTAATAACTGATGTACATAAGCAATATAGGAAAAAATGTGGACTCTTGCTGCAATGAAATTTATTCCACTGAAAGACAAATGAAGTATTAGATTTTAATGTTTTACAGTGTCTGCATATTGAAATGTACTGTTACAGAAATTCAACCTTTAAAAGGCTCCCTTTATTCAGGACAGTTTTGCTGCTGGGTAGTAATTTCATTTAGTTTTATTAAGCTCTTGGACCCAAAGTGCTAAGAAAACCTGGGCTTCTATTTCTTTGCAAATAAGATGAATTCTCAAGCACTGTTCAAACCATTGCTGACTTTCCCATGTTTAAGTTATGCTTTACTATGCCTCACAGGTTTTACTAATTGATCTACTGAGAAACGTAAAGCACATTTCAGTATGCTACATTCAAATCTATGAAGTTTTATCTTATTTTTCAGGTACAGTTCAAATTCTTCTGGAATGCTGTATTGATTCTAACCAAATATTTTTCATACAAATAAGCATAATTTTAAGAGAATTAAACTATAAACATTCTTGATGGCTCGTGGCCTATTTCTATTCTCTTTGGCAGAAGGCTTCTCCACAAGTAGTATATATAAATCAAATATGACATAACTATATTGTATAAAGCTATTTATAAATCATTATTTGGGGACCAATACGCAATTATCAAGTTACTAGAGTTGCTTAGAGAAAATAAGGAAAATTAGGAGTATCTCATATTAATAAAGAAGCCAAGGGAAGTAGTGTGTACCTTTATATATTTTCTAAATTAAGTGGAAACTGTACGAATGTTCTTCACTTAAGATACAATTATGCCACTTTGAGATTACTAATCTGTGGAACAACTGAAACGGGGCGCTGCTAATTTGACAGTCTCCACTCCCCTTAGAGCAAGCTGCAGAAGGAAGTCATTATCATTTTTCTTCAGGTTCTCCCGAGACTGGTCCAAAGAACACGGCATAAAGTAAGGAGCTCTGAGAAGAATACTCAGATTTTGTAATTACGGCGCAAATGTCGGTTTTTAAAAAAACATCAGACTTGAAAGTGAAAACCAAGCCATCCTGGGAGACCTGAACTATCAATAAACGCGAATCTAGAGTCCTCGTTAAATGACAACGTAGGAAAGGAAAGACCAGCTGCGCCCTTGCTGGGATGGCCTCCTGGAGCTCTAATGCAGAGCCAGCCCACTGAAGCCGCTCTGTACCACAGGAAAAGCTGGAAAACTAAAGTCATTTCTTCCTTACACCTCAAAGTGGAGCAGCTCAAGAAGCTCAACTCGGAGCTGCACGAACAACCAGCGAAGGCGGCCAAGAGAGAGGTCGCTGCTTTGCTCGGGCCCAAGCTGCAGAGAAGGAAATAACAAGTACCTGTTTGCCTCTCCCGAATGCTGGCCGTGGACGCCATCTTGCTTCCCAACATCCACTGCCCGGCTGGCACTGGGAGCCCGAAGATGACGTGGCGCACCCTCCCGCCCCGGAAGCAGAATCAGGGGGCGGGACCGGAGGATTGACCCGACTCCTGCGTCCCAGGCCACGCCCTTCGTCCCAGCCATTGGTGTTTTCCGACCAATCGGGCCGAGGCTCCTAACATTCGCCTCTCTGGGCGGGGGCGTGAGCAGCGGGGCCCCAGAGTGACTGCTGCCGCGCTTTCGGCGGGCTTTAAAACCTCGTAAAACTTAGGACTAACTGAAACGCTGGACACCGTTTTCTTGATACGCATTACAGCAGAAGTGTCCGTTCCCTATTTCTATGAAAACATAAAACTTCCCTACAAACGCTGCAAAATTCTCAGTCCCATTTCTACAGCATAACGACCTAGCTTTATGGTTTTGGTCGGCTAGGCTATAAAATCAACTTGGTGCCAAATTACAGAATTTCTTGCTTTTAGTGCAAATTAAAAACCACCACCAGGACCTCGTTAAAGGCTGAGGTCACAATAAAAATAAAAGCCACCAGCACCATGATTCTGGTGGTACATTTTAAACTCCGTGAGTATGAAATAAATCCCATATCGGCCATCTATATATAAATTTTATTGTCAAAAATATATACAATGACAACTTATTACCAATTCGATGAGTTCACTGATGACATTTCATTAAGGGTTAATTCTGAACAATCAGATTGAGATAAAAATCAAACCTTCAACAATTTGGCCTTCAAGATTACCTAAGTAAATTTTTTCCTATTTTTTTAAAGCCAAGATTACATTTTACAACAAAAACATGCACTCCACTCGAAAGATAGATTTAATTTTGTAAGATGAAAACAGGCTATTTTATATTTTAATCTACCAGGAAATACCTTAACCTAGAATCAGGATTCTGCAAGAATTACATTATCTTTTACTTTATGGCTGGCACATGTATTAAGAAATCAAATAGAATGTTTACTGGGGTTTTCTTCAGTGCCATCACTAACATTTTTTTAGATTTATTTATTTATTTATTTATTGTGAATACAATACTCTGCCTGCATGTACACCTGCACACCAGAAGAGAGATTGTTGTGAGCCACCATGTGGTTGCTGGGAACTGAACTCAGGACCTCTGGAATAAGAGTCAGTCCTCTTAACCGCTGAGCCATCTCTCCAGCCCCCCATCACTAATATTTTAAAGGGATCTCCAACAACCTAGCTTGTAATGTAAAATTTTCTGCCTTGAGGGAAGTATTCTGGATTCTAGTATCCATGAACTATGAAGCATAATGGCTTTTCCACCTTCCAGTGAGTTCAATTTTAGTCACATGAGCATTCCCACTTTTAAATACAAATTTACAATTTAATCATTTAACTTCCAACACAAACTCCTTCCAAGACTATAAGGCACAATAACATAAAACACCAAGACAATGCTAACATTCATAGTATTTCTGTAGTGTAGTGGGGGAATGAACTGATAGCAAATTACACCCCACAGAAGAGAAGCTATATAAAAAAATCCTTGCAAAGCTAATACGAATATTTTATCTTGGTTTTAAACTTATCTCACGTGATTACAGAGTAAAAACCATGGTTTCAGAGTGTTAATTTACTAACTGTATATATCTGACTCCAATTTCTTTGGCTTAAATTGTTAAACATTCGGTGATAGTTTTATCATAGAATAGCCCAAACCAATTCATTTCTTAGGAGTTCCAAGATCTCTCAAGCTTGGAAAATAAAAGATCTTGGATTTTACCCACTTAATAAGATTAACCTTGTAAGTGGACTATTAGGTAAAGAGACTAGTGAGAGAAGGGGATGGGGTTAAGTATGAGGCAGTAAGGGAAAAAAAGTGACCCAACTTTATTACATACATGTATAGATGTCATGATAAACATTGCTTTGTACAATTATTATATGCTAATAAAAAAGAAAAATGAGCTGGGCAGTGGTGACACACGCCTTTAATCCTCTGGGGAGGCAGAGGCAAGCGGATCTCTGTGATTTCAAGGATAGTGAGTTCCAGGACGACAGGTTCCAAAGATATACAGAGAAACCCTGTCTTGGAAAACCAGAAAAAAAGAAAAATGAGAAATGAATTATAAAAGAGAGTTGACTACTCATTTGATTCTTGACACAGCTGGAGACATCCACGGAAAGGACTCCCAATTGAGAACATGCTCCATGAGACCAGGCAGTGGGAAGGCCTGCAGAACATCTTAGTGAGGGATTGGTTGGTGAGGGCCAAGCCCTATTGCGGGAGCTCCTGCAACAGAGCCCTTTGTGCTTGCTGCCACCCCTGGGCTGGAGGTCTTAAGTTCTGAGAAAGCAAATGGCAAATCATGGAGAGCAAGCTGGAAAGCAGCACCTACCCATGGCCTCTGAATCCACTCCTGCCTCCAGGTTCCTGCCTTGACTTCCATCCATGAGAAACACGTAAGTGTAAGCAAAATAAGCCCCATCCTTGCCAGCTGCTTTTGGTCATGGTGTTTCATTACCGCAATAGTAACCCCGAGGTAGATCCCAGGAAGTCTTCATTTATGAGCACTTCACATTTGGTGGCACAAAAACATTTAGAAACTTTATTGTATACTTTTTTCTTAAAATCTTAGTGACACTATGGATGAAACCCAAGGTCTGCCAGGAAAATCACTCTGCCGCTGGGCTACATCCTC
This sequence comes from Microtus ochrogaster, assembly GCF_000317375.1. Taxonomy (NCBI): domain Eukaryota; kingdom Metazoa; phylum Chordata; class Mammalia; order Rodentia; family Cricetidae; genus Microtus; species Microtus ochrogaster. The sequence continues at coordinate 67,608,149 of NC_022009.1, forward strand.
AGGACTATGTGATTTGGTTATATTTTAAATAGACAGATGTATAAACTATCTCAGTACAGTTATCTGGTGTGCAGTAGGTATGAGTATATTTGGATATTTGAAAATGGTCAAAAACAGAACTAAAAATTGGGTCTCTTAGCCGGGCGGTGGTAGCGCACGCCTTTAATCCCAGCACTTGGGAGGCAGAGGCAGGCGGATCTCTGTGAGTTCGAGACCAGCC
>NC_022009.1:67608468-67614542 GCF_000317375.1 Microtus ochrogaster
AATTTCTAGGTTATAGATAATATACATTCAAGTAATTCAAGATTAAGTGTTTCATGCTTTACTGCATTATCTGAAGCACATTAATTTGTAACAATGACATAATGGCAATGTTTATCAACAGACTCTAGGTATTACTATTTTAATATGACCGAATGCTAAAGCAAAGTCACTGGGAAAGCCTACCATTATATGTCCCTTTATATAGCATTTCAACATTAAATGTACAGGTTCCTAAAGCTTCCAATATAATTAAATAGGGGGAAACATAGATAATAGAGACCATGATAGTGCACTCTTTTTACTTAACTAAAACAAAAAACTGTTGCTTCATAATGTTGAAACTATGTATTTAAAAATCCAATGTAAGAACTATGCTACAAAACATGCTATAAGCACAACACAGCAACACTGATGTTTCTCTGATAAGCCTCAAGTGTAAAGATTAACCTACAGACCACACTAACTAGAATACCTTTGAAAATCTGATTGTTTCACTTTAAGAAATAACTATCCTGTTGTTAATGATACCATCTCACAACTAAGACCACATTTACGGAAGCGAAACACTTGTAGGCAGCCCAAACTATCTCAGTACAGTATACCTCCATACCCCAACACAACACTGTATGAGGGCTGCTAGCCTCGTTACTATCCTAGGAAAAATATTAACTCAAACTACAAGTCAGAAAATAGCATTTAAGTTACATGGATTTAACAGTCTTAAAAACACCATGAGAACTAAGTAGGTGAAGATGTAAAGATGGAAAGCTGCCTGCTGAGATGAGGTTTGAACTATCTGACGATGGATCACTAAATTACTTTTGAAAATCTAGCAAAATGTAACACAAAATAAAGAAATGCCTTAAGACTAAATGCTCGTTTAAAAAAAAGAAAGGAACTTTATTAGTTCTGTTAAGTACAACTTGAAGGGTACTGAAGCAACAAACAAAAATGACACTGTGATTACATTTGGGTTTTTTCCTTTGGCATTAAGATCCTGTTATTTAAGGGTGTTTCCCGGGGTTAACAGTACATGACCAAGAGCAGACACCTGCTATGTGTATCAAGAAAAACTTGATTTTTTTTTCTTAACCTCCCATGATTTTTCGGACTGAAACTTGGGGCTTTGTCTTCCCTATCCTCGCTAATAGATTCAGGCACTAGATTTGCAGAGTCAGAGATATAAAGGTGGTACTATGAGGGGCTCCTCTGCTTAGTTGTTTGTCAAGGCAGGGTTTCATGTAGCCAAGAATGGTCTTGACCTTGCTCTGTCACTCCTGATCCTCCTGCCTCAGCACCCCCAGAGCATGGATTACAGGTATGTGCCATGATACCTTGCTAGAGACTATCTATACCTTGAACTGATTAAGAACATGATTCCCTGTTGCTCGTGGCAGATTCATACAATCAAAAGATAACCACTGCTGGGGACATTGGTGTACATCATGACCCCAACACCCAAGTGACTAAGGCATGAGGATTGCAAATTTATAACAGGTGGGGCTCTATAGACAGACCCTACCGCAAAGCAATAAAAGATTGAAAAATAAATAGTTTATAAAGAATATACAAAATACATTACTTATATCTATGTGGCAAAATTAGAGTGTTTTTTAAACTATTTGTAGTTTTAAATTATAATTTATTCATTGCTTATACAATGTATCTTTTGAAAGCAAAGGTTAACTACGGAATGCTGTGGTGAAATCTTACCAGTCATAGGACAGTCTTGATAATAAATAGCTGCAATCTAGCCAAACCTGACAGTCAAGAGACATACAGAATGAGATGTACATCCTAACGTACTCAGAAGTACAACTGAAGAGCCAGCAGCAGTGCTTGTAAGCCTACGGAGCACCCATAGACTCCAGAGTTATTTGTCTAGCTCTGCTTCTTATATAGGACCTTCAATGAGTCCTTATTTGTTGTATTGTTCACAAAATACAAAATAATACAAAAACATTTAAAACTTAAACCCTAGAAAAGCGTATCTATAGCTCTGATTTATGAGATGACTTTCTAACTTTTCTACTTAATGCTTTAAAATATAGAAATATGACAGCCTTTCTACATAATCAATTTCAGGAAAACCAGACAACATAGAGAAAAACAAATAACATAAAACAAACGAAACATACAAAAAAAAATGAAAACTCCAAAAGTTGTGTCATTCTATAAAGGTGAATCCTAATTGAAAAAGCAAGGAAACAGGTTTTCTTATGTCATGCTAATATAGCCGAGCACCTGTACAGCAGAATAGTTTGCACAACCATTCGAAAAAGATTCATATTGAAGTTATGAAGAAAGCATAGTCATAGGAAGCTATCACTGGATACTAGAATGTCTTGACCGAACCTTCAGTGGTTCAGAAGCCAAAACATCCCTTTATAAGAGTCATAAATTTTAGTGAGCCAAGAAGCTGGCCAGAATGTTCAAAAGCGATGATTAATAGCAATAACTTTATCAATAGCAGCCTTTAAAGAAGCATCTCTTCATTTATGTCCACGAAAGTGAGCGAGACCCTTCTTCCTTTTCTAGTCTTAGAGTGTCTCTTATGGCAAAATCCATACTTTCTTGAAACTCTTGAAATGTGTTGGTGATCGGCAGAGCTAAGCAGTGATCACATTTGTTTCCAACAGGAAAATCCACGTGGAGACATTCAATTGAAGGAAGGGGTTTAAACCCAGCAGGTGGAACGGAACTACAACCGGTTGCAAAAATAAGAATGTCTTTCATTGTAGTTGTAGATTTACCATCTGAAAAGTTAGCAATTAAAGAGAAAGGAAAATTAAACCTACAAAACATATTATTGTCGGTTAGACACGTTCTCAATCAGACTGCGAGGACTGACAGTAATCGAGTCCGGCATCCACCAAGGACAAGCATGCTAAGCAGTACAGTCAAGCGAATCTCAGTGTAGGAAAATCAATCAGCCCACCCTCATTTATGTAATAATTAACAGATGCTGAAGCAAACACTATATGTAAGAAAATTACAACTTGAAAGTTAAAATTCCCTTTAAAGAGTGGATAATACAGTTAATGTTGACAAATACTAACGGTGCAGTGGATAAAGCAGAGTTTATGATCACCAATTTGACTTTAAAATTAAAAAAGACTAAGTAGAGATCTTTAAGCCTGTTCTTTGCTTGTTTTTTGTTTTTAAAGAAAATCACTTTCCAGCTTAAACTATGTGTGTGTGTGTGTGTGTGTGTGTGTGTGCTGTGTGTGTTAGATGTGTACGGAATAACTTGTTTCCTTTGCAAACACAAATAACAGCTTATTAAGTCTTCTTAATGGCAAGAACAAAACCCTAATAAACATACTGAAAAGAATTCACATACCCTCTACAGCCTGTAAGTAACTGTTCCAGAACCTCAAGGTCTGTCCATTGGGTAATCCACGGACTGTGAAAAGATCACTAAGGGTTTTTGCAGAGAGATTCTCAGGTTTACGACAGAGGATTTTATGAAATACGTCTGGGTAAGCTTGAATCTTCTCTAAAACACCAAGTATTTTCAGACCCTGCTTAAAACTGAAGAAAAGAAATAATGAGCAAACATACATACATATATACATACAAGTTTTATAATAAATCTATCTGGCATTTTATAAACAACTGATTAAAAAAAAGAAAACAGTCCCACAAAACTACATGCAGTTAGATATAAGATAAACTACTAGAATATACTTTCTCATCAAGAAGAAATGCATTAATGATTATTTTAAATCACTATCTTAAAAACTGTATTTTATTTAAAGTGGCAAATACTATCTATCATAGTTTGACAAACTGCTCCTTCATAATATGGTTGTTAAAGGAAAATCGTGAGTAATTCCCCATGACTCTTGACATTGCTCTTGGTTGCCTACTCAACCATATGGTAAAACCTTACTGATAGAGAAACCCTGAACCTTGACACACACACACACACACACCTTTATTAGCATGCTTGAGGTCCTAGGGTGGATCACCAGGACCATAAAATTTTAAGAAGTACCTTTATTTCTCTACTTTTCAAAGACATCTTGTTTTATACAGGATGTATATAGATTTTTAAATTGTACTCAGCAGGAACAAAGACAAGAAACTTAGTGAAGACAGAAGTCTATGATCACTTTTGATCTGGACATACTATCTGATACATTTTATTACATTGGTTTTCTCCTTTCCAATCAGGGCGACAATACTCTTCCTGTGCTCTTCCTCCGGCCCTTGCTCGGCACTTGAATGTGAGAACTGCTTTACCTTCAGCATTCCCACTGAGCTTGGGCAGTAGAAACATCAATATAAAGCTATGGCTCGTTTCCTTATAACTGGCATGATCTTATAAATTCCAAGCTCAGTAACAGTTAATTTGCGGTCAATATAAAAATGCAAAAAAAAAAAAAAAAACAAAAAAAACCCAAAAAAACAAAAAAACCAAGCTGGGACAAGAGGGAAGTTTAGATATTTTCAAAATACACGTAGAATAAATGGCACCACAACAAAGGTAAACTTAAGTTTGGACCAACACCTTTCCAGCACTCCAGCATGGTGGATGCAGAAAGTGTGGCGGGGAGCCCTGGAAAGGTAGAACTTTTAAAGGGGAAACGCTGTAATGAGGGAAGTTCAAGTCTGTTGTCTTGAGACTGGATAAGGAGAGCATAGGATAAGGTAGTTTCTGAAACCATTGGTCTGTTTTGGGCACAAAAACCTAACAAAGAGCCACAAATTACTGACAAGGTATCTTCAAGGACAGGATGTCAGCCAGAAGCATCTGGACCTTGTTAAATTTTATGGTCCTGCTCCCCAGCTCCTTAATTGACTATTTTCAGGGTATCTGTTCAAATTCTGTTAACACAGCACATTTCTGGAGCTGAGATCAGGTCATCCCCTCATATACATATATGAGATGAAGCTAGAGTTTGCAAAGCAGGTCTTCACATCGGAAGCATGTTATTGTTTCTGAGACTTCTGTTTATTAATTAAATGTTGAATTAAATCAAGCATGTAATTATTTTGTACTGTTACTTCTCCAGTATCCATTTAAAAACAAACAAACAACAAAAAAATCTCAAAAAGATTTCCTTTGTTGTGTATGGCTTGCTTTGCCTCAATGCATGTCTGTCCACCATACAATCACAGTGCTCAGGGGCCAGTGCTGAATCATGTCTCTAATCTAGCAATTTCAACCTGTGAATTGCCACCCTTGAGGGTCAAATGTCAGACATCCTACATATCAGATACTGACATTACAATTCATAATAATAGCAAAATTAGCTATGAAGTAGCAGTGAAATAATGTAGGACCCAGCAATCATAAGCTCAATAGAGTCTCAGTAGTTTACCCTAAGGCAATACCTGGTTCTAAGAAAGACCACAAACTGAGACCACCTAGGAACCATCAGACCATCCAAAGGAAATGCCTGATGTTCCAAACCTTGTAGATAGGATCAACTGCCATCACATACCCATTCTCTTTTCACCAGGAAACCCCTAACAAATGTCAGCCAATCAGGGGTTCTGAATCTTAGAAATCCCTCACCCCAACCTCTGCTTATTATAAAAACCCCACCCCAACTGAGTAGGGGCTCTTCAATCAAGCCAATACATTGAACACACGGAGAGTCCAAGTCCAAGAACTTGTGTAAGAATAAATGATCTTGGCTTTTATATACAGGACTTGGTCTCCTAGTTGGTTTTGGGGGGACTCTGTGACATGGTCATAACACACAATGTGACAAACTCTATTAAAGGGTTGCAGTATCAGAAAAAGTTAAGACTCAATGCTCTAGCCCATAATACTATAGTATCCTTAAGAATTAGGATTGAATTGGAATTATTAACCAGATTTGACAGCACATACCTGTAATCTTGGCACTTTGTAGGTAGAAGAAAGGGCAACACAGTTCAAAGTCATCCAATGTAAGGAGTTGGAGACCAGCCTAGCTTTTGTTGTTGTTATTTTATGTGGCTTGGTGTGACAGTGTCAGAACCCTGGGACTGGAGTTACAGACAGTTATAAACTGTCATATGGGTGCTGGGAATTGAACCTGGGTTCTCCAGAAGAGCAGCCAGTGCTCTTAACCACC
>NC_022009.1:67614642-67632112 GCF_000317375.1 Microtus ochrogaster
AGGAAGGAAGGAAGGAAGGAAGGAAGGAAGGAAGGAAGGAAGGAAGGAAGGAAAAGTAGCTAAAGCCAAATGTATTAGCTAACACCTTGATGCTATGTTGCATTAAAAAAAGCAAAGGAGAAGGAAGAATCTTGTCACACTGGCTAGAAAAGCAAGCATCAAACATTAAAACCAATACTAGACTCAATGCCAAAAGAATGGTAAGGCTGAACAAGATAGACATACTTTGTGTTTGATTTGGGTGGTTGTGTGTGTGTGTGTAATAAATATATTTACTTTTTTTTTTTAAATGAAGGAGTTGGAGAGATGGCTCAGCAGTTAAGAAGACTTACTGTTCTTGCAAAGGACCTGGGTTTGGTCCCCAGTACTCATGACACCAAATCCAGGGGATCTAAAATCCTCTTCTGACCTCTGTGGCTCTGGTACACAAACAAATGTACTCTCAGGAACATCCATATAAATATTTTTATGGGGGTGGGTTGAGATGGAAACAGAAGGGATTAGGTGAGGGGGGTTGGAGAGAGAATTCTGGGAGAGATGACCAGAATTGGGGGACATTTTAGAAGTGCCGTAGAACCAGTGCAATGGAAAGCCCCTGAAATCTGCAAAGGTGACTCTAGAAGACTCTAGAGATTCGGGTATGCAGCCTGAACCTGCATCTGCAGGGACCAGGCAAGGCTTCTAGGGGAAGAGACTGAAACTCTGACCCAGGCACAAAACCTGGGCCTGCAGTTGCCCTGCCTGCAAAAAGTGTGCGGATAAAGGTGGCACAGAAATTTTAGAAGTGGCCACCAAAGAATGGTCCACCTGGAGACCCACACCGGGATTGGGAGCCCACACCTAACACTGCCTGGAGGGCCAGGAACCAGAGGCTGAACAGCCCAGAGACCTAGGACAGGATAAAACAAGACTGGAAAAAAGTCAAAGATTCCTAATGCTTTTCTACTTTTCTAGGCATAGAGCAGAGTCAAGGATAATTGTCACAGACGCTTCATCCAGCAACTGATGGGAGCACAAGCAGAGACCCACAGCCAAATGCTAGGCAAAGTTCAGGTAATCCTGAGAGACTCACAAAAATCAACTAATCAGGGTTCACAGAGACTAAATTGACAATCAGGAAGCCTAAATAGGTCTAAGCGAGGTCCTCTGCAAACATTTTATAGTTGTGCAGCTTGGAGCTCCTGTGGGACTCCAAACTGTGGGAGCAGGGGCTATCTCTGACTCCTTTGCCTGCTTTTGGGACCCTTTTCCTCCTACTGAGTTGCATTATCTAGCCTTGATATGAGGTGTGTACCCAGTCTTATTGTTACTTGTTATGTTGTGTTTGGTTGTTATCTGTGAGAGGACTGCTCTTTTATGAAGGGAAGAAGAGTAGAAGATCTGGGGGAGAGGGGAGATGGGGAGGGGCAGGGAGGAGAGGAGGGAAAGAACTGCAGTCAGGGCACATGAGGGAAGAAAAAATAAAAGGAATTCTGGCCAGGTGTAGAAGCACATTTCCTTAAACGTTAGCAGAGGTGGCGGGATCTGAGTTTGAGGGCAGTCTAGTCTACACACACAACATAACAAGTAAAGATCCTATCTGAAAAAGGAGGAGGTTGGGAAGAGCTTGAGAACTCTCAAGTTTTGGAAAGTACAAAGGGTTAAGAGTAATGCTCTGAAGAGTGAATTAGAGAGATGGCTCTTCCCGAGAACCAGGCTTAATTTCCAGTACTCACAGGGCAGCAGACTACAACTGTCTGAAACTTCATTCCCTCCTCTGGCTTCTGTGGGTACCAGACATACATGCAGGGAGTGTGTGTGTGTGTGTGTGTGTGTGTGTGTGTGTGTGTGTGTGTGTGTGTGTGTGTGTGTGTAAATCCCCTCAGAAAGAGCAAGAATCAGCTCAGTATTTCAATCAAAGAATGGTCAATACTATGTTACCAGAAGATGACGGAGTCCAACCGTCATCACATGGATGAGTAGAGAGAGCAGTTCAAGTGGTTACAGTGAGTTTCCATTAGAAAACTAATGGAAATTAGTTTCCATTAGCAACTAATTCAAGTGCTGATTGTTTCTCCTTGAAGATCGCATGAGTTCTGAACAGAATTAGAGCGGAACTTCTGGTGGAGGCTAAGCTTTACAAAGTGTCATTTTAAATAGTATTAACATTATCTGAAATTAGAAATTCATGTTTATTACCAAAAACCACTTTAAATTAAATTTGATAGAATCTTTAACATAGAAACCACTTACCTGTTCAAGGGTTCTTGGACTCTCTTAATAACATGGTAGAAAAGGATGTCTTTTACCAACACGTATTTATCACTTAATGTTGTTATAAGTCTTAAGCATCCAATATTCTCTAGGTAACTATAGCATTCGTTTATTGCTGACTTTAAGCTGCTCATATCGGCTGCAGCATTTATCTGTAACACAGGAGAAGAAACATTTATTCTGAATGAGACCAAATTTAAGATGATACATATTTTATATTCATTTTAAAAATGGGTACGTATGTGGGTTTCTATGAATACAGGTGCCGATGGGGATCTGGAGTTTAAAGTGGTTGTGACTTGCCTGCCATGAATGTTGGGAATTATTCTGGATCTTCTGCTAATAACAGCACCATGTCTTTTTATGTGTCTTTTGAGACAATGTCTAACTGGAGACCTTGGCAAGCTTAGACTTCTCTATGCAGAGCAGCTGATCATGAGTACAGGATGTGCCCACCATGGCCTCCCAAGAGCTGGAACCGAAGGTGTGCAGCAACTGCTCCAAACCACAGCCTGCACTCTTAATTACTGGACCATCCGTCCAGTCCTGTAGTCAACTCTTCAGGACAACATGGTGGAATAAAATTATGCCCAGAAATAAATTAGACAAGTCCTTTACCACCCTGGAAACCATATGATGTAAAGAGAAAAAAAGAAAAAATTAACGTGCACAGGTTGCCTTCTGACACCCACATGTGCGCTGTGGCATGAACACATGCCACATCCATACTACAGGCTATAATGTGCAGATTTTAAACATCTATGCATTCTTATACATACCCTAAACATTGTCAAACTGTATGGTAGTATACTACATTAATGCTCATCTTCTGTGCTTTTTCTACAACTTGAATTCAGAGATCAAGATATTATTAATTCAGCATTCTGTCTTCAATGATAAACCAGTTCAGCTCACATAGCATTTAATAACTAAATGAATGAGCAAACAGGATATAGTCAAAATGAAACTTTTGGAAGAACCAGTAGAAGAAATATTAGAAAAAAAAATCTGAGTTTGATATAGTCTCACTAGAAATAATAAAAGTCAGACACACCACTTTTATATACTAATAACTAGGATAAACGGGAAAATATATTAAGAAAGAATGAAAATGCTCCCTTATAAATAAGTATTTGAGAAAAAAGCAAAGAAAAATCTTTGGACTGGAGCAAGTAATTAGCTTTTGTCTTACAACAGCAAGAAGGCTCAGCAGATGGAATCTTTTGCCACACAAGGATGAAGACGTGAACCCATCCCGAGTCCCAGGGTACAGGGAGAAAACTGACTCCTAAAAGCTGTATCGACTGCTTACCTCCAAATGTGTGCCACGACAGCACGCAACATACACATATATGTAAAAACAGAAACATGCCGGGCTTGGCAAACTCACTCTAAAATTTACAAAGGGTAGGTATAGCAGTAAAGAGCACTTGCTGTTTCAGGGTGGGAGTTCTGCTCTCGGCGCCCACACTGGGTGGCACACACACAGCCCATAGAGAGATGCACACATATAACATAAAAGGAAACCTTTGGAAAAAATACTTGTGATTTTTAGCAAGGCCTGGTGGCACATGCCTATCTAAAATCCAAACACTTAGGAGGCCGAGGAAAAGATTAAGAGGTCAGACCAGCCTGGGCTACAGAGGACCTAGATCAAAAATAAAACCCAAAGGACTCTAGTATCAGATGACTAAGGCATCAACCTTTCTGTACAGAACAACGAAAGGATTCTCTGCCTCTCAAGAGAGACATTCATTGTTAAATGAGTTGGATATCACCGGGCAAGCAAATGGAACTGCATCTCCTTTTAAAATGCTATGTTCAAGGCCCACTAGACATGCCAGCACTCCTTCAGTTCCGGCACTCAGGAAAGCAGAGACAGGTGGGTCTCTGATTTTGAGGGCAGCCTACTCTTCATAGTTAGTTCCAAGCCATCAAGGGCTGTCCATCAAGATCGAAACAACCAGAAAAAAAAAAAAAAACCATAAATACTCTCTCACTTCAGTTCCTTTAGTGAATCATATGATTTCTCCTCATCACATACATGAGGATTGACAAACACTGACTGGTCAGACAAACCCTTATCCTCAGGTCTCCCCTTGCAAAGGAAAATTTATCTGCTTCTAGGATGCATTATGGAACTTGCCTGACTATCTGTCCAGTCTTGGCCACTCTGACTGTAAATCTATACAACATTAAATAACATGGAACCTATCACAATGTCCATCTCTATCTAGCTGACTCTTACCTTTCTTTTTTGTTACAAGACAGAATCTCAAGTTGTAGCTCTTAAAATTGAACTCTTAACTGGTGAGATTTGTATAGACATGTTTAACCATGCAGAGGCCAGACTGGTTTCTGAATTGGTTCTGAGCTCTTTGGGTAAACATGACAGAGCCATCACTTATATTAAAATGCAGCTACAATATAATTTATATTTTAATGAACAGATTTTTTTTTTTACCTTGAATATAATCTGTGTCACTTCAAAGTCTGAAACATCATCTAAAATTGGTAGGGTATTTTCTGGTCCATAAACAAGACAGTTGAACAAAGTCTCAGAAAAGAAACCAGGAGAAGGACCACCATGAACTAAGGAAATGGCAAGCATTTTGCCAGCTTCATAGTAAAGGTTCTCTTTCAGAGCTGTAAATACAGATAAAAAAATAACTCAACAAATTTAAAAAAATCCATCATTTAAAATGAAGACATAGATAATAGCTAAAAAATAATTTAAAAATCTAAGCACTTGTAAAATAACCATAAGAAACTACCATCCTGTATATGGACCTTCCCAAGAACTCTGTTGAATAGCTTCACCCTGGATATAGATAACCAATTATAGAACAAAGTGTAAATCTACAGGGAAAGTAAACTACCTATAACCAGAGGCTACAGTGATGGCTCAGCGGTTAAGACACTTGCAGAGGACACAACTTTACTTTTGGCACACACATGGTGGTTCGCAATAACCTGTAACTCCAATTCAACGGGACCTGGCATCCTTTTCTGACCTTTGAAGGCACCAGACACACGTGGTATACACACATACATTCAAGCAAAATACTCATTCACATGAAATAAAAATACAATCTTTAAAAATGTGATTATAGTTAATTGTATCACAATAAATGTAAATCCTCTGGCTTACTTTTGTCTGTCATTAAATCTATACATAATTGGGTTCTTCTATATTAGATCTGAAACTTGAATTAGTTAAAAAGTATAGCTATTAGATGCATGAAACTAAAATAGACTACAGTACAAAGCATCCGTTACGGGGCTGGAGAGATGGCTCAGAGGTTAAGAGCATTGCCTGCTCTTCCAAAGGTCCGGAGTTCAATTCCCAGCAACCACATGGTGGCTCACAACCATCTGTAATGAGGTCTGGTGCCCTCTGCTAGCCTGCAGGCATACACACAGACAGAATATTGTATACATAATAAATAAATATTTTAAAAAAAAAGCATCCCTTTCTCGTGGCTATCCAGGTTATGGCATTTTTAACTGTGAGACATAATGTTGCAATCACTATCGGTTTACATATTCTTGCTCAAATACATCATCTGATCAGATCAATTCATATATATGGTATTAGGGAATCAAAGGATATGAACATTTTTAAGGTTGTTTATAGATTTACTCCCATATCACACAGTTACAGCATTAAGTTCCTTTTAAATAGGCTATTCACAATGTGTTAGCAACTATGATGGTTGAGAAAGATATATAAATGCTAGTTTATACTTTAATAGTTCTTTAAAACAATTTATTAATAACTAACACTTAAAGTATATTTTTGACAATAATCATATTTGTAGCTACAGTCCACAGCTGAAAAAAGACTTATATGCACAGAGGGTAATGAAATGAAAGACTTGAATCAGGATTTAGAGTACATTTCTGTGCTTTACACTGTGCCAAAGCTACCTTGAGAGTTAACATAACTATTTAGCATGGTATGGGGGAGGGTAGAGAACTAAATTTACAGTATAAATAGAAAAAGAATTATGCTTCAGTTAATGATAAAGAAACTGAAATGTAATAAATCTTACTCCTTTTCAATTTCCTTGTTGTAGGAAAAACTCTTAAAAACACTGAGTTGTTATTTTCAAGTGTTTATTTTAACCAAAATACATCTTTACCAACAGCAAAGGCAGAAAGGAACATAAGAAATTTTTAAAAGAAAACCTTTAATCACAGCACTTTAGAGGCAGAGGCAGCCAAATCTCTGCGATGAGTTGGAGGCCCTATCATGTCTACAGAGGAGTTCTAGGATAGACAGGGATACACAGAGAAACCCTGTCGCAAAACAAAACAAAAAAGCAAAACAAAACAAAACCAAACAACAACAAAAAGCAAAAAAGGGGGAGGAACCTTATATACAAAATACATATAAGACTCAATCCCAAGGTAACAGCCCCTCACTTGCTTTGCGTTTCCAAGACTCTGGGCTAAGCCTCTTAGTGCATTAAAAAAAAAAAAATCAAGTTACACATGAATAATAAAAAATTAAACACAAATTCCATGTTGTAAAAAGACACACACACAGTGCTTAATTATAAAAAAGAACAAAAGGTAGGTGTGGTGGCACACACCTTTTATCCCAACACTTGGGAGGCAGAGGCAGGCCGATCTCGAAATAAGACCAGCCTGGTCTACAGAGAAAGTGCAAGACAGCCAAGGCTACATTAAGGACCCTTGTCTCAAAAAACTAAAATGTACAAGAAGACTCCAAATAGTTATCCGTTTCATCTGCTGACACTAATCAAATGATATTCAAGAAATAAAGTTTAACACAGTTATAAAATCATTAAACAGATTACTATAATACAGATAAAAGAATTGCTTTTTTAAAAATATGTGCTGTCTACGTGTGTGCATAAGGATAGAGGGTGCCCGAAGAGGGCACAGGTGCTGGACCACCTGGACCAGGACTTTCAGGTAGTTATGATCGGCTTGATGTGGGTGCTGGGAATGCACTCAGGTCCTCTGCAAGCATAGCAAGCATTCTTAACCACTGAGCCATTTCTCCAACCACAGGTATTCTGAAATCTTTATTTTAAAAATATCAAATTCTCATTCACCAACAAATGGAAATTATTTATTCCAGATATACCTAAAGAATCATAATTAAAACCGACTCTCTGGTTTTGGCTATCTGTAGTATGTATAAGTGTTGCGAATTAGGTCAGTAAGATAAATAACCAGGCCAGCTCAAGAATAACAATTATATTTTAATGATTATAAGGGGAAACTCATGCTCTAGGAGTGGGAGGTCCGACTTCCTATCTGTCCAGAGGGAGCGCGCAGGAAGAGCAAGCATCTGGGTCCTCCCAATTTTCTTTCCTGGGCTCCAGGCAGCCACACCTTAACTAGATGTGACTGGCTGACAGAGTTTCACCATCATATAATAATAAATAATTACCTTGAGAATTGAGAGACAAGTTCTTTGACAAAGACCCTTCAAACAAAGATGAATTCTCAAGATGTTCCATTAAGTGACTCAGAAATTCCTGCTTTGATACAGGATATTCTCTTCCAAATTGTTCGTTTTCATCAACGTATACTACTTCAATGGTGTATGTAGGGTTAAACTTCTGACCCTGGAACTGCTCCAAGGCACTCCTCCACACATTAGCTTTGTTGATCCATAATCTCTTAGGTTTCTTTTTAATTTGGAATCCTAACTCTACCAATATTGTTGAAATGTCTCTCTTAAACTTGCTGCCTTGCCTAGAAAACACAAATTTGAATAAAGAACATTACTTTAAAGCAATTTATGTGAAACAACAAATAGACATTAAAGTTGCAGTTCTTTTTGTTTGTTGTTTTTAAGTTCAAAGAGATAGTCTTTTGATGATACTAGAACCAAATCCAAAAATGTTAATCTGATTATCTACTTTTAAATTCCACCAATCTAATCATCTACCAATTTATAATCGTTTGCAATACTGAAGATTATTTGAATGTCTAATTCAGTGGACTCAAATTTAAGGGTATGAAGTTCAAATTTTAACTTCCTGGCCACTAGCTAAAACAACCTGATTGCAGCAATAATGTACTTTCCATAGTACAGCTATAATTGATAATAGAGCTAAAATTATCAACAGAACTCACACTCCCTTATGTATCTTGTAGTCTAGACCTAGACCAACAGCATCATTTATGAACTAATTAAAAGGCAAAGTGAGCCCCAGGGCAAGTCTGCACAATCAGAACCTCTGTGGGTTAGCGTGCATGTGAAGCACACAAGTTATGTTTTCCAACGACAGGGAGAACTAATAAACTCAATGTGCACGGATCATCTCTCTCTCTAACACTGTCCTGCTCAAAGACTACAGCCATATTTTATTATTGCAGCTGATTCCTTGATCCTTGGGAATATCAATACTGCTCCTCAAGCCATGACTGGACATTGGAACAGAAACAAGCAATCCATTATCTCTAACGCAACATCTTTGCAAATCTAAATATTAAAATTATTTTCAAACTATATAAATACAACACAATGAATCATTTTCATTTAAAAGTAACAAATTATTAGAGCTTTTCAGTTGAATTAGCAAAGAGAAATTATTGGCTTGAGTATCCTGACATTAACTGTGTATGAAGTAAACAATGGCTATAACATCAAGAAACCAACCTTGGTGTTAAACAGGACTTTTTTATAGAGGGACACTGTGCGCTTAAAAACGGAACGTCTTGCTTTAGTCTGAAATCAAATAATGTTGTAAAGATATTTTCCAGTTTATATCTTTAAAATTAATTCATAGTATGAAGTACAAAATAAGAAAATTACTAAAATTGATTAACGTAGACTGCTACCTTGCTTTCTGTTTTTCCTCCCCCACTCACTCCTCCCTTCCTTTATGATATGTGTTCTCAGGTATCCAGGATGGTCTCAAATTCATTACGCAGCTGAGACCGCTGGTATGTGGCATTGCTGAGGTATTCTGTTTCCTCCCACCTTTCCTGACTTCATCCATCCCATGTTGGGCCCTACACTTGAAAAATCATTTTTCTAAACAACTGTATAATCAGCTAATATCCTAAGTGTGTGTGGCACCTGAAGTCATAATTTCCTTCATAGCGATTTTTATATTTTTCTAAAATTAAAACGCATACCTCTGTAATTCTTTATGATGGGTTCCAGCTGACTGTCTGGGGAGCTTAGATGACGGCTCTTCCAACAGGCAATCAGTAACTGTCACATTAGTAGAGTTGGCTAATGGGTGTTTGGGGGCCTTTCGGAAATCTACATATTTAAATCCTGAGGTTAGCTTAACAGATACACAGGCAAACGTTTTCAACAACATGCACTTAAACAAAAGCAACTTTATTCAAAACGACAAGATTTTACCTGCACTGTAGCTGATTCTTCTACAGTCCAAACACTCCCAGTTTTGTTCGAGTAACTGCAGGGAGGAGCAGGCCACATGTGTTCCGCTAGACCCACAACACTGACAGCGCTTTACTTCCCATTTGCTGAGGACATAAAGAAAAGTCTATTTGCATGTCTGGGAGACCGGGATGCCATTCAAATTACCACCTAAAGTCCAGCCCAGTCAGACATCATACCAGCCTATCAGCGGAAGGAAAGACTACACCTTTAAGATTTCATTTCTTCCACAAAGTACTGAGTGACTTAGGCAGGGTCTAGCTAGGCACTCCAGGTCCAGTGATCTTCCAACCTCATCCTCCCTAGTGCTGGGTTCTAGAATGCCATATCACATCTGACTCTAAAATATTTTCTCTCTTTCATTAAATGTTTATAATCTCTTCCACTACACATCCTGAAATTAAAAACCTAAATAAATACATGCATACATATATATATATATATGTATATGTATATATTTATTTATACACACACAGAAAGAATATAAATATCCGAAAGCTTTATAATAGGGATCAAACATTTTCCTTTACATTTGGAGATAGATTACATTCATAGAAACAAACTACTGTTCAGTATTTCCAAAACCAAACAAATAAGTATTGCTCTGACATCAGGTTTCGTGCACTGCAGTCAAATCTAGAGTTTGTTCCTGGCTCATATTCATATTCTCTCTCATCTCTGTTCCCCTCTCCTTGTCTCCACATAGGTCTACAAATTAGGGTTTTGATTGCTCTGATAAAACCAAGATCAGAACTAACTTGGGGAGGAAAGTGTTTATAGGACCATCACTGAGAGAACCAGGCAGGAACCTTGAGGCAGGAGCTGATGCAGAGGCCATAGAGGGGTACTGCTTACTGGACTGCTCCTAGTGACTTGCTCAGCCTCTTATAGAACCCAGAACCACCAGTACAGGGATGACACCACCCACAATGGGGTGGGCCTCTCAGATCAATTACTAATTAAGAAAACTTATGGAGTTCCCCCTTCTCAGAGTATTTTCTGTCATGCTGACATAAAACTGGCCAGCACACAGTAGAAAGCAAAAGTGTTGGGCACAAAGCTTCTTTCACACTGTGTGGGTACAAGAATGCAATCTTTTGTACAGAAACAAATACATTCCCTGAATATATGGAAACATGGGTGGAAAGCCAGGGAGCTGTCTTCTAACCCACGTATGTGTGGGCACTGGTACCTGACCCTCAAACAATCAGTCATACTCATGCCTCTAAAAGAAGAGTTTACAACAGACCAGGCTCTCTTCTCAGTCTTTACATAACATGTTGAGCTTTTACAACATTGAAAGTGGAAAGAACACTATCACGTATATTCTTTAAGAGGAAACTAATCACAAAGGCTAATTTTCCTAATCTTATACTTAGAGTGAAGTTTCCAACCCAGGTCACCTTGGCTTTAGATCCATGCTCCACACTACACTAACTTGCCTTTTACCAATACTACCTTTGTCTTAGTAGGATGAAAGGAGTACAGTTAAATATAAAGCAAGCATCCAGGTAACAGCTTTATGTGTCCCACAAGGGAAGGTAAAAAAAGGATAGCAATCTCAAGTAGGAGATGTAGTTTAGGGGGCCTGCGATATACAGGAAGCTTCAAAAGCTGGCCAGTGCTCAATGATTCTTCACAAGCAAAAGTCGATACAAGAGAATCACTTCATGATAAACAATTCTCGGCATCCTAAGCTTTCTATGTTAAGGGAGACTACATTAACAGGAACAAGAACATATTTTTACTATTGCATGATTAGGCCACAGATAACAGAGACAAAAATGAGGTCACATAAGGAGGAATCACCCGCATCACCTCCAGGGAAAGCTTCTAAAGATGATGTCAGAGGTCCCTAGGTCTTGGACTTCTAGCTCTAAAGTAGCACCCAGTCTTCACTTGGTTACAGGAGTGGTATGTAATTTACATTGATAGCACCCCCTCAACTTGGAACAGACTCATAAAATTTTACTAAAAAAAGTTAATATATTGATTACAGAAATTTCTCTGTAAACATATGTACTTAATAAACATACTCGATCTTAAGCTAAAACTTCAAACATCCTAAGAGGAAAACTATTTCACTATCGAGATAATCTAAAGTATTAGAACAACTAAAGGCAATGCAACTCGCCACAGAAATACCTATTAGGTTCATTATAGTCTCGTCCCTTTTTGCAATGACATCTTCGGACATCACAGCGGTTATGGCTCTGTAACAGATCTTCATAGGCATTTTCTTCTAATTCCCAGGATGCATCTCTATAATGAAGTAAGACATAAAAACGTGTTGGTCTAACGAAATTGATAATTACGAAACAAGGACAAAAGTTAGCCTTCTTAGGCTGATCTTCTGAACATAGAAATCCATTGCTACTTTACCTTACAGTCAGTTTCACAGCTAACTTTCAAACACTATGTGAGAAGTTAAACAGAATCTTTTTAAGACCTAGTATTAGTATTTTTTCTAGTATTTCATTTCTAATTTTTGTTGTTATACCCTAGGCTAGCCTCAAACTAGAGTACCTTTCCCCAGTTTCTCAAGTGCTGGGATTATTAAGTGTGTTTGTTATGACCCTGACCCAAGACTCCCGCCCAGGTGAGCCTGGAACTCACTGCACAGCCCATGCTCGCCTGCACACCTGACACCTCTCAAGGACTGGGATCCCCTTTCAAGTTTATAACCACTACTTGGGATTTCTTGTCTTATGACATTACTAATATTCTTTTCCATTTTAAACTCATTTAGTCAGTCTTAGGTCATCTATGAATACCAACTTAAAGGTGCTATACAAATCACCAGAACTGGACTTAACTGAGAAACTAAGAAACACAGCAGATAATAAGACACTGATACCATAGTGCCTGTTCTTCAAGACTGGCCACCTGGGAGAAGGCACTTGACCATGTGACATGGCTACTTAGCCACAATCACTATTAAAATATAAATTATAATATTAATAAATATTACATTTAAATGTTTTTTGGTCAAAAAGCCAAATGTTACTCACTTTTCAGGAATATGAATTCCCATTCTCAACATCTCTTTCTGAAAGATGTCAGTATTATTGCATAGTGTACACCTAAAGAAAAACACTCCTGCACTTAATGCTTGAACCTACAGCAGAAAATGGAAAATCTATTGTTAGCAATGCATCTCTCATCAGGATGTGAATCATATAACTAACAGAACATATGCTATCTTTCCCTTACTCTATCATGAAAATATTTTCTCTGCCAATGGCTCTTAGAACTATAAGCAACCACTTTCAACATGGAGAGCACTTCCTTCTGTTTAAAAATCATCTCACAAACACTTAGTTCTTAACCTTTCAGCAGTCCCCGATTTATTTCCTGCAACTTGAATACTCTTCTAGCTTGCTTTCTGCTGCTATGATTAAAGAGGGGTGAGAACAACTCAGAAGAGTTGAATTTTGTCTTCAATTTCCAGGTCCCACATCACTGAGGGAAGAAATTCAGGGCAGGAACCTAGAGGATCTGGACAACCCAGGGCAAGTGTGTTTGGGTAGCCCCTGTCAACAGTAGCCTGGACCCTCCTCCACCATCTGTGCTCAATGCCCCACAGACATGCTCATAGCCCAATCTATTGAAGGCAAAGCCACAACTGAGGCTCTCTCTTCCCAGGTGTACCTAGCTTGTGTTATGTTGCCAAAGCTAACCAGCACAGACGGTTAATACAATTTCATTTCCTAAATATTGCTTTGTCCTCCATAGTAGAGGGAGAAACAGTAAAAATCTTCAGTTACTTAACTAGTGCTTATTATTATGTAAGCATTACTATTTTTATTTGTAACTGTGTTGTTTCTCCCCTATAAGGGAAGTACTGACATTTTAAGGGAAGCCTCCATGGCAAGACAGAGAACATGATATTAGGAATACTGTAATTAATAATATGTTTGATATGACATTCTGGCCAAACTGAACTAAGTAATAAGACTAAACAGGTGCATCAAATCCTGGAGAAGAAAAGCTTCAATGATAGCATAAACTGCTAAGAAATACAGTATCTGGAACAATAAGTAGCTTATAACAGCGAGACAGTGGTTACAACAGAAAAAGACACAAAAATAGGAGTTGGACTGATAAGGCTGAGGGACAGATGAAGGATGGCGAAGAAGCAGAGAGAGAAGACTGAAGCTTGGACGCCTAGCACATGTTGGGCACACACAGGAAATGTTGCTAGGATACCTCAGTCGGTACAGAGAGAAGAAGCTGTCCTACTAACCATGGGATCTGATACAAAGTACCTGGTAGAAAAGGAAAGCACACAGAAAGAAACCAGAGATGAAACTGACCAGCAAGCACAGAATGAGTGGAGGACACCTGGACTCTGATGAGAAATACAAACTGAGTAAACACCATTCTTGCCATTTTAATGTCCAGTCTCTTTTCACCAAATTTCTCTATGTGACAATTGAAGCAGTAAGAAGTGATATTGTTTAACCATGTGCCATAAGCTAGAGTGGGTCTATTTCTGACCTTAGTTCTAGAATCAAGAGTCTCTAGAGATCCTTTTAGAGAAAGTGACTGAAGAGTTAGTGTGCAACTAATTATAATAGTAACTCTTTATTAACATATAATAGTCAAGTTTCTATGTGGATAGAATTCTAAATGCATTTTTTAAAAACAGCAGTAT
Source organism: Microtus ochrogaster (assembly GCF_000317375.1). Taxonomy (NCBI): domain Eukaryota; kingdom Metazoa; phylum Chordata; class Mammalia; order Rodentia; family Cricetidae; genus Microtus; species Microtus ochrogaster. Next base: position 67,628,955 of record NC_022009.1, read on the forward strand.
GGTTTTTGTTAGCAGCATTATTTCTGAGGTCTGTCTTACATCTCACCACAGACAAGCTTGGGGGTGGGTGAGAGAGTGCTCTACAGACCGCTAGATTCCAGTCCCCTGCTTCTACTTTTCAACGACAAAGTCCTTATTAAAACTCATGAAAACATTAGGTCAAATCTAGGCCCTCTCTGTGCTTTATTACTAACATGACGGCCTTCATTAATGCACTTCCTGCTACTAACACACACCTGTGTTTGAGAATTAACAAACTTACAACCATTTCCAACAAAATAGGCTCCAACTTACCACTTTTAACTAAATAACCTAAGTATTAACGTTCAAGAGAACATTTTTTAAAAAGCAGAAACCAGTCAAGCTGCAATACCTCATTACTCTAGTACTTTTAAGTTTTTTTGTAAATATAGGGTAATTTAACACCTGATACCTTTCAAAAGAATTAAGGACAATAACCAGAAACATTTTACTTTACTAAATAAAATAAAATCTAAGCTTTATAAACAATATTTTGTTTTGTTATATTTTGTGAGACAAGGTTTCTCTGGGTAGCTTTAGAGCCTGTCTCTGCCTCCCAAGTGCTGGGAGTTAAGGCCTGCACACCACTGCCCAGCTCTATAAAACAATTTTTTTTTTTTTTTGGTTTTTTGAGACAGGTTTTCTCTGTGGTTTTAGAGCCTGTCCTGGAACTATTTTTAAAAAGTAAATTTTTGTTATTTGGCATTGTTTTGTCATATATGTGTGTGTGTGTGTGTGTGTATATATATGTATATTAGATATAAAGTACTAAATAATTGGTATCGCTTTCAAAATATTTAAGAATTTTCCAAATAAAGACATTATTACAATTACACTGAATGTTTAGCATTCTGGTGGCTTCTAGTGCGCATTCAACCCAGGGGCCTTGTGCACTCTTGGCAAGCAATCTATCATTGAACTACATCTCTGACCCCATTTTCAGTTTTTATTATACTGTTTATTTGAGTAGAGCGAATACAGATTTATTAAGGGAAACTGAGAAGAGAACTCAATAGTAAAATAGGCTCTAAGACAGTAATTCTGATATTTTATGATATTCTATAACATTGACAGCACCAGATTTAAATTCAAATAAGCAAGCAACAGATTTTATATTATAGAGACATAAATTGCAAAGCTGAATTACCTGTAAACAGTCTCTGTGAAACCAAGCATTCTTACAACAGGGGCTTCGCAGGACACTGTAAGTAGGAATAGGATCAATGAACTCCAAACAGATGGTACAAGGTAAAGAGTCTCTATACATATTGGATGTCATTGCTTGAACTGGCCGATGTTTCCAGCAAAATGACCTAAAAATAGAAATTATTTAAAAATATATAAGGAGGAGAAAACCATAAATCAGTTAACACTGTAATTTACAGAAAATTCCTTTGTTTTACAAATGCATCTAAAACAAATGTGTGCCCTAGTACATTCTAGAGTTGAAAGCAGGATGTGAATAATAACCTCAGGACCTTTGTAGACATGGCATCTCTGTAGTTTGATCAGATAGAATTACTCCAAGAAGTCATGCATTATACAATACAATATTGTATACAAATACACATACATTATGTATCTTACATATATATTATGTATGTATTATAAATTTAGCACAGTTTTAAAAAGCAATTTTACATGGGTATTATATCTTTGGGCTATTTATTTACCATTGTTCTTTAACATTTATATTTTCTTACTTAAAAAATTTTTAAATGTTTACAAGATGTTTTGCCAGTATATACATCTCTGTACCAATTACAGGCTAGGTGACACCAAAAAGAGAAAGCTGGATCCATTGGAACTGAAGTATCAGAGTTGTGAGCTGCCACTTGGGTGCTGGGTATAAAATCTGGGTCCTGTGGAAGAGCAATCAGTGCTGACTCATCATTCCAGCCCCTCATATTTAATACTTAATTAACAGTTAAATAACTCACGCAAAATTGTCAGTGAACTGGAAAATACATTCGTTCTGAAGTCCACAGGGAAAGTGGTAACTTCGTTTACATCTGGGCACAACACATCCAATTGAAGCACCATTTTTCTTGCAAACTGCACACTTCTAAAAGAAATAAGAAACCAGGAGACTATTAAAATTATCAGTACAATAGCATAATCAAATAGTTAATGAGTATTCCTTGTAGAGAGACAGAAGATTATTGCCATAGTGATAGCATATTCTCTCCTAACCCAAGTGAAAAAATTCTAAGATATGTGCTGCGTAGGTCTTTTCTTTTTAGTCAATTTGACATAAGAGTGCTCAGAGAAAAGGAGCTTCATTCAGTTGAGGTAAACGCCTCCATCAGATTGACCTGCAGGCAAGACTCTGGGGGCATTTTCACCATGAGAGATTGGTGTTGGGGGCTCAGCCTATGGTGGCTGGGCAGGTAATCCTGGGTTGTATAGGAAAGCAGGCAGAGCAAGCCATGGGCAACAAGCCAGCAAGCAGCGTTCCTCCATGGACTCTGTTTCTGTTCCTTTTTCTAGGTTTCTGTTTGAGTTCCTTCCCTCAAGTTGGACTGTGACATGGAAATTTAGGTAAAATATACTAGCTGGGGACGATGACTATCACACACCTTTAATCCCAGCACTCAGGAGGCATAGACAAGTGGATCTCTGAGTCTGAGGCCAGACGGGGCTATACAGAAAAACCCTTCCACGCTGTCTTTGACTATGGTGTTTCTTACAGCACTGGAAAGGAAATTGGCGTGGTTTGCTCACCTAAGGGATGCTAAAATTTAGAAAAGCCAGTATTTGTGAACTGAAGTAGAAACACAGTTCTTATAGACATAATTATTCAAGATCTTAAGGTCTCCTTTGACTAGTGTCTTTATGAAGGCAGATTTAAGACACAAGACTGCTGTGGGATAATGTTCTTGTATAATGTAAAGTGTTAGCCAGTAGCTAGGCAGGTAGTACAGGCTGGGCAACCAGACCAGAGACTACTGGAAAGAGCAAGCGCAGAGAGTCAGTCACCAGACAGACACAGAGGAAACAAGAAAAGAACACTAAGCCAATGGCTAAACATAGATAAGAACTATGGGTTAGCAGGGCGGTGGTGGCGCACGCCTTTAATCCCAGCACTCGGGAGGCAGAGGCAGGCGGATCTCTGTGAGTTCGAGGCCGGCCTGGTC
>NC_022009.1:67632252-67659936 GCF_000317375.1 Microtus ochrogaster
AAGCCTGAGCTAATAGGCTAAAGAGTTTATATAATTAATATTAGCCTCTGTGTGTTTCTTTGGGACTGAATGGCTACAGGACTTCCATCTACAAATGTCGCCCAACATTTGGAAACTACGCCTACATAAAACCTGAGAGAGTTTGAGAAGGGATTCTAGACACAAAAGAATAAAGTCAAGCATGGTTTCTTGGTAGCAGCATTTTCTCAGGTAGGCTCTATTAGAGGCACACCTCCTTTAAGAGAGACTTCCTGACTCATCATCAGTGGCAAAAAACTGCACAGTTCTTTAAAGAGGCCCCGCTACCAAACAATTAAATGATGTTTATGAGCAGTTGGCAGCATGCTTCTTGGTGTTGGCATGGACCTAGAAATTCCATAGAGTTGTGGCAATAAATGTGTCTCCTGCCAGTACCTCTACCATGAAGCTAGACTCTCAAAAAGCCAAGGAGTGGCGGAGCCAGCCAAAGTCGCCACTAATCCTAGCCATGTTGTTTAGCAGGTTAAAGATGGCCATAAAAGGGTAAGAGATATACAATAAAGACTAAATAAATAAAGCCCCCAAAACCCTCTAAATGGTTTATACAGTATTTTAAAAAGTATACGTAGGCTTGGTAGAGAAAAGAAAAAGAACAGAGAAAGTCCTAAAAAACAAATAGAATAGCCAGGTGTGATGGTGTACGCCTTTAATCCCAGCACTTGGGAGGCAGAGGCAGGTGGATCTCTGTGAGTTAGAGGCCAGTCTGGTCTACAGAGTGAGTTCCAGGGCAGCCAAAAATACACTGAGAAACACTGTATCAAGAACCAAAAATTAAAAAACAAAAATAAAAGAATTAGTTTTAAAAAGCCACATAAAGATGGAAACTACACGGAGAATATGGCCACTGCATGTTATTGTGTTGTCTATGAATTGCTTGACTGCTGAGGAAGGAGCAACAGCTGCTAAAAGACATTTTATTATTAACGCTACTGGATTAATCAAACCTTTATGTTTTGATGCCTTGACTTCAAAACTTAAGCCAAAAGATATGTTACATTGAAGAGGTTTTGTTTTGCTTTTGCTTCCATAGGAAATGATAGGCTGTGGATTCATTCTGGGTTAAAAAAAAAAAGTAAGGTTTGATCAAGGAAGACCCCGTGAAAAATCTCCAATAGGAATAGATGGCCCAGATGAGCCAACATTTCAGAGTTATCTCTGTTGCAGTAGTCTTCTGAGTTCTAGAACAACTTCAAGGCTGACTGAGAGGATCCAGTCTCACAGAATACTCCAGTCAGAACTTGACCATAGTCCTAAATTTTCTTTGGGTCCCCATAATATTACTAGCGTCCCCAATCATCAGGTAGTAGCCTAGAAAACTAGGCACACATTCCCCACAAAATGGATTATGGATGTTTGTCATTGTTTCATGTGTTGGTTACAAGTTGTTATGGATAATTGGTGTAGGAGGTCCTTCTGTATTTGCATTGCTTTCATTGGTTGAATAAAGAAACTGCCTTGGCCTTTAGATAGGGCAAAATTTAGATAGGTGGAATAGACGGAACAGGATGCTGGGAAGGGCAATGTGGCAGACGCCATGGTTCTCCTGCCGGAGACGGACACTGGTTAGACTCATGCTGCCGGTAAGCCACAGTCAAGTGGCGATACACATTAATGGAGATGGCTTAAACTAAGATGTGAGACTTAGCCAGTAAGAGGCTAGAAATAATGGGCCAGACAGTGTTTAATGAATACAGTTTCTGTGTGACTATTTTGGATGTAAACTAGCAGGGAAGGATGGAACAAAAGGACCTGCTCCTCTTACAACAGATAATGGTCAACAAATGAGATTAGATTCAGGGCTCTTGTTTTGAAAAGGAAAAAAAGGGTAAGTACTGTGGGATAGTGCTCTTGTATACTGTAGAGTTTTGTCATTCGTATTGGTTTAATAAAACACTGACTGGCCAGTAGCTAGGCAGGAAGCATAGGCGGGGCAACCAGACTACAGAATTTTGAGAAGAGAAGAAGGAAAGGCAGAGAGTCAGTCACTAGTCAGACACAGAGGAAGCAAGGTAAGAATGCCTTACTGAGAAAAGGTACCAAGCCATGTGGCTAAACACAGATGAGAACTACAGGTTAATTTAAGTTGTAAGAGCTATTAACAATAAGCCTGAACTAAGAGGCCAAATAGTTTAATATAAACCTGTGTGTTTTTTGGGACTGGATGTCTCTGGGAGCAGGTAGGACAAAAACTTCCATCTACACCAGACACTAATAAAACAGGCTATATGAAGACAAAAGATAACCTGGGGTTACACTATTTGTGAACAAGGGACATCGAAAGCTACCAGAAACCATCAGGAGGGAGGGGAATAAACATACAGGAGGAATTCACTTCATAATCTTTAGCAAGCTCCAAATCTCCTAACACTATACTTTGTAACATTCAACTCTAAACTCGTGAGGAACTGTATTTCTGTAATTTCTTATGACAGTCCCGGGAAATAAGACCAAAGTCACTAATAGTGCCATAATAGTGGCACATGCAGAAGACAGTAATTCGAGTATATATCTGAGCCTAAAAATACCTTGGAAAACCCTGATAATGGTCAATGATTCAGGGATTATAGACTCACTACCATCTCATGGGTTCATCCAGGCCATATGAACAATCCTAGAGAGGATCCTATGGTAGGTTGCTGTGGGATGGTCTTTCAGTACACTGTGAATGTGTTGTTCTCTTTAGTTAATAAATAAAGCTGCTTTGGCCTATGGCAAAGCAGGATAGAGCCAGGCGGGAAATCCTGGCAGAGATACAGGCAAAGAAGAGTGGAGTCTGGGAGAGACTAGCCACACAAGAGGAAGCAAGACATGTAGAAAACACCTTGGCCATGTGGCAATACATAGATTAATAAACACAGGTTAATTTAAGATATAAGAGCTAGCTAGTAATAAGCATGAGCCATCAGCCAAATATTTCTAATTAGTATCAAGTCTGAGAAGTTATCCAGGAACTAGCAGGCTAGAGAGAAACCTCTGCTTACAGTACATGGGGTTGGGAGGACTCCTGCTCAGGTCAAGATGCTTTCAAAGGCCCAGTGTACTCAGAGGATTTTGATGTTTTAAGAAAATAGGTAGCTAAAGAAACATGCAATGGAAACTACCCTAATCCCAAGTTTGCTGTTAAGAGGTAAAGGAATTTTGATAATAGCATCCTCCCTTGTGAAGATGGACGCTAAAAAAAAAAAATCCCACACTAGCTCAGAATTAAGTATAATAAAGGGTTATTTATTTAGGGGTAAACTCACAGATCACAGTCCTCTGCTAGAACGGCGAAAGCAACCAAATCCCTCAGTTGGAAGAGACGTTGACATGTGTTTTACATGTTTTATATCAGCATATATAGTATAAGGGGCTATGGCCAAGTGGGTGGGTAACTTAAAGGCTGCTGGCTGTAGGAACTCCTACAACACCCTTGATCTTTTGGCTCATGCTAACCACCATACAATGTTTCTCTAGAGCCCTAGATACTCTATTTTACCACCAACTCCTTTTATTCCAACCACTCACCACCAAAAGTGACTATCTCCACTAAAATAAATGTTTTTGTGTGCTTCCTCTGCAAACCTTCATGAATAACACTGCCTTATCTTCCCATCCACCTTATTTTCACATCTGGCACACATTCCTCCATCTCAAGACTTTGGAACCCCAATCAAAGGCCTCGTGGCTTCAGCATTTTTGTATCAAAATTCCTGAGTTCCTGAATATTTTAATGTTCTTTGCCCCCACTTGAAAAAAAATGATAAATTATCACATCTCCTAAGCTGTTCACTATGGAAATCATTATTTCAAGTGTCACATTCAGAACTTCTCGTATTTTCAACTTTTCAGTCTTCAACTGCCATTATTTCTACTCAAAGCAAATACAGACTAGGTTTTCCCTTGCAGATACCATAGTTATCATATGGAAGTTTCGAAAACAACTGAATAAGCAAGAAGTTAAATTTAGGACACATAAAGAAAGATCATTAGAGTTACAGAGACAAAAAAAAAATCACCAGTCCACACAGTTGTATAATTTCTACCTTAGCACCATTCCAGTCTCAGCAACTGAGGTAGATGGGTGAGGAGAAGCTGCATTAAAGGACTGCAGATGAGCAGAACTAAACTGTTGTCACTGGCACAAGAATGGATAGAAATGGAAACCACTGCATTAAGCAAACAAGTCAACTGCAAATACATACTGCAGCGTGTCTTCTCTCACATGCAAACCCTTCACTTTAGTGTATGAAAGCGACAGAAATGAAAGAAAGGGGACTGGGCTGGCTACTGTCATGTCAACTCGACACAAGCTAGAGAGGAAGGAACCTAACGGAGAAAAGGCCTCCAGAAAAATCAAGCTGTAGAGAAGTTTATGGATCATTTTCTTAATTAGTGATTGATGTGGGTGGGGCCACCTCAGGGCTAGTGATGCTGGGTTCTATAAAAACAGCAGGTTGCAGCAAGCCAGAAAGAGCACTGGTGTGGGAGAATTGTCTATATTCTGTCAATCATGTTTTAAATAAACGCTGATTGGCCAGGCAGGAAGTATAGGTGAGTCAACCAGACAGGAAGTAGAGGTGGGGAAATGAGAACAGGAGAATGCTAGGAAGGAGGAAGCCCATTTCCCCCACTCCTGCCCAGACTCCGAAGAAGCAACATGTGATCTGCCCCGGCTGTGAAAGATACTGAGCCACATGGCTAACATAGATCAGAATAATGGGTTAATATAAGCTATAAGAGTTAATAAGTAGCCCGAGCTAATTTATAAGTAATGCAGACTCTCTGTGTGATTTTCTTTGGGGCTTGCCGGCTTTGGGGTACGAGGCGGGACAGAAACCAAAGCAGGCCCCCTCATTGTTACAGAGCACACTAGTAAGCAGCAATCTTCCATGGCCCCTGCATTCTTCCCTCCTGCCTGCATGCTTCCACAGGTCCCCGCCATAGTTCCTGCATTGTTCTCCTGCCCCAATGTTCTTACCCTGTTTTGAGTCACTATCCTGACTTCTTTGAACACTGATGTGGGAGAATAAGCCCAATGAACCCTTTCCTCTCCAAGTTGCTTTTGGACATGTTTCATAACAGGAATAGTAACCCTAAGACAGGAACCGTAAGAGAGATAGTTCCAGAGGGGGGCGGGCTCAGGGAACATCACAGAACATGGGGACATAAGACAGATGGAGACTGTGGTACAATGGTGCCTTTGGAACATGGCATTGCTCATGTCCTCGCGCTCACAGCACAAGCCTGGCCTGTCAACATCCTACCATGGTATGAGAGAGGAGTTCGTAGGTCTTCCAATGCCCTGTGCGTTTAGGCAGATAATGGCAGCTAGGGAGTTTTAGATACGTTTCTGAGTATCTAGAGGCAGTTAATGGTTAGTAGGAAGAAGGAAGATTTTCTTTTGTGGAAATACCATTGTAAGGAGCCCAAACTCCTATAAATAAACTTTACCTGGGATGCTTTATGTAATCTTAATAAAATGCAGTAGGTAACCAGGAAAAACAAGAATAAGAACATGAATGTAAAGGACTGATGGAAAGGGACCCACATGAGTAAGAGGGAAACGGAGGCAAATACATTATATATGAACCAAAATTCCACAATGTATGCACAATTAACATATGCCAATAAAAATAATTTTAATAGAATAAATGAAAGCAGACAAGAGGGTTGGGGGGAAAGAGACTAAGAGCAAAGCATGTGGGTCTCCTTCAAAAACTAGAAATAAAACCAAAAGTCAACGAAATGACGGAAAAGACGACTAGAAATTCCCTACTGCTAAGTTTTAATCAGTGTAGGTTAGACTTTCTTCTACAAAAATACAAAAATGTTTTATCAAAATTTATATTAGATAAAAATGTCCACTAGAATAAAATATCTTACCCATAAATTTCTAGTACAGGAACTAATAAAAGAAACTTTCCAAGGCCACAATAGCAGCACTTGTGGAACATAGTGTAAGGAATAAAACAATGACTTACCAGTTTAGAAGCTCTATGGACTTCCTTCTTGATGTCTTCTACTAGGAAGCCATAAACTCCTTCTTCTTCTTTACCTCTCTGCCAAATTCCACTTGACATTAACTATGAATATATACTCAATTAGGAAATGAACTCCAAGAAACAAGATTGGAATTAATAAATGTATACATTACTATTTTTTTCATGGACAATAAGAGGCAATTAACAGCACTTGACTTTGAAGACACTGCATGTTAACGGTGTACACATCTGAGTAACAGACAGTCTGACAGAGCCTTATCAGCCACACCCGGCACTCTAGTCTGCTGTAGTACTGGAGGATTTTCATACTGTTCATAACAAAATACAATTTTAATAAGGCTAAGTCTAGGATCAGCATTTGTGGTGGTTTGAATAAGAATGGCTCATATATTTAAACTCTTAGTCAACGTGGAAGTGAACTATTTGAAAGGATTACAAGGATTAGAAGGTGTGGCCTCATTGGAGGAAGTGTGCCACTGGGGGTGAGCTGTGAGGTTTCAAAAGCCCAAGCCAAGTGCATGGCTGGTTTCAGATCAGGCTGTAGCTCTCAGGTACTTCTCTACAGGCCAAGTGCGCAGCTGGCTTCAGAAGATCAGGGTGTAGCTCTCAGGTACTTCTCTACAGGCCAAGTGCGCAGCTGGCTTCAGAAGATCAGGGTGTAGCTCTCAGGTACTTCTCTACAACTCGTTGACTTCCTCCCACATGTACCCTGCCATGATTATGGACTAAACCTAGAAACTGTAAATAAGCTTCCAATTAAATGCTTTCTCTTCTAAGAGCTCCCTTTCTCATGGCATTTCTTCACAGCAGTAGAGCAGTGACTAATACAGTACTCTTTTGAAGAATTATATTAAAAGTCAGACTATAATTAAAGCTTTAATATTAGTAAATATGCTATATAAAACACATCAATAAAAGCAGAGTTTGCAATTAGTAGTTTTAGTCTCAATAATACCCTAAAATACAACTAGTACATATTTGTCTAAGACTTGGGTATAAGAAAATGACTAACAGAAACAATTCTAAAGTCTTTATAAAAAAATAAAAGGTTAAGTGGAAATTTTCCAATGCTAACTTCGTGTTCTCTTATTAAGGCACAGTATGAAATGATGAGATTCTTAGACGAATCTACCAGTATACTGAACTCCTAGAGTACAGTGGCTGGTGCTGTCAGTCACAGAACCTGCATGTCAAAGGGGACAATTATGGTGACAGCTCTAACTTGGGTGGGAAGACCTGTGCACTGGGAGTTAACGTTCCCTGGCTGGGACCCTGAAGAACTCAAGTGAGCTGAGCTCTGTGTGTGTGTGTATGTATGTTTGTATGTATGTATGTATGTATGTATGTATGTATGTATGTATGTATGTATGTGTATGTGTGTGTGTATGTATGTATTCTCTGCTCTCTGCTTATCAGCTCTTAAGCCCTGCCACTGTGTCTTCTCCACCATGAGACTGTGGCTGGACTGGGGGCCAGAACACAGTCGCCTCCTTCAAGTTGCTCAGGACACAGCACAGCAACAGAAAAAGCACCTGAAACAACCACTGTCTTGGATATAACACAGACAATAAAGTAGAAGTGATGATGATAATGAAAACTAGATAGGTGATGGTTTCATCTAGGGTCTCTCTCCCCCATCCCCATTTGATATACCGTGAGCAGTCCTTATAAGAAGCCTAGCAGTAAGGAGCTAGAAGGAACTACGACTAAAAGCATATGAGCGGCCATTGGAGGGAGACCCTCCAGCTTCTTAGTAAAGCCTTCAGATGTATCTGGGTGACATCTAAATTGGAATCACATTAATGACTCAGCCAAAAACTATTCAGAGAATAAATATTGCTTTTCTCTGTTAAATTTCGGAATAATTTCTATAGCACTCACAAAGAACTAACTTGGTTTCGATGCAGACATAGCAAGCTAACAGTCTAAGGCATCAGGAACTTGCTTCATTTCAAGTTCTCTGAAATGGGAAGGAACAGAGCGAAGGGAAACAAAGGGAAGTCATCTACAAGTGAAGTCTTTGCTCTTCCCCTGAGCAAATCCTATTACCGCCTATTTCTTTTCTACTAATATTAATGACCTTTGGTCAGAACTTTTCCTTCCAATTGCTCTATGAAATAAAATACTGCCTGAGCCGTCTAACAAGTCTTTTCTGAGACATATCACTAGCAACAAAGGAAACAAAAAGTGGTAAAAGGGTACTTCCCTTAGAGATCTAACTATTCTTTCCTTTTTAATAGAAAGATAAAACAGGTAAGGATAGTCTTTATATGCACCAAGTAATCTCAGGACCTTAAAATCCAATATAAAAATGATATTTTATATAGATAAAATCACTTTAGTGATGTACCTAATTCTTAGAAATTAGTGTCATTTATTTCCTCTCTAGTACACATTTCCAGAACTAGTGTCTACTTACCAAACAGTAGTAATGGACACTGAAATTCCATTTCTCATAAGTTTTCTTTTCTCCATATTTATTGGGACAGTCATCACTTTTTCGGCAGAAAATACAAGCTAAACAGCAAAAAAGTAGGTAAATATAAAATTTATCTTAAAATTACAATAATTTATAGAATTAGTGCTTCTTTGATGTGTGTGTGTCCACGTGTGAATGGTGGTCAGAGGACAACCTCAGGTGCTTCAGCTCTCCCTTTCCAGTTTGCTTATGGCAGGGTACCTTCTGCCATCGGCTGCTGCACACACCAGGCCGTTTCTGCCTCGCATCCCTTTGTAGGGACACCAGGAGCATAGCAATGTGCCACCATGCTTAACTTCATGTGAGTTCTGGCGTTCAGAATGAGCATAGCAAATACTTTACCCACTACTGCAAATCCCCAGCTGCAGAATTTTGTCCACTTGGACAAGGGTCTTGGGTAGTTCAGAGGACAGTCCAAAAGAAAGTGATACAGACCTCATTCTCAAATAAGTGTGATTATGTTTTGATCTATGTGGTAGCTCCCGAAGGGATGGTGTCGAATGCCTGTTTGTTTTTGCCAGCCTCAGAATTCTCTTATGGTTAAAATAAGAACATTAGCTGCAGAAGTCTAGGGCAAGCAATCGGCAGACTAAAACACTAGGAAAGAAGTGGAGGAGAATGGATATATACAAGAGTAAGGGTTTTAAAAAGCTCATATATACACTACAGAGTAGGGGGTCAGGTGTGCACCCATGGACATGCCCATGATCATGATGACCCAAAAAAAAAAAAAACAAAAACTGACTGCTGGAGGCCTTGAAGTGCATTTATAACCAATACATTTGAAAGACCTCGAATTGATAAGGGCCCCAAAGGCCAATATACTCCATTAAGCATTTATTTTTAAAGCAGACTAAAATCCATTAAAATTGTGCTACTTCATTAAATTTACTTTTTAAAAATTACCTTTACCAGAACAAATACTGGTTTCTATGAAGCATACTGATTTAAATAAAAAACCAGAGGTATTCATCCAAGGGGAAATCAAGTCAGAGTAAGGGTATATTTAGCAAGTGTACAATGGTATTACATAAATCACTACAATTTCTAAACTACTGGCATTGCTGATATAACTCAGGAGTCACAGCAAGAAAAGACAAAGGTATGTGGGGATAGAGGATTGGTAGGAACAAATTTCCTTGTTCAAAGTAAGGTAGAGTCAACAGAGAGACTAAATAAGTGATCGTCAAGAGGATGGATATTAAGGTAACTGGAGAGTTGGCTCATTTGGTATAATATTTATCACACACATGAGAATCTACGTTTGAATCTCTAACACCTGTAAAAAGTCAGACTCAGTTGTACAGAATTCCTACACCAAGGAGGCAGAAACTGGTGGATTCCTTGCCAGACAGTTGAGTCAACTGGATGAGTTCAATATTCAGTGAGATGACGCATCTCAAAAAAAAAAAAAAAAAAAAGCCAGGCGGTGGCAGTGCACACCTTTAATCCAAGCACTTGGGAGGCAGAGGCAGGCAGATCTCTAGAAACCATCCCCCCAAAAATGCTGGGAATGATGGCATACACCTTTGAACTTTGACTCTAGTACAAGGGAGGCAGAAGCCTGTGGATTTCTTTGAGTTCAAGGCTGCCTGATCTACAGAGTTAGCTACAGGGCAGTCAGGGACAAGTATAGTGAGAACAAAACAAAACAAAAGCCCCACAAAGCCTCAAGGAGGGAGTAGCAGTATACAGAGTAATAATGTGGATTCCTCACCATTCGCAGTAGCAAGTCAACAGCTATGGCTTAGAATAAAGAAACCAACCATGTGTCAACAGGGGAGATTGCTATAAAATGAGAAATTTTCCTTTTCATGTTAAGACTTTTGTCTATGGCTTATATTGTCCTCATTTTCAAAGAAAAAAACCACGAAAAATTTAAACAATAATTTTCACAGTTCAAATCCTATCTGACAAATGACATAAGATATACAAAAATAAATCTGAAAAAATGTCTCTGGTAGCAAATTCAATATGTGGAAATGAAGACAATCATAATAGAACATACTGATTAATCATGATCAGAATAGTCATTCTTATGGCTAGATATTATTCAAATGAATTTTTTGTAATAAAAATATTGTAAATTGTTACTTACCAAGATTTTTTGAGTCATCAGGTTTATTTTCATTCATTTTACTAGGAAAGTAAGAATATTAATCTTAATTTAAAAAAATCTCTAACCATTTTTCTTAAATTCAATCAGTACATGATTGCAATCAAGTCATTTATAATCATTTCATGCAAAGTATAGTAGTTAATTTTCACTTTTAGAACAAATAGAGATCAAAAAGTATGTAAGAATTTGAGGATTTCTTTAGCACTGGAAAGAATATTTAATTATTAAAACAAATACTAGGATTGTGGGATACCATGCAGTGTACCTAAAAGTTCCACCTAACGAGAATTGCCTGGATTCCCATATTCCTAAATAAATATTAAAGTACTTTAAAGTCCCCTTGTAATTACATTATCCTGTCCCAAATGTGAGGGATGCCAGCCAGCTATTGTTAACTGTTGGGTTTATTAAAACATACACCAGTACCTGAGAGTCCCAGCCCTCTTCTGAGGGTAGCATCACCGCATCATCCCGTATGCTGCAAATCATTACTTGCTCAATGTGACTGGTATATATGACTATATAGTAATTCTAGAATACAATTTCTTTATAACGAGATCCCAATTTCTCTGTGGTTACATATTTTTGGCCTTTTCCTACTACAAAGACTCATGGAATCTCTCTTGGTGAATGATGTCATAAACGTCTGACCAACTCTTTAAACAGTCATGTTACTTAAATTTCTTTAAAAAAAAGCTGTCAGAGGTTCCCTGTTCATTGCTAGTTAGCCTAAGATTACCCAGTGTATGTCAGTCTCAAACTTTAGTTTTTCAAGTCGTATCAATGCCATCACTCTAAAGATGCAATTGGACACAGCAGGAGACCAGTACTTTCGGTCATTTGGTTTTGTTCGATAAGAAACCCTATTGGTTCTTCCGCTTTGTGATTCCATTGCAGAGTCAGAACATCGTGTTTTTACGCCAGTCTGTGCAAATGAATGAAGACACAGCTCAAACACAAGTTGCTTTTGCTATTTTTTTTTATCCTGTGACTTTTCCCCCCACTAGGATTGAAGTAAAAACAGCTACTCAAATAGTTGACATTTTGAAGAAATTATATCAATTGTATAGTTTATACTTTTATTTTAGAGACAGGGTCTTACAATGTAGCCCTGGCTGGCCCTGAAATCTTAGAGCTCCACCTGCCTCTGTGTCCCCAGTGCAGCAATGACACACTCTAGTTCACACTTCTAACATTAGAATTTTTGTTCCTTGATCCCAAAATACGCTTTTCCTTTTTTAAGTCCAGATTTAGGATCTCCCTCTCACATGAGGGCGAGAACCCAGGCATCCTAAATGTTAGGCAAATGCTCTACCATTGGGTTCATTTCACCTTGTCCTGAGAAAGGAACTAAACTGGACAAGGCGACATCCAATTTGCAAGCCTGCCACAGACTACTTATTACAGGCTTGCACCACCACGCCCAGCTGCCATCACTTTATTTCCAACAAGTCTACCCACATATTTTTAGTTGTATCTCGAAAGCATTCCCAGTATCAGTCTTAGAAAACAGTCACTCTTCCCTTCCCTGAAGAATCACTATCTAACGGAGTTCCATAGCGCCACAGTAAGGAGTCCCCGACAGCTTACCCTCACTTTGATGTTTCAGCAGGCAAGGCCTGATGCCCTGACCTGTGTGATTAGTTCTTAATAACATCATGCCATCAAAAGCCAAAAACAGGATCACAGACCTAAACATACATCTTGGCTGGGCACGATGGTGCGCATCTTTAGTAACAACACTCAGGAAGTAGAGGAAGGTGGCTTTCTGTGAATTCAAGGCTACACTGGTCTACACAGTGAGCTCCAGGCCAGCCAAGACTGCAGTGAGATCCTGTCTCAAAAAATAAAAGTGTATTTCTAGAAAAAAACAAACAAGAAAGTCTTTGTTAACTTGTATTAAGATTTGTGAGGGGCTGGAGAGATGGCTCAACAATTAAGAGCACTGCTCTTGTCGAAGATCCAAGTTTAGTTCCTAACACCCACAAAAAGGTTTACAATGACCTTTAACTCCTCTACAAGCACGGGGCAGGCATGTGGTGCACAGACACAAGCAGGCAAAACGTTCATATACATGAAGAAATCTTAAAAAAAGGAAAGATCATAAATTATGAAGCTGAATCATGAGATCATTGATGAATGATGAAATCTAAAAATTGAAATTAAAAAAAAATTAGAATCAAGTGAAAATGAAAATATAACTTATCAGAACCTTTAAGAAACAATAAAAGCAGGACAGGCATTAGCTCCGTGGCCCAAGCCCTGTGGGGGTCTCTAGTCCCTAAGAGAGAAACAGGAAAGGCAGAGGAAAGCTCATGGCCATGCATGCTTACGTTATTAGAACCAGAGAGAACTCAATGATGCACTTCAAAGACTCAAAGAAATGATTTGCTTGGAAACGACACGATTGACATTCTTAGCCAGAGTAACCAACAGAGAAAACAAAAATTCATGAGGCCTACGAAATGGGGGCTCATTAGCATGAAACCTTGGCCACCTTACCTGGTGGGATATGGTATGTTTTTAAACCAGGCCGACGTGATGGCTTTACTTTATAAACGCACTGTCACTCAACTGTGTATTTATAATGGCTAATTTCATGTGAATTTTACCTAGAAAATGCTATATGTACAACTATTTCTATCAAATATTGGATGGAAGCAAATGCCCAAGTTGCTTTTTCTGTAATGGCCAAAAACCCAATGACCTAAATATGCATCAAAGACAGATTGAAACATTGTAGCATATCTGTACAATGGAATATGATCACTAAACTGCATTTAACTGAACCCCTAAGAAGGACGATGTTCACTACTTACAAACTGAATCACCACATAAATTTTGTATTAGGGATATCTTTTTAAATTAAAAGGAAAATGAATCAAGGTACTAGTGTGTCCTGATTTTCATATACAAATGGCCCTCAGCAAACAGCTTCCCTTGGTCTCTACATATTATGCCCACTGCTTGGGATTCTAATGTCATCCTAAATCACAAAAGGATCTCTGCAGTTTGCATTCCAAACCTTGTAGTATTCCAACTCAAAAATTCAAGAAGAAATCATGTGGATGATCTAGACTGTTTAAGGTACACAAGTTCTGATTAAAAAAACGCACACCACCTTCCCTGCAGAAGGGGTATCTGATGCTCCAGATAACCCCGCCCCCGGTCTATAGAAGGATTGCCCAACATTTTTACAGAAAAAAATGTGGGCAAGGTGGTTAGGAAGAGCAAACTTCTCTGTTTTGGAGTTCTCTCACATCCTTTATTTAGTTATACTGTACATCACTCATTTTCACAAACAGCATCAAATATAAAACAATACATTTTAAAAATTATTAAATATTTTGGTACCTCAGTTCAAAAATGTCATCAGGCTTAGTGTGCGAATACATATAAAACAGCTAGTAGGTCATAAATGTGAACACATACTGATGATCTTTTCCTTATTTGAAAGTTCTCCAGTATGTCTCAAATTTGGCTGTTTACAGACTGTGTATCACCTGAAAGTCTGGAATCAGGCTGTCTGCGGCCAGGCTGCAGAAGAGTTCTTTTTGTTGTTGATTTTTAAAGAAGGTGGAGATTGGGATCATATATTGGAGAAAATAGGAAACCACAGTTTCATAGGCCGAAGCAGCAGGAGACAGGAAGCAGTCCTTGCAGAAATTTTTATCTCAGGACAGGAAGATGGCTCAGCTGGTGAAGGCTCTAGCCACCAAGCCTGAGACAGAGTAGTAGGAGAAAAATGACTCGCATAACAGACAATCCCCAGGAAACAGGGTCTCTACATATTGGATCACAATGCCTCTGACCTCCATAAAGCAAGCGCATGCACACGTGCACACACACTAATTTAATTTCTTAGTTAAATCTATTTTGGGAACTTTAATTAGTTACATAAGAACTACTGAGTCTTTGTTTACTTACTGAAGACTGTCGGTACCCTCATAGACATTGTTAAAGGTTAAGGAAAAAAAACATATAATATGGTTGTTCCATGTTTAGTAGCTATATTTTAGACATCTGTCTCATTTACATGTATCATACACATGTACCAGTCCATTGAATTCCCACAATAATCCCACAAGGAAGGCTTGTATCCTCATTTTACACAGAGGAAACTGGAATCAGTCAAGGTCACACAACTGAGGAAGAAGCGATGGAGATACTAAGAAAGAAGTCTGGTTCCTGTTGTATGTTTTTAAGCAACATTACCAGGCTTTTCTAGAAAGACCTGTTTTTTAAACCTCTTGCAGAATATTCTAACTGTTCTGTTAAAATGCAATTATTCAAGTCCACCAGTCAGAATCTGTGAATTACAGGCATCAGCATTCACCGAGCCTTTATAGGAGTATGCTCACAGTAAAGTATGACATTTCTCTATGCACATAAAAGAAAAACAAAGGAAGAGGCTGGGAGCAAAAGCACTTTAAGGACACAGAAAATCTAGAACAGGCAACTTGCTGGTAGCATGTAAGAAGCTCGCAGATTTGTCTGCAATCTTCCGGAAAGGAGAAACAGTATCTTTGTGGCAACCTTACAAAAAAACGATTTCAATGATTGTACTATTTAAATTTTTTTCTTCCTGGTGAACACCGAAAACAACACTCATTAGCAAGGATGGAGGAGGGTGAAGAAATTACTTTATTTTGGATATCAGTGGCACTTTTAAAAAGATATTTATATGTTTTGATGATACACTAACCAGTTGCTAATAAAACCTTGAAAGGATCTCTATGTATTTTTTCCCCTGCAAATCACAAAAACTAACCTGACAATTTTCAGCAAGGCGAAATCTAGAAACTTCTATACATCTGAAATACTGAAAGTTTACATCTACCGTGCGCATCTGAGCTATTCAAAAAGGTATGCGTTTTCGTCGGGGCTTGTGAGAGTCCAGTACTCCATAAAAGACGAACAAAAAAAAAAAAGCCAAACAAAAACGCCCGACAACTCAATTCTTGAGTTCCTCTTAAAATAATTCGATAATAACACAGTCGGCCAATGAATGAAGAGGGCGAAAAGGCAGGCGGAGAGGCTAGACCCCCATCCCCATTGTTAGCAAACACATCTGTGAGCCACCGCTGTTACTGTAGCCAGTTTCAAATGAGCCAAGAGGCTCAGATTTTTGCGGTACACGAGACTTGTCAAAGCGTGAAAGAAAAATACCGGGGTTTGAAACACAAAGGAGACTCAGATTTCACCTTAAATCCCCACGAGGCATTTCAAGGCTGTCATTTCTCTGCGGTGCGAGGGACCGGTCTGAGGAGCCACTGGGAGCCACGTCGAGCATCCCTCCGTGCCACCCGCCCCCTACCTCCTGTCTTTCATTAAAGAAAGGGCCGCTCGCCCACCTACGGCAGCTCGAGGCTGCAGCTGCGCCCGGGCGCAGCGTGCAGCGCAGAGAAGCCCGCACCGCGTCCGCCCACCCGGCCGACCGTGCCCGGGACCCTCCTCCGTCCCACCCAGCCAGGTCCTCACCAGGCGCCGTGCAGATGTCCTTGGGCCGCTGCGTGACCGCCCGCGTCTAGCGCTGCGCTGCCGCACGCCCACCCGGCACGGCCCCATCCAACGGCTCGCAGAATTCAAATTCGCCCACTTCCGCCTGCGACCCGGAAGGTACGGCTGCTCCGCTCCGCCCCGCCTCGCCGCTGTGGAAGTGGGGAGGAGGAGGAGGGGCTGCGTCTGCGCCGTGGCTTCTGGGGTGATCTGACGAGGGGCGTGAGTTGGGACGGGTGCCGGCTAGTTTGTCCCGGAAACCTGCCCAGGGCTCCAGGCACCCCCAACAGGCTGGGACTGAAAATCAGCATACCCCTTGCTAATGAGAACGCGAGTGAATGCTCGTGCTGGCTGCGCTCTCCCGTCGGGGATTCTTTTACATTACAGTTCCCTATTGTCCTGGGAGAATTCTTGCTTGGCCCTGGGGGTGTCGGTTCCTTTTAGCGAGAGCCAGGATGATTTTTTGTTGTTGTTGTTGTTGTTGTTGTTGTTGTTCCAAATGTCTGGAAATCCTACCTGAGAGGTTTGAGAAACTTCCACAAGGATTTCGGTCCTTTAGGCAGGTGACTATAAACATTAGACCGGGGGTCGATAGTGAACAGCTAATACCCGAGAGCACTGATTTAAACTTCGTTTCCCCAAACAGCTTTTCGTCAGTGTCTTTCAAGACACAAAAGATTTGCTGGATTTCTAGAATCCAGACTCCTGGGTTCTAGATACCTGGCATGAAGGTACAAAGTTATTTGTTAACCAGTGTAACGTTTTTAACAGTGGGAAATGAGAAATAATCTGTCCACCAATAAAGAAAGATTAAATGATGTTTTAGAATTCGATATACTGATACTGAAGGTGTTCAAAGTTCAAAGACCAGCGATGTTGAAATGCTAAGAAGTCTACTTCAGAAGAATTGTAAGACGTTTCTTTGGAAGTACTTGCATATGCATACAAAGTTTCAGGATGGAACCACAAACTGTACCAGTTATCTCTGGCAGTAAGCTTGGCAGATAGGGAGGGCAAAAGGGGGGAGCTTTAAAAACGTTATAACCAGCTGAATTCTTCAGATTAGGAGTGTTTGACACTGCCAATTTTGTTTTTCAAAGGAAGATTGTTAGAAATTGAAGGCGTTCTGTATACAGAAACAGGTGCGTACATAAATAATGTATGCATGAATCGTAGTTGGCTGGCCTGTTTACATCCAGTCATCAGTGATTAAGGAGCTTGGACACAGGGAGCAGCAGCTAAGAGCACTGGCTGCTCTTCCACAGTTCTGGGTTCAATTCTGAGCACCCACGTGGTGGCTCACAACATGGAAAAAAGAGCCCTAGGGGATCTAGCTTCTCCTGGCCTCCTCAGGCACTATATACACATGGTGTATATACAGGCAGACAAAACACCCAAACACGTAAAGTGGAAAAAAAATAAAGCTACAAATTTTGCTACTCCTGTTTTACTATTGATTGTTCCACATTAATATTACAAGCTCATTAAATATGTAGTTCTTGAATGCAGAAACTAATTACGCTTTCTCCTGTGTATTTTAGAAACCTTTGCACCTTCTCTCCAGGAAGTTTTATCTCTCACAGGAATTAAAATCCTCAGTCTAACCTTCAGGCAAAGTTCAATATTCTTGGGGAGCTAGTTCAGTTGCTACCATCTAGAGGTCTTGATAGGTTCATTTTCTCTGCCAGTTAAAGAATTAGAAGGCAGGAAAAATCTCCAGCACAACAAATAGCATCAGAGAAATCTCAACAAACACCATAGACAGCAGCAGACAGAATCAGCTATTGAAGAAAGGCAGTTACTCTGTGTGTGTGTGTGTGTGTGTGTGTGTGTGTGTGTGTGTGTGTGTGTGTAAACACACGCATGCACAGACACAGAGAAAAAGGCCCTTTGGAAAGCAGAATAGGGGACTTGAACTCCTAAGCCAAAAATTCTGTCTCTTCTCTGGGGCTGGCTTATTACAAGTTTCTCAAAAGAGTTTTCCTCCACCTAATGTAGAGTTGGTCAGTTGGACCAAGGATGGGATGGTTGATTGGGCCACGACTGTTGTGTACCGTGTTGTGATCTTGCCTTGAACTTGCTGAGCCAGTCCAGCAACGGGGGTGGGGGTGAGGGGAGTGGGGGTGGGGAGCTGCTGGAGGGAGCCAGAAACCTACGAAGCTATTGTTTTAAGCTTCCACGTTTTTGTCTCAAGTCAGGAGAGTGAGGAATAAGCCTGCGGTGGTGGAAATTTACTGCCTTTATTACCTCCTCTTCACTCCTGTCTCCCAGCCTGGGAACTCCAAGTTTCTCACTGTGATAGATTGCTTGTCTAAAGTTTAACCTCTGGCACCATCAAGAAAAAAAAATGCTCCCTGGATCTCCCTGTATTATATCCAGGGTTCTCTAGACTAACAGAATTTATAGAATTAATCTCTCTCTCTTTATGTGTGTGTATGTGTGTGTGTGTGTAAGGGTATAAAGGATTTATTAGAATGATTTACAGGCTGAGCTCCAGCTAATCCAGCAGTTGCAGGCTATGAGCAGAAAGTCCGAGAACCCAGTAGTTTCTCGGTCCACAAAGCCGGACGTCTCAGCTGGTCTACAGTGTCTGCTGGAATCCTAAAGAATGCCAGTAAAGGAATGGAATTGCTAGCAAGGTGAGAGCAAGCGGGAAAATAGCAAAAGCTTCCTTGTTCTGTGTTCTTACAAAGCAGAAGGTGTGGCCCAGATTAGTTTTTGGCTAAAGATCTGGTTTAAGAGTTTGCCTTTCTACTTCAAAGATCTTTCCACTTCGTATTAAGCAGAAATCCCTCGCAGGAGTGCCCCCCATTTCTGGGTTTTAAGTTATTTCAGAAGTAGTCAAGTTGACAACCAAGTAGAGCCATCACAAACCCACCCCTTGTCAATTAATTTCCAAAGTAAAACAATAGTGGAGGGGGACAATAATTAGGTTATAATAACAACTAAACATAGCTATTCCATGTACAAACGCAAGCACATTGTACATTTAACTAGGTTATACTATGCCTAACATAGTATAACTACCCTCATACAACCGCAATTGCATTATAAATTTAGAAAAGGTGATAATGTCCTGTGAGGGATATTCTTTTAGTATCTCAAACTTAATTGTGATAACCATTGATGCTCTCTTAATTGATGTTACATCACATGATAAAGAAATTGAGGCCAGGCAGTGGTATGCACACCTTTAATCCCAGCACATGGGAGACAGAGGCAGGTGAGTCTTTGTGAATTCGAGGCCAGCCTGGGCTACAGAGCAAGTTTCAGGACAGGCTCCAAAGCAACAGAGAAACCCTGTCTCAAAAAAAAGAAAGAAAAAGAAAAGAAATTGAGGAAAGAAAAAAAATATTGCACTAACACATTATTAACAAAATACAGCAGAAGTAAGTACTCATGTCAATTATCCCTTTTTTGCAATTGTTCAAGGGGCCTTAGCTGGTATTTATAACTACATTCTGTATTTCTCTCACGGTTGGCAAGTATTTCAGCAGGTTTTGACTCCTCCCAGAGAAATGACCCACACCTTCATTCCTAAAGGGTCTGTGTTCTTTGTCATCCTCCCTGCATTAGGCTGGTGTAGCTTCCCATTGAGTTTAATCACAGGTCATGGTAGACCCAAGAGTCACCCTAAAGGATCTGAACTTCAGCCATTATCTCTCTTACCTCAATTCTGGAGGAGCAATCCAATTTCCCCATGGCAATCTGGGTTTATCACCTCTTCTAATATTGTACTCCTATCTTAACCTGTTGGTTTAGGGCCATCAGAAGTCCAAGGTTTCCGGAGGGAAGTCTGAATTTCCAGCTCAATGGAATGCTTATTGTGGTTCCTGGCAGGAGCTCTCTCTGCTCTGGAACTAAAACTTCTAGGCCTGCAGAACTTAAGGTCATGGGAACAGGAAGCAAAAATTTTCCTAGTGGATCACAGGGGTGATAGTGAATAGGATATTCCCTTTTCTACCCCTAGATTCCTGGACCCGTGGATCCTAGCTATCAGATAAATTGTACCATGTATTGGACACTTACTTAAAGTGTATACTGCCTTCTGGAGAACTTTGCCCCAGTCATCCAGGCTGCTGCTTCCTAATTTGGACTGTATATGTGTCTTCAAAAGGCCATTCCCCCTTTCTATTAGGACAGTTGCTCCAGAATGGTCAGAACATGCTAAGACCAGTAGGTTTAGTGACTGTGTGTCCACTGTCATACTTCTCTGGTTGTGGAGTGAGTTCCAAAGTTTTCAAACAACTAACCTTAATATATCCAGTAACCTTACAGAAATTGTCAAATGCTGAAGGTATGTAAAAATTGAATGGATTCCTGTGCCAGTGTTATATTTAAGGAGATTCAAAGACGCAATAGTCTCATATGGCATGCTTTTGCCTTTTGTGAAGGAAATATCAAAATCGTGGTCAGTTTGTAGTAGAATTATCCCTAATGACTAGAGAGAGTTGGGCAAAGCTCTTTTAGAGCCTGGCTCAAGAGTACCTGGTTCAGAGAAGAGGCTAAGACTATTGAACAATGGAGTAAAAACAGAGATATGGAAACCTCCTAAGAGCAAATTCTTGGAGAAGGAGATTATGTTACAGCCCCCAAAGCATACCAATTTATTGTGAATGGCTCATTTGGTTTTTTTAACTCTTTGTTTTTAAGTCCCTCTAATACTTGGGGTATATCTCTCTGGGGGGAAAGAGTCCAAGGCATCCAGAAGGGTCTCAGAAACAACTTTCAAAAGCACCATTCCACTGTACTGTAAGGGTTTCTTGGCACAGGGAAACCAGTTGAAAGAGGAGAACACTTGATGTCGAGTCATGCTTTACAAAGTGGACGTCACACCCATTTGTTTTTTCTGGGAAGTCCTCAAGGAAGGCTGTCATTTTCTAGAGGGCCAGCCAGAAGAGAAGGAAAATGGACGCCACGGTAGGAAGCTATCTGCTGCAACATGCATGGAAGTGTCCAGGATGAACTGATGCAGCCTGTTACTGCTGCATTTTGGGGTTGGGGATTGAGACCCGAGATGGAAACAGTCCTTTCTTCCTGATGGGCCAATGTGGACATTTTGTTTTAGGCCTTCAAAAATCTCATCATTCACCTTGACTGATCATCAGTTGCCTCAGAGAGGAAGACATAGCTACTGAAGAATCTGTAAGAGGTCAGACTCCTCATCACTAAGGATTCTGGGTGTTTTCTGCACCCAGAACAGGGAGGCATTTAGGTCTCACTGGACGGTCACTGTGCCTGGAACGCACGGGATGCTGTGGAGACTCAGCAGAGTCTTCTGAGGGTTCTGAGGTAGAGACAGAAAGGTTGCTGGAGGAACTGTAGTCTCCTATGTCTGTGGGTGATGACAAATGAGGGACGGAGACACTCTGACTTCACCTGGGAACGGTCCTGGTCAGGGACCTTCAAGTGTATCTGAACCTCTACGTGGCTCGCCAGGGCTCAGGAGAAACAGAAGAGAATTCAAATGCCTTGGTCCTCATAGGGATCTCAAAAAGGGGGATGGGTCAGAGTGGTAGGTCATGAAAGAATCCATTTATAAAATCAGACTCAAAAGTCACAAGTTTTCTGAAATGGAATCGGGCAGGGCCATAACAGATCTGTCTGCTGTAAGATGGGGGACTGAAATGCAGATTTTTTTGTTGTTGTTTCTTACCCAGTATTCGTTTGTCATAATCACAATAATATGGCTCAAAGCAAATTTGACAATAACCATCTTGGAACTGGTTATTGCAAACAACTCTTAAATCTGTTTTTTTTTTTTCTTCAGTGGAAATGATTTTAGGTCAGAGTTTGGGTTGAATTGACTCCATAATGAAACAAATTAACATTTAAATAGAAGGGGAGACAAAAGAGAGTAACGGTGCTGGGAATATGATCAAAATACAATATGTACTTGCATGAAACGTCACAACGAAACCCATTCTTTTGTACAGTGCATACTAACAAACATTTCTGCTAAAGAAAGCAAGAATAGCAATCTTCCCTTCTTTAAAATGATCTTTATTCTTTGACAATTTTATACATGTACACCATACATCTTGATTCTTCCCACCCTTGACCCCCTCACTCTCTCTGGACAAACTCCCAGCATGCCTGCTTTCCATCTTCATGTCCCATCTTTTTTCTCCTAGTGACCGACAGGCTGACCAGGTATTTACCACTGGTCACAAATGCACATGTATATTGTAGCCTCAGATGGCTTCTTCTCCCTTCCACCCCCAATTCAGATAACACGGTACCCCACTGCTCCCGTGAGAGGATCTTTCATCACTCCTTCAGTGCCTGTCTTAGCTAGGCTTTCTATTGCTGTGAAGAAACTCCATGACTAAAAGCAAGTTGGGGAGGAAAGGGTTTATTTGGCTCATACTTCCACATCATTGTCCATCATTTAAGGAAGTCAGGACCGGAACTGTGCAGGGCAGAGGTGACTTCAGCTAGTCTAACTCTGTTACTGTATATGCCATGTAATCTCTTGAGTGTGTAAGAGGAAGAGGTTGTAACCTGATCTGCCACCAATTCCTCTAGCCTACCGTCTTGTTTATGTTTCAAGTTGGCTTTGCTCTGATTGTCTTGTTCCTGAGTAAGTGCAGGGACATTATGTTTCAAGAATATCTTGGAGCCTCATAAAGAGACCTCTGGTTTCTTTCTGTGTGTCACAACCTCCAAGGTGTAAGGAAGACCTTCGAGTAGA
This sequence comes from Microtus ochrogaster, assembly GCF_000317375.1. Lineage (NCBI taxonomy): Eukaryota > Metazoa > Chordata > Mammalia > Rodentia > Cricetidae > Microtus > Microtus ochrogaster. The sequence goes on from NC_022009.1 coordinate 67,655,067, forward strand.
TAAGAATACCTCGCTAAAAAGAGGAGGTGTAGCTTCTTGGGGAAGCTTAGAAGCAGTACTGCTGGGAGAAGTCGTAAATGTCTCCTAAGAAAATTCCATCAATGCAATATCTTCAAACTGTACAAATATTAAGTCACCCAAATATGGAACAGGTGGAGAGGAAGTCCAAAAGTGGCATGACAGCCGTCATGTGGCGTGGCTTTGCCGGACCTCTGTCAAGCAGCTGTGTTGGCTTTCTGACTTTTGCCGTTCCCATCAGACATGGTTGCACAACTCATGACTTTATTACTGCTTTTTTAAAATCTCAGTTTCCTTTTTGAAAGACCCGCTTGTCAGTTTGAATGTGAAATCTTCCCCCTAGACTCCCGGATTTGAAAGTCCCTCTGGTGGTGCTGTTTTTTTTTTGTTTGTTTGTTTGTTTTTAAATTTATTTATTTATTGAGGATTTCTGCCTCCTCCCCGCCACTGCCTCCCATTTCCCTCCCCCTCCCCCGATCAAGTCCCTCTCCCTCATCAGCTTGAAGAGCCATCAGGGTTCCCTGACCTGTGGGAAGTCCAAGGACCGCCCACCTCCATCCAGGTTTAGTAAGGTGAGCATCCAAACTGCCCAGGCCCCCCCAAAGCCAGCATGTGCAGTAGGATCAGGAGCAGAAGGAGGGGGAGGACGAGCAAGGAACTCAGGACCACGAGGGGTACATCCACACTCTGAGACAATGGGGATGTTCTTTCGGGAATTCACCAAGGCCAGCTGGCCTGAGTCTGAAAAAGCATGGGATAAAACCGGACTTGCTGAACATAGCGGACAATGAGGTCTACTGAGAACTCAAGAACAATGGCAATGGGTTTTTGATCCTACTGCACGTGGTGGTGCTGTTTTTAAAGGTTGTAGAACCTCTAGGAGTTGAGCCTTGCTGGAAGCAGATCTCTGGAGGAGGCCGACCTTCAGGCTCTATAGCTGGGCCCTACTCCCCAAGATCTTTGCTGCTCGCCAGAGGGCACGGTGTGGCAGACTGTCTGCCTTCTTGGGTTGCCTCCCCTGCCCTGACGGGCTTTGTCTCAACAAACAGTGAGACGAAATCCACCTCCCTCCTTTTCTAAGTTGCTTCTTTTTAGGCATTCAGTTATAGCAACAACTTCTAATATACGTCCTTTAATGGTCTTTTCTCCTTACATTTTCTGTACCTATTCTCCTTAGCTTTCTCTGGAATCTTCCATAATTCTTAAAAATATTAGAATACTTAGAGACACTCTTAATACCTCTAATTTATGGTGTGAATGCTACAGATTTTCATATAACAGATTGAAAACAAATTAGACCTTTGGTCTTGATCATTTCTGGTGGATAAGTTTCAGTGAGGTTATTGCTCAGACTATGGCGCGGAGAGCATCACCCCTGACTACCAGTGTCGTGTTCTGTCAGCCGTGCTCGTAAGTTTCTAAATGGAGCATTACTCAAACCTCCACTAAAATCCTTTTCATTAGTTTTCCAGGCCAGTCTTTTTGTACTAACTTTCTGAATTCAAATCAACACACATTTTAGGAAGAGGAGGTTGCTGCTCCCGAGCAGGATGTGTTTTCTCGTTGTCTCATGCACTTAAATGTTTTGATCTAAAACTGTAATTGAACCGTGGTTCGCTGTCTTTTAGGTAAAACACACCACCCCCTGGCAGCAGGAAGCACCACCCAGAACAGCGAGTCCCAGCTCTCCTGCATCAGGGTTGTTTGGATAATCAGTAGGTGTATTTACAGGCGTGATTTGGGATGAAGCTGCTCCTGCTGAGCAACTCTGTGGTTTTGGCGAGAGGGCTTCAAGTTTGCTTGCAGCCAATAGCAGACAAGGCGTTGTAGCTCAGGCTATGGGTCTGTTGTTGCTGTTCGCATGACCTCCTTTCACTGTGGCTGAAACAAGCGGTTGTCTGTATTGCTGTTTTAATTGTTGTTTTTCTGTCCTGAAGTGTATATAGAAATCAGAGGCTCTTTCCTGTGGGGAATAGCTCCAACTGCAGGACCACACACTGGGAATTCCACCTAGCGTGATGCAAGTACGGACAGCATGCTTGAACTCAACCTTAAACATCCCTGGATACGATTTATAGCAATCAAAATTCTTTTCGGTATATTTTGTGTAATTTGATTCTTTTACTTCTTTCCAACTGTTTGTTAAAGTGACTCAATTTATAAGACCAATTCACCTGTGTGTTTTGTTAGGAATGAAAAAAAAAAATTCTCGAAAGGGCCTAGGGCATGGACTTTTCTCTAAGGAAGCAAGTATTTACCTTGTAGGGCATTTGGGGAAAATGTCTTCAGTGAGATTATATAGCATTGTATTAAGAGAGTGAACTGAAGCATCCTGCACTGCTTTGTCCTGGAAACCTGCCTGGGGCAGCAGGGGAGGGCAGGAGGAACAGACACACAAATACAACTACAAAGCGTCCAGGGTGGGAGTGGGGGCTGTAAATCACACATCAAACCCCATACACTAATGTGTATGTGGCAAATATCAACACATCACTCTCACCACTGGACAGGTCTGTCAGACAGAAACTTAACAGAGAAATAAAGGATCTAACATGTTATAACTCAAATGGACTTATCAGACATCTATAGATCATTTCACCCAAACATAAAAAAATATACCTTCTTATGAGCACCTCATGGACCCTTCTCCAAAATCAACCACATACTTGGTAACAAAACAAATCTCAACAGATATTAAAAAATTGGAATAACCCCTGTGTCTTATCAGACCATCATATCTTAAAGTTAGAATCTAACAGCAACACTAATTACCGAAAGCCCACAAACTCATGCAAACTGAACCATGCTCAACTGAATCACCACTGGGTAAAGGAAGAAAAAAAGAAAGAAATTAAAGACTTCCTAAAATTCAATAAAAATGACTGTACAACATACTCAAACTTATGGGACACAATGAAAGCTGTGGTAAGAGGAAAGTTCATAGGACTAAATGTCTACATAAAGAATCTGGAACAAACCCACACTAGTGAATTAACAGAACACTTGAAATCCCTAGAACAAAAAGAATCAAACTCACTCAGAAGAACTAGATGACAGGAAATAACCAAATTGAGAGCTGAAATCAACAAAATAGAAACAATAGAAACAATATGAAAAATAAATGAGACAAAGAGTTGGTTCTTTGAGAAAATCAACAAAATAGACAAACCTTTATGCAAACTAACAAAAAAACAGAGAGAGACTATCCAAATTAACAAAATCAGAAATGAAAAGAGAGACATAATGACAGACATGGAGGAAATCCAGAGAATTATCAGGTTTGTTTAAAAAAACCTGTACTTCACAATATTGGAAAAATGAAAGGAAATGGGCAGTTTTCTGCATAAGTACCACATGCAAAAATTAAAGAAAGACCACGGAAGCAAATTAAAAAGGCCTGTTGTGAGGTAATACTTTTGTACACTTTAAAGATTGGCCACTCGTATTGGTTTAACAAACCGCTGTTTGGCCAGTAGTCAGGCAGAAAGTGTAGGTGGGGCAACCAGACTAAAAGAGTTCTGGGAAGAGGAAAGGCAGAGACGCATTTTACCAACCAGATGATGTAGAGGAAGCAAGATGAGAATGCTGCATTGAGAAAAGTACCAAGTCATGTGGCTAAACATAGATAAGAATTATTGTTTAAGTTGTAAGAGCTAGTTAAAAATAAGCCTGAGATAATAGGTCAAATAGTTTATAACTAATATAAGCCTCTGTGTGTTTCTTGGGACTGATTGGCTGCGGTACCAGGCAGGACAGAAACTTCTGTCTATATAGACCTATAACCACTAAGGAAGTAGAAATAGAAACAGTCATCAATAGTCCCCCCCCCCCAAAAAAAAGCCCAGGACCAAATAATTTCAGTGTAGAATTTTATCAGATTTTCAAAGAAGAACTGATACCAATACTCCTCAAATTGTTCCAAAAAAAAAAAAAAGAAACAGAAGGAACATTACCAAACTCTTTTTATGAAGCTACATTTACCGTTATACCCAAACTACACAAAGACACAAGTATAAATGAGAATTACAGACCAATTTCACTAATGAACACTGATGCAAAAATGCTCAATAAAATACTGGTAAACGGAATACAAGAACACATCAGGAAAATTATCCACCATGACCAAGTAGGCTTCATCCCAGAGATGCAGAGAAGGTTCAACTTATGAAAATCTGTCAATGTAATCCACCATATAAACAATCTGAAAGAAAAAAGTCACATGATCATCTCATTAGATGTTGAAAAAAAAAATCTTTTGACAAAATTCAACACCCCCTCATGATAAAGGTCTTCAAAAGAGCAGGGATACAAGAAACATATCTAAACATAATAAAGGCAATATATAGTAAACCAACAGCCAACATCAAACTAAATGGAGAGAAACTTGATGTGGGATTTCCCTCTGTATGCTGTGAATACCACTGGTTAATAAAGACACTGCTTTGAGCCTATAGCAGAACAGGGCAGAACAGAGGTAGGCGGGGGTGGGAAGGATGAGGAACTAAACTGAATACTGGGAAAAAGAAGACAGAGTCAGGAGAAGCCATGTATCCCCGCTGGAGACAGATGCTGAACTTTACCAGGTAAGCCACAGCTTCATGGTGATACACAGATTAATGAAGATGGGTTAAATTAATATGTAAGAGCTAGCCAATAAGAAGCTAGAGCTAATAGGCCAAACAGTGTTTTAAATAATACAGTTTCTGTGTGGGTTATTTCCGGTTTGAGCTGCTGGGCAGCGGGGAAATAAACAAGCGACCTCTTACTACAGAAACTCAAATCAATCCCACTGAAATCAGGAGCAAAACAAGGCTGTCCACTCTCTCCATATCTATTCAATATAGTACTTGAA
>NC_022009.1:67660386-67667260 GCF_000317375.1 Microtus ochrogaster
ACGCCTTTAATCCCAGCACTCGGGAGGCAGAGGCAGGCGGATCTCTGTGAGTTTGTGACCAGCCTGGTCTACAAGAGTTAGTTCCAGGACAGGCTCCAAAGCCACAGAGAAACCCTGTCTCAAAAAACAAAAAACAAAAACAAAAACAAAAAATGTCAAACTTAACAAAAGCAATCTACAGATTCAATATAATACCCATCAAAATCCCAGAAAAATTCTTCACAGACCATGAAAGAACAATTCTCAACTTCATATGGAAAACCAAAAAACCCAGGATAGCCAAAACAATTCTGTACAATAGAGGAACTTCTGGAGGCATCACAATCCCTGACTTCTGCTATAGAGACTTGCATTGGTATGGATCTTGATTTATTGATACAGATTTAAAGCCAATTTTGATATATACATATACATATATATATATGTGTGTATATATATATATATATTCCTGCTCTTGATTAAGGTATTATGTTTGTGCAGCTCATTTAAAAATGTAATGTATAGTTAAGAAATACTGGTTACTAGATAATCATCTATAATAGTCAAGCTTGTAGTCATTTTTGTTAGGTTTTCTAGATATATAAAGATTTATTTCAGATTTTAATATAAAATAATATAAATGGGTTAAATAAAGATGTAAGAGCTAGCTAGCAATATGCTTAAGTGCTTATCCAAGCAGTGATTTAAATAATATATTTTCTGTGTGATTATTTTGTGGTCTGGGCAGCTGGGAACGAACTACAACAGACTTCAAACTCTGCCATAGAGCTACAATAATGAAAACAGCTTGGTATTAGCATAAAAACAGACAGGAGGACCAATGGAATTGAATTAAGACCCGGATATCAACCCACATACCTATAAACACCTGATTTTTGACAAAGAAGTTAAAATTATAAAATGGAAAAAAGAAAGCATCTTCAATAAATGGTGTTGGCATACTGGATATTGATGTGTAGAAGAATACAAATAGATTCCTACCTATCATCATGCACAAAACTCAGCTCCAAATGGGTTAAAGGCCTCAACATAAATCCAACCACACTGAACCTGATAGAAGAGAAAGTAGTAAGTAGCCTTGAACACATAGGCACAGGAGACCACTTCCTAAATATAACTCCAGTAGCATAGACACTGAAATCAACAATCAATAAATGAGACCTCCTGAAACTGAAAAGCTTCTGTAAAGCAAAGGACATGATCAACAAGACAAAAAGGTAGCTTACAGAATGGGAGAAGATCTTCACCAACCCCATATCAGACAGATCTCCAAAATATACAAAGGACCAAGAAACTATACATCAAAAGAACAAATAATCCAATAAATAAATGGGGTACTGACTTAAACAAAGAAATATCAACAGAGGAATCTCAAATGGCTAAAAGACATTTAAGGAAATGCTCAGCATCCTTAGCCATCAGAAATGCAAATCAAAACAACTCTGAGATTCCATCTTACACCTGTAAGAATGGCCAAGGTCAAAAACACTGATGACAACTTATGCTGGAGAGGACGTGGGGTAAAGGGAACACTCCTGCTTTGCTGGTGGGAGTGCAAACTGGTACAGTCCCTTTGGATATCAGTATGGCGATTTCTCAGAAAATTAGGAATCAATCTACTTCAAGACCCAGCAATACCATTCTTAGGCATATATCCAAAGGATGCTCAATCATACTACAAGGACATTTGCTCAACCATCTTCATAGCAGTATTAATCATAATAGCCTGTACCTGGAAACAGCAGTAGATGCCCCTCAATTGAAGAATGGGTAAGGAAAATGTGTATATTACTACTCAGCTGTAAAAAATAAGGGAGGCAGAGGCAGATCTTTGTGAATTTGAGGCCAGCCTGGTCTACAAGAGCTCGTTTTAGGACAGGAACCAAAAAGCCACAGAGAAACCCTATCTCGAAAAAAAAAAAACCAAAAAAAAAAAAAAAAGCAAATATAGTATGTACTCACTCATAAGTGGCTTTTAGACATAAAGCAAAGAATAACAAGCCTATAGTTCCCAACCCCAGAGAACCTAGACAACAAAGAAAACCCTAAGAGAGATGTACATGGATCTGCCTAGCAAGGAGAAAAAGACAGATCTCCTGAATAAATTGGGAACATGGGGGGCAGGGATGGAGGGTAGAAGAGGAGAGGGGAGGAGAAAGGTGAGTGAGGAAAAATGTATAAAGCATTAAAAGCAATAAAGTATAAAAAATTTAAAAAAGCAATACTGATTCATAAAAAAAACACCAATTTTCTGCAGGCCTTTGAATTTTTGCATTCAGAAGCCTGTATCATACAACTTAACTCCCTTAATAATACCTGTTGATAAATAGAGTGAGAATGAGTACACATGCAAACACATAAATGATCTTCAGTGTAAACGATACTTGATTAAAAATGTTTATAACTTGTACCTCTTTTTATTTTTTTTGTGGGGGGCAAGGTATAGCTATGTAGTTGAGCCTCTGGCTTGAAAATCACTCTATAGCCCAGGTCTCAAGTTCCTGATCTTCTGACCTCTATCTACAAAGTTCTAAGATGACTCTATGTTACCATCATACCTAGTTTGTCTTTTCTTTTAAAAATATTCATAATCCAACAATAGTTATTGGGTTCTAGATGCTGCTCTAAGCCCTGAAGACAAACATTAAACAAAGTTCCCACTTCTGTGGTACCCACTTTCTATTGGAAGGAGATTTAAATAAATGTGTAATAGATATGCATGTAATATGTAAGTGGTGGTTGACTATGAAGAAAAGTACTAGAAAGTTGGGAGGTTTTTTTTATGATGTGATATCTTTTAATTCCCGCACTAAAGTAATCTTGAACATGGACAGCAATAAGCCAAGGGAAATTCCAAGATAGGAACATACTTGGCAAGCTCTAGGGACAGGCAGGATGTCAACTGGGTGAAGTAGAACAAATGTGGAACTCGGTAAAAGGAAACGGGGTAGGTGGGAAGCAAACATATGTAGGCATTTGGCCAGAGGAATGATTGGAATTATGTTTTGTGTAAACCTGAAAGCTGCTGAAGATACTGGGCAAGAAGTCACAATCCAACTCACATTTTAAAGATTTATTTATTTATTATGTATACAACATTCCTTCCTTCCATGTGTGCCTGCAGGCCAGAAGAGGGCACCAGATCTCATTATAGATGGCTGTGAGCCACCATGTGGTTGCTGGGAATTGAACTCAGGACCTCTGGAAGAGCAGCCAGTGCTCTTAACCGCTGAGCCATCTCTCCAGCCCCCTAACTCACATTTTAAACATATTCTATGGCTGCTATATGAAGAACAGAATATGCGGGGGTCAGGAAAGGAAGCCAGAAGCCCATAACAATGGCAAATACATGGAAAAGCTCTAGGCTACCTCTATGCATCTTGTGTTCTGCTGAGAACATGATCCAGTTGTAAATTTCGGGCAGAGCTCTCCAAACTTTATTAGAGCATTTTGGGTTTGTGGTTCTAAAGCAAAATTTATATCGAGTTGGAGGCTTATCTAAGAAGTTGTTCTTAGCGTTTGAGTTGCAATTTATTTTAGTGTTGTTTCATCTATCCATCACTACATAATAAGTATACAGAAATTTAGTGGATTAAATGAATAACATTTGGTTTGTTCACACATCCGTCATTTTGGCTGAAATCACCACTGCTGCTCCTCTCTGCTGCACTTGGCATCAACTGAGAGGGCTGGAATCGTCTGAAGATGTGGTTAACCACACCTGGCATTGATATTGACTGTCAGCTAGGTCTTCAGCCGGGGTCATGGGGTCAACATGTATAAGCCCATGCCACGTTTTCATGTAGCTCCCTTACGGCGTGGTGGCTTGGTGCTGCATGGTGGCTCTGTTCCCAGTGAGAGGCAGATGGAAGCAATGCTAACATTTTTGATCAGGTTTGAAACACATGCACAGGCCTTTATACTGCCTTCTGTTCCTTAGAAGTAAGCAAAAATAATGTTGACCCATATCTAAGAGGAGGATCAGCGGCCCCTTTTCATAAAAAGATCATTACACTTCATGATGAGGGAAATTAAATGGACAGACTTGATCCTTTAGTAACATCATTAGGCCTAGAAGGGACAAATCTTTGCATGGCTTCAGGAGACCCACAGAAATTTTGTTGCATAACAGTTTCCTCTGATATTGAGACATTCTATCCTAGAGGGAAGCTCCTTGGACAGGAAGGCAAACAACTCAAAATAGCTTCAGGAAGTTCCTAAAAATGATCAAATTCACTAGGCCCCTCCCTGTCATAGTAAACAATAAAAACTACAAAGAACCAGACAGACCAGCTGCCCAGGAGCAACGGAAACCAACCAAACTACCGGGAAGAGGTTTAGATCGAAGTCACTTGAAAAGGACACTTTCTAACCTGGTGAACTGTCAGCAGGTGCAGTGTGCTCCAGGTTTTTCAGCTCGTGTGAGATGTCACAAAGGTTGGGGTGAGTGGGCCTCAGAAATACAGCTGTTTTTGAGTCATTTCTTCTCCTCTGAGTAACTCTGATAAAACTCATTGGTTCATCACGTTAGACTTTGGTGGTGTCCACACCTTGGTTTGTCATGAGCTCCTTATCACGAAGATGTGTGTGTCGCATTTACCCAGGGAGCATTTTGTCACACAACAAAAAGCATAGAAAGTCAAAAGAGATTTCTTAAAAGGAGGTAGTAAAGGAACTAAAAACTTCTCTAATAGTTAATGCTTATGGTATTTTAGGAACCATAAATTCAAGTCATTTGAGTCTGTAGTCTCGTGAAGAAAAGACACAGTAGATCCTGAGGTCTTTGGTAGAAAGGTCCCTGTCTCATTCATGCAACCTTAGTGTCTAATTTTAGTGCTGTCACCTAGCAAACACTTAATAGATGTTGGACAAATTGAAATCCAATAAGATAGTATCATCTTAAGTTATATATTGAAGCACACCATAGCAAAGGTATAGAAGAGTTCATGGGAGATGAAGTGCTAAAATAGATATTGAAGTCAGGGACATCAGAAGTAGAATGTACAAGGGAAGTCTGGGGAGGGGAGAAAAAGAAAGAACATGGCTTATTAAAGCAAAAGAAAAGTTCCAGTTACCATATGGGGAAAATGTATATCATTGACAGAGTAGGTAACCAATAAATCACCCCCAACAAACTCAATGTTGAGCTGAATCTGTCCTATGTAAAACACGTTGGAATATATCTCACGATCCAATGCTGAGCAATGGGATTGTTTCATACAGGAAGATAAAATTAGAGGTGGATGAAAGAGGGACAACTCTTGTTCCAATAATGGAAATGGGGAAAAATGAAATCTGCTAGATCAGGGCAAATTAGAAGCTACTTTCAAAGCTTCCAACAGCAGGAGATAGAAATAAATGGAAGACACTAGACAGTCAGTAATTTTGATGAGAGAATCGACGGAGTGGATGACTTGGTCAAATGATTGAAGGTGAACGTGAAGGAGGTGAGGATAGCTCCTCATTTTCTAGCTGGGTGACTCGATGAGCACTGTGTCATCAAATGCGACTGGACAAACCAGAGAGAAGAATACAGTTCGTATGTCGTTTCCCTCTATGGGATAGTATGTTCAGATGTAGGTACTCCATACTAAGGTCTTCGAGTGGGCTACTAGGAGGGGATGACTGACGTTTACAATGACATGCAGAGCTCCCATTTTCCCAGAGCCCTTGCGTACTCAGTCACACATACTCAATCAAGAGATTTACACTTGTTTTCCACTACCTTATACTTTTTCTTCTTGCCTCGAGGCTATCTCTGGACTGTCTTATGCGTCCTAGTGACCGGCAGGGATCGCATGCTCCTTCTGATGTGCAGCGTTTTATGTTTTTCCTTCATATTGAATACTGACAGCTCTTTTCTCTTTCATCTCCCGACTTTCTGACCTGTGGACCTCAGAGTCCTATGAGACGAACTGTTTATGGCAACTCCTTGGATTTCTGAAGGTAGGACAGCTGTCCCTCCAATTGAAGGGCTTAAACCTTTACACCTGAATTTAGGTTTCAGTTCTCTGAGAAGGGTAAACAGGTGTCACTCCCAACAAAGGGTCACTTATCAATAAATTATATTCAGGGATGAGGGAAGAGAGCACGAACAAGGCCTGAGTCAGCCCCACCATGTCTCAAGGACAGTTCCTGCAACCCCCTTAAAACTTACCCAAGAATGTCAAAAGATAAAACCCCAGCCAAGTAAAAATGTACTAATGTAACTGCTGCTTGTTAAACCAATCATATTGGAGATGACCCAACTGTTCCTAAAATTCCTCTAGTCATGCTTAACAGGAGACTGCTCACTTCTCTCAGGGCCGTCATCATTTTGTACAGGTGAATGACCCCACGTATGCTGGTACAAAAAAAGATCTCTTTGCTCTTACAATCTCTTATTTGAGATTGGGGTCTTCCTTCAGCGTTCCCTAAGACTCTACACAAGCCTGTTAGGGAGATATGATACTCTCCACAGCATTTGTGTGGTAGCAATTCACCCTTCTTAGCACCGCTACTTTAACTTGGCTGGAGCTCTTCTAGGAAGAGCTGGTCTCAGAACTTCCTACATTGTGTTCTGAAGGCTTCTCCTACCTACCTCTGTTTTCCCTCTGCTTGTTTCTCACGTGCTGTACCCAACAAATTTCTTGAATATCTATTGAAGTGATATTTCATTTGTATTTAATAAGTAAAGCTTGCCTGAAGTTCAGAGACTAAAACAGCCCCACTGATCAGCCTTACAGACCAGGCAGTGCTGACACACACCTTTAAAGTAGCCACACTAGTTTGCCATAGAAACCGGGCAGTAGTGGTGCACACCTTTAATCCCAGTCCTAGAGAGGAACATAAAACGGTAGGAGACAGCTCTCACACACAGTCTCATTCTGAGATT
>NC_022009.1:67667400-67669271 GCF_000317375.1 Microtus ochrogaster
TAACATAGGAACTTGATAAAATTTGAAGCAAAGTTAAAATCAAATGAAAAAATAAGGAATATTGAGGAAATGTAGGAAACACTGAAAATGTGGATAGCCACTTGCTTAAAACTAGGGTTTTAAAAAGCATGGTCAGGTGCCTTTGGTTTTTGTAAGGTGGTCTATGAGGGCTGTTCACATGAAATAAAATGTAATTATATGTCTTTAGGTACAAGAATGAAATCGTATGGAAATGAAGGTACCTATACAAAGCCAAAAGAATACGGGAATCAGTAGTCCAAACACTATCCCCAGCTACTAGTCTCGGCTCATCCGGAGCCATCTGCCAATCCTAGGTGGCCTAAGGATTTTTACAAACTAGACAACATATGTGGGGACAGGAAAGAAATCCTAAGACATAATAAACAAGGTATGATGTTGACTATGGACCCTGGAGAGATGGTTCCATCAGAGAAAGACTAAGTTGGGTGAAAATATCATCCAGCAAAATAAGGAGCACTAAAGGGGTTGTTAGCTAACAATGTTGCTCCCTTGCTTGGATATTGCTAGCCTTAAACTTGTCTTTAGGGCCAGAATTTCTATGATCGATGCCACTTCTCCAATCCAGTTAGCTTATTTCCACAGGTAATTTTTAGAAACAAACTAAGTTTTTCTGAAGAAACTCATCTTAAAATCAGTTCTTAAGTGAGTCATTTATACAAAACACCAATAAGCGTATGGTTGGGATAAAAAAACCCATTAAACACAAAACTATGCATTTTAAGAATTAGTCATGCTTCCAGATAGAAACAATATATGCAATATATTCCCATACAAAGATTCAACACAACAATTTGATAATATGTATGAATAAAATAAAACAAAAACAAGAATCATGAACAATTTTATCATAATATAAGCTGGAAATTTTGGGCTGATATCTTCATAATGACAGAATACAAAGACATGATCCTTACCATCTGTTTTTCTTTTCTTTTTTCTGAAAGGAACTAGCATAGGATGGCAATGGCAGGAAATAAAAGTTCATAAGTTCTTCCATGCTTAGAAATGCCTGGGAAGTATGTTTCTTAGGAGTACTTTTGCTCTTCAAATGGTATTCAGAAATTATTTAATAACACTTCATTTCTTTTGCAAATGATTTGCAGTTTTATACTTGCAAAAGTTTTGACACTGAAGGTTCTAAAAAAAAAATCTAATACCCTTGAGAGTGGTGTAACTAATTAATAAAATGCTTTTTGCAAACAAAATAAATGCAGAAGAATTTATGTCACAATTAATAACATCGAGATAAACACATCAGAGAAGTCTGGTTTCAGATGCTGCATCATGTAACACGCTGAACACTTCACACTGTGTTTATAGACCTTCTAAGACACTAAACTATGCATAATGTATTGTAACTTTGAGCTTGCCACTCTTTATGTTGTGTTAGTACTAAATATAAATACTTAGGACACAAATAAGTATCAAGATAAGATTATAAATTTGGGAGACTATGTCAGCTAAGGCCCCAAATCTTTCCCATTAACACCCCTCCCCCATATTTCCTACCAAACAATAATTATATCCCTGTCCATCTTGCTACCAAATAATGGAAAATAATAATATTCTTATAGCAATTCATTTAAGAACTTCCTACTCCAAAGACAAGTTTTTTTTCTCTAAGATAATTTGACAAATACTCTGATAAGTTTGAAACCATGAGGCTTTTCTTATTTATTTATTTATTTATTTATTTATTTATTTATTTATTTAAGATTTCTGTCTCTTCCCCGCGGATAGTATGTTCAGATGTAGGTACTCCATACTAAGGTCTTCGAGTGGGCTACTAGGAGGGGATGACTGACGTTTACAATGACATGCAGAGCTCC
>NC_022009.1:67669482-67671270 GCF_000317375.1 Microtus ochrogaster
CCAATTTGGATTTTATCTTGATCCCATGGATGTTATATAATACTAGATAATTTAAACTTCACCCCCAAACTACATCTGAGGCATTCCTCTCTGTGGAGTGAGTGTGGGAGCAAAAGACTTTTTCTGTGAGGGACATGGCAGAACTGGTCTAAAGGAGGCAGACATAGAGGCCTTTCTGGTAAGGCATGCTGTCTGACAGGCTGACCATATCAGGAGAGTCCACTGGAGATGAAGAAATGAGAGGGAGGTCCTGAGATGATTAAGGCTGCATGATTTGAGTGTAACTCATCAGAGTGCAGGGAACAACTGATTGTGCAGTACTCAATCACCAGTTGATATATCTATGAGACAACCTCTACAACCTCTATACCAAAAGCTTAGCTACCATAAGAAGGGGCAGAAAGATTTTAAGAGCCTGTGGTAGTTTGAATGTAATTGGTTTCCATAGTTTCATAGGGAGTGGCACTATAGGAGGTGTGGCTTTGTTGGAGTGGGTGTGGCCTTGTTTGAGGAAGTGTGCCACTGTGGGGGTGGGCTTTCAGGTTTCCTGTGCTCAGGATACCTCCCCGTGTGTCAGTCAACTTCCTATTGCTTGCAAGTCAAGATGTAGCTGGCACCACATCTGTCTGCATGTCTCCATGCTCCCTGCCATGATGATAATGGACTGAAACGCTGAAACTGTAAATGAGCCACCCCAATTAAATGTTTTCTTTATAAGAGTTGCTGTGGTTCTGGTGTGTCTTCACAGCAATAAAAACCCTAACTAAGACAGAGACAGAGGACTAGGAGTTAGTGTCTTCTGTATGTGACGGGGAAGTTGTACCCACAGAATCTTAACAATATGGTTTCCTAAACAAGATCTACACAATGACAATACCACTTGATATCTAAATGTGGATGAGGAAATTCACAAGGTTCCATCACTGGATGAAAAGTTATAAGTAATTAATGGTTGCTGAGACAGGGAGTCTTCTTTAAGGATGAGCCCCTGGTAGATTATTCAATAACTAGTGGCCATCATAAACCCATATACACATGAGCAACACCAAATAGACTCAGCAGTCTGTACACACACACACACACACACACACACACACACACACACAAACACACATACCAGTAAGTAAAGAAGAGGTCATGAACTAGAGAAAGGTCATGGGGAAGAGTTGGGAGTAGATGCAGAAACAATGTAAATACAGTTTTCCTGCACTACATACTCATTAAAATGAAATAAAAAGACTGTGACTTTCTCTACACCATTGTAGTGTTCTGTGCTCATAAAAGGACAGAGGAACTGTTTCCAGACAGAATCCACTGTCAGTTCAGACTTGGGTGATAGAAACTCAGACTAAAGACAAGTAAAAGAAAATGTAAAGTTTCATGTAGATAGAATAGATGTGAAGTGGAGAATGAGGTTCTAAGAAGGATTTTCTGAGTGGACATCCCTCAAAGGCACTTCACAAAATTCCGTAGATGATGGGTGGTTCCAAGCAGAGGCAGGACGGAGTGTGCACAGTGATAGATCCCTCTCCTGCCCCAGCTTCCCAGCAGAATTGCAAATCTAAACAGTGATGCTCCTCATGGTATCCTAGTCCCAAGGTCTCAGTTTCTTTTCCTGGGAAGAGACACCATGACCAAGGCAACTTGTAGAAGGAAGAGGTTATTGGGGGCTAACAGTTCCAGAGGGTTAGAGTTCATGACCGTCATGGTTGGAAGCATGGTAGTGTGCAGGCTGACATGATGCTGGAGACTTCTCAACAAGTAGGAGGCAGAGACACACACATATAT
>NC_022009.1:67671420-67681466 GCF_000317375.1 Microtus ochrogaster
TCAGTGACACACTTCCTCCAAGAAGGCCACATCTCCTAATTATTATGATTATTTTTAAAGATTTATTTATTATGTATACAACATTCTGCCTCCATGTATGCTAACACACCAGAAGAGGGCGCCTGGAGATAGATGATGGAACTTTACCCAGTAAGCCACAGCCTTGTGGCAATACACAGATTAATGGAGATGGGTTAAATTAATATGTAAGAGTTAGCCAGTAAGAAGCTAGAGATAATGGGCCAAGCATTGATTTAACTAATACAATATCTGTGTGGTTATTTTGGGGGTCTGGGCGGCCGGGAAATGAACAAGCAGCCTCCTACAACAGCCAGGGAAGTGTAATCAAGAATCCTTTTCTGCTTTCTTTTCTTCTGTCCTATCTGCCATGGTTTGTGGCTGGCTAGAAGCATGTGAATCTAGATATTAGTATTTCCTGACTTGGTTGCACTGGTTTTCATACGGTTTTCATACAAACCTTGGAAATCATAAAAACTTTAACAATCTATCATTTTATGTGTGAATGTTTTGCTTACATGCATATATGTGTAACACACACACACACACACACACACACACACACACACACACACCTATTACCTGCACGGGCCAGAAGAGAGCAATAATAGGTCCTTCGTACTGGACTTACAGATGGCCGTGTACTGACATGTAGGGCTGAGAATTAAACCCTCATCCTTTGCCAAGAGTAGTAACAAGTGGTTCTTCACCACTGAACCATCTTTCTAGACCCCGGGGAATCATATTTTATGAGTAACTGATGTTTTTATTGTAAAGAGCAGAAGATTTATTCTGGAATTGGTTATGTACTTGAGTGTGAGACTTGCATTCATTTTTTTTTTTTTATCCTGCTGGATTTCTGTTATTTTTGAAAGTGAATACACAAAGTGTTTGGGGTCAGAGAAACTCATCTGTGTAAGTGCTAAGATGCTACATAAGTCCCATGAAAATCAGTTCTGTCATCATAGATCCCTGTGCCTGCCATTGTGATGGCCTCTGCTTCCCAGAGAACACCGTTCTGCCTTGCAGTTAGTATGGGTTCTATGGTAAGAGTGTTCTTGGTCAAACAAATCTGAGAAGAGTTGTCATGAGTTATAAATAGATTTACCTGGTTTCTCCTTCTTATATGATTTTCTGGTTTGTAATCTATGAACACACCAAGAGACTGGCTTGCTCTTTTGGTCAGTTTCCCTTTTTATATCACCTAGTCCATCTGCCTTGGGGTGGCAGTATGCCATAGATTTGCCTGCAGGTCAATCTGATGGAAGAATTTCTTAACCAAGGCTCCCTCTTCTCAGGTCACTTGAGCTTGTGTGAACTTGATGAAAAAACAAAACAATCAAATCAAAACAAACCAAAATGACAACAACAAATTAACAAGCACTGACATAATTATGGATAATTTTGAAAAGCGATTGCATATATGGATCTACAAATCATTATAGAACTAACAATAACCTTAAAACATGTCACATGGAAATGCTAAGTGCCCAGAGAGGGGAGGAACAAAGTACATATAATCAGGATGGCACACATACTTGTGTCACTTGCACAAGGAAAATGCACAATATGGGGGTACACCCTCTGCTCATGTCCCAGTGTCTTTCACATCAGTGACAGGAGCTTTCCGTAGCTCAGCACGCCAGCTTGTCCCTCACCTTTACTCAAGAACGGTGACCCTCAGAGAATCTGGAGACAATATGGACTTGTGCTTATGTCAAGAACACAGTTTCCTGTGTTTCTTGGACACAATAATGCATCTGTAAGTCTCTAAGTCATGTGCAATAAATGGGTATACTTTTAATCTTGACCTGTATGGCCTTCTTAATAACTATATCGTATGCCAATTTCTACAGACTCCGACTCTACCTCACTTCGTGGTTACACAGGTTACAAGAGAGTTTTGCAGGGAGGAAGCTGCCCGTTATCTTCCAAACATCCCTCACCACACCTTATCTTCTAGGCTTCTCTCTGTTTCTCTGCCTGGCACATCATTCTTGGTCTTCTCTGGTTTTATCATTCATTCCATCTGTTTTAAAACTACTTAAATTTTGTCAGTCCCGTGAAGTCTTTCCAAGTCCATGCTCATCGAGGAGAACTTTCAACTGAGTTGTGTGTGTGTGTGTGCGTGTGTGTGTCCATATGCTGTAGGACATGTAATACTTTTCCTCACACTCTGAACAACACAACATCCTTCCAAAGCCAGGCACAGCAGTGAATGCCTGGAATCCCTGGACTTGGGAAGTGGAGGCAGGAAGATCAGAAGTTCACGATCATCCTTAGCTACGTAGCATGTTCAGTGTCTATCTGGGCTTAAGTGAGACCTTGTCTCAAAAAACCCCAATTAGGGGCTTAACAGGTAAGTCAATGGCTAAGATCACTTCTTCTTTCAGAGGACCTGGGTTCAGTTTCTAGCACCCACATAATGGCTTCGAACCATTTATATAACTCTAGTTATACCTTATCCTGACCTCTGAGGGCACCAGGCAAGCCATGATGCAAATACATACATGAAGGGAAAACACTCATAAAACAAAACAAAAGAATCTAAAAATTAAACTAAAAAAATACAACCAAGTAAGTATTTTACCACAGGTAAGGACAAAAAAAAAAACCCAAAACAGAATACGTTTAGTCAGTTCTATCTGGTAGAGTAGCCTTCAGAAATGCAGAGCCAAAGAAACAGGAGAAACTGCATGTTTATGCTTCGGTTTGATGAGAAATGGACAGTTGTATGGTTTAATATGATTAGACAAAAACGGATATGAGCCCACGGCAGTAAACTGGGGTGAATTTAGCAGGGCCTGTCATTCAGATTCCTCGTGGTGAGAATCCTGTTACCGTTCCTTGCTTCAGGGTACAAGGCTGGACACTGGTTCCCTAAAGTTTGAAAACAATGTCAAAGGCTTCTGCCGCCGGGGTCTCTGGAAGTCCCAACGTGCTGCACTGGGGGCACCATTCTGATGTGGCTTCATCACTTACTGGCCATTAGCATGTATTCTCTTCTGTCCACAAGTGTCAAATCTGCCTACCTGGACGGCAGCCCTGTCATTTTGTGATATCGGCCTCCGAAGTGAAACGCTGCAGCTACGGACTAAACGTTTCTTCAGGTTATAGTAAAGTCTTCCAGAAAGCTAACAAAAACCCGCTGAATTTTCTGTAAAGCGCCACTCTCTGACATAGGGACCTATTTAAAAACAAAACAGCATTTCAAAATTGTTGATGTGTTGTGGAATTTGGGAGACTCACAGTCATTTGCCACTAGATGGCGGTAGTGATTTTAGTCTGGGACAACGGAAAGCGGTTCCCTTTCTTTGCCTTACCCTGGTTATTGTTAGCAATATACCAGACTGTCCATGTCTTCAAGAAGATTGGTCTTCAAATCACATGAAGGGTAGCTTCTATCTTTCTTTTCAAATTCCCATCCTTGAAAAAGGTAAAACAAAAGAAAAGTAGATATAACCAGGGTGTAATGAAGCATACTAAATAAATCACTTAAATACACCTTTAGTCTCAGGGCAAACTTCCACATGATTTCATTGTACATTAGCATAATTAATGCCTTTTCATGATGAAATAAATCAGCGTGCTGATGTTTTATAGACCCTTATAGACGCTATTGTCTTCCCCAGTAACAGACTGCTTGAGGGCCTTCGTAGCCTTTGTTACATGTTTATAACATGCCTGCGCCTTTAGACATCAAGTACACACACATTTGCTTTCATTGACTTCGGTTTTGAAAAGCCCTGCTTTGTGTGTGTGTTTTCTTCTCCCAAAGGGTAAACTTGAAACTCAAAAGAAGGCGAAGCTATGTAACTGTGAATATCACTCCACTAAGGGCAAAATTGATATCATTGCAGTCGGGCAGAAGGTAAAACCCCTCACCTCTCTTGGTTTCTTTCTTTCTTTCCTTAAATGTTGTTACGTTTCTATAACTGTAGCAGAAATGTTAGAATTATCATAAATGAGCCTTTGCGCACGCTGTTATTTCATCTTCTGTAAAAAAAAATTCAATCATATTCTTAATGTTTCTGTCTCCAAGCCAACTGTTTAATGCTCAGGGCTTTATTGCAGGCTGCAGTTCAGTCTATTCATTTATGCTAACAGTATGGCTTGAACAATACTGTAAATTAAAGAAAATGTAATTTTAGGATTTGTCTTATAATTTACCATTTTCAAAAAGCACTCTCTGGAGAAATTAATAGCTTAAATATTACTGGAATAATGAGGATCAAGTTTGAGGAAAATATAGCTTGAAAGTCTATTACTGAAAATGACAGAAATAGGCATTTTTGTATTGCTATCTGAGCAAATATAATACCATACCATTTATCTCTAATTATCCCAAGAAAATGCAGAAGAAGCACTGAAGAAACAAAGAGTAAAGATTTCAATGGGTCTGCTATTGTCTTGCTTTCCCTCACCTACTATTTCTGTTATAAATATTAACAGAAATCAGCAAATAGGCGCCGAGAGTGGAAACAGAAGACTGATGCATTCTGGGTCAACAATGAAGTCGGGGCAGCACATTGAGCAATCTTAGGCCTGTTATTCTGGGGAAATATTCTCACAGATAATCCAAATGTTCATTTCCAAATCCATTCATGTTCACTGAAGTGTGCAATGCTTTTCTATTCAAGTTAAAGAAAGCCAGATTGAGAGTTTATCTAAATCCAGATAATTATATTTGGTCAAGCATTGTCCTTGGTGCAAATATTCCCCAGATCTTAAAATTTTTGTACTTTTAACAGGCTGAGGCTATAGGGGCCATTGGTTGTGAAAAAAAAAAAAGAAAACTGAATTGCCCTGGCAATACAGAGTGATGGGTGGACCTTTATATCTTGTGTTGTTTGTCCTGTCTAAATAGACGGTGGGATTTATTCAACACATCCATTCTACAAAGGTAAAACAGGGACAAACAGGGTCTGGTTCAGTGTGGCTAGCTCCTGTCTGCATTCAGCTTGTTGAAGTTCTGAATGACACGCTCCTTCTGACAGCCACCTGTGTTGTGCGTCTTATGGCACAGCTGTCATCTTAGCTGCATAGTTTTACCATAGCTCAATTAATTTTAACATTATACCACAAGGAGTTGGCACAGCATCTTGTTTTGCTTATACCCATGATCTGGTATATATACCCTCTCTAACCACTGCCCCTCCTAACTTGTGAGCAAGGCTTCTCACCTTTATAGAGGCTTAGGAGGCAGAATGGAAACAGGCAGAATTTTATTCCTCTTCTTGCCTGTCCTTATGATTCATTAAACGTGGAAGATCCAGGTGCCCCAATCAATATAGTTACATAATAATCTTTACCTGTAAGCTAATCACATCACACACCCACTATCAAAAATGTAACAATAAAGCTATTTTTATGATTTTTCTCTTTCAAAGTAATTATATGTAGTTGAGAAACTAGACTACATTCAGACTAATGTAGTTTCAAGCATTACCTTTCTCATTATGGAACTTTACTTTGGGAAGAAAAATTAGTTATAGTGCAGAGACAAAATGGATTTCTCAGGTAGTCACCCGGTACCATTAGGAAATTGAAGCTGGCATCATTAGCTCCCTGCGTACCAGACAGCAAATGCTCAAGGAAAATCCATCTAAATCATGTTTCATACATACAGTTCTTTCAAAACGACTTGAAAACTCACAGATTCCAGGAATAAAAGCGAGCTTAGGTAGCAACTGTAAGCACCAGTAAAAGTTCCATAAACCAAAGGACACAAGGACGACTTTTTGATTTTGTAATTAGTTAGCTTTGGAAATGCATGTGCCTAACTTCTGGTCATGTAAAGGATTCAGTGGTAGAAGAGGAAGCCGTGTAACCTCAGAGGGCACGGGTTTGAATCCAATGCAGGTTGCCACGGAACGTCAGTGTCATTTGACAACTGCTTGGTGAAATGAGCTGGTCTCCGTCCAGTGGACAGATGTCTGTACTACAGAATGCTCTAATTGGCAGTCCGAGCAGGAGAGCCAAGAATTGAATGGACCTGGAATCTGAACCCTTGTCACATTTTCAAGAGGGGCAAACAGAGGTTCACATCTAAGGGATGCTTAGGATTTTCTGGGGGCAAGCTACACACATTTTACAGATAAACAAAGAACTTTGTGTTTCAAAGTCATTGGTCTGAGTTTTCAATATATGTAAGCACTTTAAATCAAAAATTTCCAGATTGAAGTGAATGTTTATTACTCTTTTTCTATAAGTTTATTATCACAAATTGAATATCATTAAAGAAAAACTCAGAGCTGGACAACAATGTGGCAAAAACAGAATAATATTTTATGCAGGGTTATTGTAATGAGAAGATGCTTCACAGTAGGCATGGGCTCCATTCTGAATACAGCACAGAGAGAAGTGGAGACTTAAGGTCAGGGAGCTGAGTGGAGTTAGTGGAGGTAAAATGATCAACAGAAACACCTGGGGATGGGGGATTCTGAGTAAAGACAGACTTTTGCTGAAGTAGGGCAGCATAGGAGTGATTTTGTATTAGCTGGGGCCTGGATGATCTTGGCATAGCAATTTCCTCTAAGATAAAACATTCTGCCTTGGAAGGAATCTAAAGCACAGACAGGATGGTCTAAAGGGAGGCAAAACATGCCACCCTGCAGGGAAGCTCTTTAAATTTAGGAAGTAAACAACTCCTAAGCTTCAGGAAGCACCTGAAACTGACAAGGTTCTCTAGGGCCTTCAGTCTCAAGTGTACATAAGCAGCAAGGACTGCTGAGAGAAATCGGACAAGCTGAGCTTCCTGGAGGAAGCAGAGGCCAGCTGAGCTGCCTAGAAGAGGCACCACACTCCCTCCAGCTCACACAAGCTGTCACCCAAGCAGAGTGACGATGGAGCGGTCTTTGAGTCATTTCTGCTCTTAAAGCAACCTCTCACCCATATTCCTATATGCAAAACCAACAAATTCATTGATTTTCAAGTTGCACAAGTTAGTGGTATTCTTACTTGGCATTTGTTGTTAGTTCCCTGCCTAGGGTGAGTTGACATTTGTTTAAGTTTCCCTACTAATTTTCTGAAGTGTCCAAAGAGATGAGATATCAAGGGTTAAGGATTTTCTTTTTCTTTAAAAACATTTTTATTAGTACCTTAGGAATATGGCACAACATGCTTTGGTCATATTTACTCTCCCCAATTCTTCTAAGATCCACCCCACCTTCCCTACTGATGCAACTTTTGTCCTTTTAATATTTTTTAAATTAAACACATCAAGACAAAATTGTGTTACCCACATAGTCTTAGGTGTGTGTCCTCCAATCGAGCATGGTTAATCTCTGAAAGGTTACACTTTCAGAGAAAGCTGACTCTCCCTCTTTCAGCAGCTAACAGTTGCTGATAGCTCCCTAGCTAGGCATGTGGTTTTGTGCTGACCTCTCCTCTCCTAGACAGAATTTGGTCTGTCTTGGACTTGCACATGTATTGTGAATGTTATCCCAACCATTGTGAGTTCATATATGCTGCTTCCGTGCTGTGTTCAGAGGACACTGTTTCTCTGTAGGCATCTCCTCTTTCTAGCTCTCAAACTTGTTCTGCCCCCTCATCTACAACAATCCCTGAGTCTTGGGAGGAAAAGTTGTAGCATATATATTTATAATAAATAAATAAGCATATGTGGGCATGAGAATTCTGTAGTCTCTTATTCTCTCTACCTTGATCCATTTGGATCTCTGTGTTAATCATCATCTGCTGCAAATAGAAACTCTTTTGATAAGGACTTAGAGATGCATTTTTTATTATTTCTATGAAATAACTTTTCAAGTAACTTATTTGAAGTCAGTTTAATACTATGTCAACTTATCATATTAACCATAGTAGGTTCTTCCTTTAGACCAATAATCTGTCTAGTCTTTTTTGTTTGTTTGTTTTAGAATCAATGATGGCACCAGGTATGGGTTTTATCTTATGGAGTATGACTGAAATCCGATCATAAAGTGGCTGATGACTGTCTTAGTTAGGGTTTTTATTGTTGTGAAGAGACACCATGACCATAGCAACAATGATAAGAAAAACATAATTGGGGGGCGCACAGAGGTTCAGTCCGTTATCAACATGATAGGAGTCATGGGAGCATGCAGGCAGGCATGGTGCTGGAAAAGTAGCTGAAGTCCTACATCTTACAGGCAACAGGAAGTCAACTGAGACACTC
The DNA here is from genome assembly GCF_000317375.1 of Microtus ochrogaster. Lineage (NCBI taxonomy): Eukaryota > Metazoa > Chordata > Mammalia > Rodentia > Cricetidae > Microtus > Microtus ochrogaster. Next base: position 67,679,597 of record NC_022009.1, read on the forward strand.
AGCAGCATCCTGAGCATTGGAACCCTCAAAGCTGTCCCCTACAGTGACGCCCTTCCTCCAATAAGGCCATACCCACTCCAACAAAGCCACACCTCCTATAGTGCCACTCCCTATGAAATTATGGGAGGCAATTACTTTCAAACTATTACATTCTACTCCATGACCCCCACAAGCCTGTAACAGTATCATAATGCAAAATGCATTTAGTTCAACTTCAAAAGTCCCTATAGTTTATCAGTCTCAACAATGTTTGAAAGTTCAAAGTTCAAACTATCTTCTGAGATTCATGTAAACGCTTAACTGTAATCCTTGTAAATTCAAAATAAATAAAACCAGATCACATACTTTCAGCATATAATGGCACAGGATATAGAATACCACTCCAAAATTCAGGGAAGGAAGCATAGTGAGGAAACACTGGACCAATGCAAGACCAAAATCCAGCTGGGCAAACTCCAAACTCTGTCTCTCCATGTCCAATGTAGAAATGCTCTTTAGATCTCCGACTCTGTTCAGCTTTGTTGACTGCAACACGCCTCCACTCTCTGTTAGCAGCTCTCTTTGATAGATATCCCACAACTTTGGCATCTCCAACATCTTGGGTTCTTCAAGGCAATTCAGGGTTCAACTTCACAGCTTCACAAAATGGCCTATCTGCTAGGCTTCCTTTCAGGGACACCCCTGACAAATACGTTGCCTCCGCGACTTTGTTTAGGCATGGAGGAGGCAAATTCCATAACCCGTTTCTTCTATCCTTAGCTCTAAAGCCAGAACCATGTGGCCAAATGTGCAAGTTCTGTTGCTTACTGTGCCTGGAACATGGCCCCCTCATTCAATTACATCTCCGCCAGCTTTCTGCCCTTCACTGTCTAAGCTTGGCTGTCCTAAAACTTGTTCTGTAGACCAAGATGGCCTCAAACTCAGAGACCTCCAGCCTCTGCCTTCCCAGTGCTGGGATTAAAGGTGTGCTTGACCACATTTGGCATCTAAACTTTTCTTTCGTTTCTTTCCACAAATTGGAAATTTAGCTGAGAGGGGTCTTGCCATGAGGCCACCACTCCCTTTATTTCATTTCTTAATCTTTTTATCTCCTCGAACACAGGATGTAGCTCCTTTCTGCTTCTGGTGCTCTTTTTCTCATCGAAATTTTCCTTTTGTAATTTGCCCTGCTCAGCTTTCCCCTTTCCATTATAAATTTTTATAAGCATGAAAACTGGTCATCACTTGACAGAACCTATAGTAGACTGTTCTGTTTTGAAATTTCTTCTGCCAATGGAGTTAATATACTTTAGCCTCAGGTATACTCATTGTACAAAGCAAAAAGCAGTACCTTTCCTCACCAAAATACCCAAGAATGATCTCTAGACCACATATTAATATTCTCCTCTGAAACTTATTGGGCAAGCCCCCCCTCCCCAGTTATTCAAATCGCATTAATACTGTCTTCCATTCTCCTGCTAGTATGGCCCATTAAAAGCACTTAAAGAGTTCAATTGCTTTTCTAATTCACAGTCTCAAGGTCCATATTCCTTCAGACGAATGCATGGTCAGGTCTATCACAGCAACATCCCAATCCCTGGTACCAACTTCTGTCTTAACTTGTTTTTTTATTGGTGTGAAAAGACACCATGACCACAGCAACTCTTAAAAGGAAAACATTTAACTGAGGGGACTCACTTTCAATTTAGAAGGTTCAGTCCACTATCATCATGATGGGGAGCATGGCAGCATGCAGCCAGATGTGGTGACGGAAAAGTAGCTGAAATCCTGAGCATAGAAAACCTCAAGACCCTCCCCACAGTAACATACTTCCTCCAATAAGGCCATACCGACTCCAACAAAGCTATACATCTGTAGTAGCAGAGGCTGC
>NC_022009.1:67682516-67683140 GCF_000317375.1 Microtus ochrogaster
TCCCACTGCTAGGAGTCCCACAAACAGATAAAGCTGCACAACCGTCACACAAATGCAGACTCCCTCACTGTTGGTCCAGTCTGTGAGCTCTCATGAGCTCAGGTCAGCTTTCTTTGTGGGTTCCCCTGTCATGACCTTGAACCCCCTGGCTCATCAATCCCTCCTCCTTCTCTTTAACAGTACCCCCCTGAGTTTGCTCCATTTCTTGGCTGTGGATCTCTGCATCTGCTTCCATTAGTTACTGGATAAAGGCTCTATGATGACCCATCTGATCACAAAAGGTGGCCAGTTCAGGCACCCTCCCCACTATTGCTAGGAATCTTATATGGGGTCATCCTTGTGGATTCCTAGGACTTTCCCTGCCACCAGGTTTTTCCCTAACTCAGAAATATCCTCTCCACCAATCAAGACATTTCTTTCATTACTCTCCCCTTCCCTTCTGACTCCAACCCGCCAACATGCCCAACCAGATCCCTTGTACCCCTGCCCCTAGGGCAGGAGTGCAGATTTACAACAGGGTTTTTGATTTGATTCCATTGGTTTGCCTATTTGTTTTTATGCCAATACCATCTTTTTTTTTTTTTTTTTTTTTTTGCAGAAGACGGCATACGAGATTAAGCATGG
>NC_022009.1:67683240-67684073 GCF_000317375.1 Microtus ochrogaster
AATGTTTGTTAATTATTGTTTTGTTTTTGTTTTTTTTTTTTTTTTTTTTTTTTTTGGTTTTTCGAGACAGGGTTTCTCTGTGGTTTTGGAGCCTACCATCATGTTTTTATTGCTATTGCTTTATAGTAGAGATTGAAGTAAGGGATGGTAATACCTCCGGAAGTTTCTTTATTATACAGGATTGTTTTAGATATCCTGGATGTTTTGTTTTTCTATCTGAAGTTGAGTATTGTTCTTTCAAGGTCTGTGAAGAATTATGTTGGGATTTTGACAAGGATTGCATTGAATCTGTAATATCTGCTTATGAGTGAGTACATACCATGTTTGTCTTTTTGGGTCTGGGTTACCTTACTCATAATGATTTTTCTAGATCCATCCATTTGCCTGCAAGTTTCCACTTTTTTACTATGTTAATTCTACCAATTCATGAGCATGGGAGACCTTTCCATTTTTTTTTTTGATTTCCCTTCTTCAATTTCTTTCTTCAAAGACTTAAAGTTCTTGTCATACAGATCTTCCACTTGTTTTGTTAGAGTTGCCACAAGATTAATACTCAGAGTTCTAGCCCAATCAATAAGATATCAAAAGGAGATCAAGAGGGATACAAATTGGAAAGGAAGAAGTTAAACTTTTGCTATTTGCAGATGCTATGATTATGTATGTATATATATATGATCCCAAAAATCTTCCAGGGAACTCCTATAGCTGATAAAAAATCTTGCATATCACCATAGAACCTTCATCTGGTAATAGATGGAGATAGAGACAGAGGCCCACACTGGAGCACTGGACTGAGCTCCCAAGGTCCCAATGAGGAGCAGAAGGAGGGAGAA
>NC_022009.1:67685493-67686023 GCF_000317375.1 Microtus ochrogaster
CCATCAAAGACTCCAGAAGAATATAATATTACCTAAGTAAACAATAAGTTCATTGTAAGCAACTTACAAAATTCTACAATTGACAGAGACAGCTCGCTACCTGGACAGTCACCCAAAGTTCTTCTGTATCACTGGGGCATCTGTCTTCAGCCTACAGGCCCATAGTATCCAGCAGACTTTTCCAAGAAGAAGGAAATTTAAAAAACACTTTCTCCTATATTGGCAGTTTGCCAGTCATTTTCTTCTGTATTCTGCAGAATGTCTGGCAGACTCTTTCATGAAACAGGAACTCCAATGGATCATCTCACCATTAGGCAAGTTCAGCAGTCATTTCTCTGTGGGTTCAGCATGTCCGGTGAAGCAGTCCAGAGAAGAGCAGTTCCTTGCCCAAATGGCTAACAAACTCCATAAAGAGCCTCTTCAATGCCCATCTTTCTTTTGAAGTAGATTGGTGCTGCCAGGAGCAGGTGTGTCTCACTGTCATGAAAAGTCCTAAATTTTTAAAACATTTAAATACCATATTCTGAAGG
>NC_022009.1:67687589-67694614 GCF_000317375.1 Microtus ochrogaster
GGTCTTTCTCTGTAAACTTGCTTGAGTAACTTGGGCACAGCAAACTTGGATACAGTATAATTTCTGTGATCAATTTTCTTTGAAATGTTAATTAGATGAGTAAACACAGTTCAAGTGCTTTAGGTCCAGGTCCTTTTTTCTTGCAATGAGCAGCGTTCCTGTTTGGGATTGTCATGGAGTTCTATGGTTGTACAAGGGACAAGAAGAAAAATCGTTTTCCAGGAAAGGGTCGGTGAGAGTGAGCTCAGTGCTGGCTCTGCTCATATGACTGAGTGACTGGCCTGCACAACTCAGGCCAGCCGTGTTCAGCCTTGCCTGCGCATCAGAATATTGTTGAAATTGGAAGCACTGGTGCCTGAGCCCTTCCCTCACAGGTCTGAGTTTAACTGAGGTGGGCAGCACTGAAATCACGGAGATTTCTTTAATCCCCTAGGGATCTGGGCATCCAGCCTGAGTTGGGAATCACTCTGGAGAATCACACATCTTAACTACGCTGCCACACTCGTGCTGATAGTGCTAATATGTCTCCAACTATGCAGGGATCTGTTGTTTACTATTTGACCAGGAAGAGGTAGTTTGTGCTGGAACCACTGATGAGTCACCGGTTGTTGCCTGTGCTAGAATGTAAGCCAGGCTCTGCGCATGACCTGATGCACGGCTGCGTCATGCAATGTGGAACCAGATAACAGGAAAGCTGCTACCGAGTCACTGCAATTTCTGTCATTTTTCAGAAGCTACAAAATGTTTTGATTTTATTACCACTTAGTATTCCAAATCTGGGCTGATGAGATGGCTTATTCGATAGAGGTGTTTGCTGGCATAAGAACCTTAGAAGGAAAAAAAAAAAAACCTGACTCCAGAAGTTGTCCACATATCTCCATATGCATGCCACAGCATTTGTGTGCTCAGACACACACATTTACACAAATAAATACGTAAATGTAATAGAAACACACATATACACCTGATTTTTACAACCAGAAAATCATATAAGATTTCAGGACCAAAACCAAACTTCTGATTGAGAAGTCAGCACTTTCTTATTTGCAAGAATGCTTGAAAACTCATTGACTTCAGGCATAGTGAGATATATTTTTGTGGTCCATAAGTATTTCTTAATAGACTTAAATACTATTAGCGTTTTGGTCTGTTCTGGATGCCAGTTCACTTAATGCCATCACATAAACATTCATGGGCAGAGGGCTTGCCTGGCATAAATGTGTGAACCAGTAACAGTAATAACAGCGTGGTTGAGGTTAAATAACACTGCGCAAATGTACCAAGCCGGAACTAGCCTGTGGAAATTCCTGCAGTCATCATCTCTGGAAAATGACGGGCTTTGCTTCTCACTGACTCAATCAAAATGGCATTTCTACCCTGCCAGGTACGACGTATCTGATAATGCAACAGAGGGGATGTCACACACAGCACACATTTTTCTGTCTTGACAGGAACTATATGAGATTGGATGCAGTTCACATTCCCATGTTGGTGCTACAGAAGCTTGTAGCAGCATTAGTATTCTTTCTATAGATATGACTGTAAAAACATGGTTGTGTGAAGAAAGATAAAAATAGAAAGTTGTAAAAGTGGGGGGAGAAGTATTTTAGCATCATGGTAGGCAATTGGATCACAGAAATCTTGGATTATTGTGTAGTATTGAGATATTTCTAGTATTTCAGCTCTCTGAAGATTTTAGTTTGTTTTGATTGCTTTCACTATAAATACATGTTTGCTATAGTCTTACCCAGATGGACCTGCTATGCGATACACAACTGAGCTGCCCATGGGTGCATGACCTGACTGTCATGGGGATGACCAAATGCTTTCTGATTGGTTTCAAGATTTTTTTTTCCCACAAGGTCCTTTAAATCTGGTTGAAATCCCTTGGCTTGGGAGTTCATAGGCCCTAGTGGAAAAGCTATGACAGGGTTTTGCTGCATAAACTTGAGCTGAGAAATCTAAGAGATCTACACTGTCCCTCTTACTATCTGTGCACCATTATGGGCAGCATCTGGCCTGCATCAGATACTGAATCCATTGGTCCTTTGATCTTCGACTGTGTAGTCTCTGAGCTACAAGAGAAAAACTCCTGCGTATCAGCCACCTATGCTCTGACACTCTGCTATTACTACCTGAGCAGATTTAGAGATGACTGATGACATTAAGTTCTTCCAGGTGACATAAAATTTAATGTTCTATTTATAGTTTTATGTTAACTTGACAGAAGCTGAAGCCAGCTGAGAGGAGAGAACCTTAATTAAGAAGGGAGGAGAGCTTGGATGGAGACAACCATTAGGGCTGAGTGTTCCAAGGTCTCTTACTCTCTGCCTATTGTCCCACTGTGGATCTGATTTTGTTCCCATCTACTGTAAGAGGAAGCTTCTCTGATGATAGTTGAGCAAGACACTGACCTGTGAGTATAGAGAATATTGCTAGGAGTTGTTTCCTTGCTGTGTTCCTTTAGTAGAACAACAGTGTTTGTATTTCCTCTAGGTCCTTGGCTTATCTAGCCTTAGGTTCTTAGCCACCCAGGCAGTGTCTGGTATGGGTTTCATCTCATGGAGTGGGCCTTAAATCCAGTCAGATATTGGTTGGCTACAAGCTTCATGCTACTGCTGTACCAATGTGTTTGCAGGCAGGCACCACTGTAGATGGAAGGGTTTAAAGCTGGGTTGGTGTTTACCTTTGTCCTCTGGTAGTGTGTAGAGTACCTCCCATTACCATGAACACTAGTACGTTGGTAGGGGTGAAGGCTCTAGATAGCTACCAGCTCAACTTCTCAATGTTCAATGACTTGTGTAGGTGTGTCCTCAGCTACAGGGCCTTACTTAAGTCTGTGGAGAACAAACAATAGCTTTGACAATAGCCTGGGTGGATGGGAGAATTTCCATGGGACCCCTTTGGCGAACAACGTGATTAGATATAAGCTATTCTGGAACTGGGGGTTTCATTTGGTGACAAGAGATGTCTATTTGGGGCTTTGTCTTCCCCACTATTTGGTATCTCCATTGAGGTTTATTTCTTATATGTACATATTTTAAGAAACTTCTTGTGTTAGGTTTCCATATGACCCTTAGTTTTAGCTGATGGGAAATGAGTATTTTGCCAATGGGAAGGAGTATTTTGCCAATGAGAAAAGAACACTCTATCTAGTAGAAAGAATACTATCAAACCTCAGGAACATCAAGGTAGTAAGTAAGGCTACATCTGAGCAGCAAGCACATGGCTGAGAAAGGGTCTCTGTCCTTTGGGCAGATACCGAAGAGTGGTACAGCTGGGTCTTAAGGTAGATCTATTCTCATCTTCCTAAGAACCACTACGCTGATTTTCATGGTGGCTGTGATATAAGCATATCACATGTTCTTTTGGAGATAAGAGTCTCTGTAGCCTCTTCCATCTCAGCCTGTCATGATGGAAAATCAAGCTTTTGAAGTCCTCTGAAGCTAGAGTTATAGACTGTGAACTACAATCACAGGTGACTATCCAGAACACTGATAAATAGCTGCACAGTTTATTGTTCATATGTACTCCAAATAAGAAGACGGTTGTTGCCATCCAGTGTTGACTTTGCAGTGACAATTTTAGTCACGTCTGTTTTCTTCCTTCTTTAAAATGTGTTCTGTTTAACAAGGAACTTTAAATTTTCTTGGGCTTGTGATGCTTCTCAGAACTGTTGATTCCTTTTTCAAGGGTCATGTTTTTGGTGTCAAAAAGCTATAGTTTTCTATGGAAAAATTTTGTGTGATTCTTATAAATCAACATGGTTGTCTGGTAGTTGTCAAATTTTCTTCCACATAGTAAGTGACCTGCTTTTGTCCTGATGTCTCTTTCCAGTCTCAAGCCCCCCTCTACTGTCAGCACCTTTGATCTCACAATGTAGGAATTTAGGTCTAACTTCTGAGTTTATTTTCTCACAGCTTTTGCTAAAAATCCATTGCTGAAATCTCTGTCAATGCTCAGCCAATTTATTTTCTTTCACTGAGTGCAGTTCCTTCTTTATCTGATTTCTTATTACAAATGATTAAAGCCTGAGATTGCATTGAAATTTCCATAGTTTCTACTAACACGGAACTAAACGTAGGCATTCTGGAGTCCTGTGCAAGGGCTGTTCGTGGTGTCTGTTAGTGCCACATACCACATTAACAAAGATTGCTTCTGGCTCTTAGCATCCTAGGCTATTTTTTTCACTTTCCATCTTTTAGTCATTCCCGATTTCTTATGCCAGTTATTTTTTAGTCAGCAATCAGTTATGGTGTGTTGGAACTTGGTAGAACTTGTGTTTCTTGTTTCTAGGACTAGATCACATATACCTTCCTAGGTTCCTATCTGGTGACCTGGTGTTGCTAACTTGAGCTCAGCTGTGTGAGAGAATTACTGCCATGGAAATTGACAACATGGAAATCAGAGGCTTGGCTTTTAGAATGTGCTCCACAGCACACCACAGACAATCAGAACTTCTGTAAGAGCCCAAAGAGTAGACTTTGGTTGTCCAAAAGCAACTAAACACTTTCATAGATCATTGATTTCGGGAAGACTCAGTGTCGCACAAGCTTGACAGTGGTGGGCTCACTGGAAATGGTAACAGCAAGTTGCATGAGGTTTGGTAGTGAAACTGGGCACAAAGAATAATGACAATATTCATTTCTTTGGCTCTCAGAAAATAAGGCCACCAATTATAAATTACTAGGTTTCCTATGAGAAGATCTCTGACGGTCTGGCTACCTTTATTGAGGACTAAGCTTGTTTTAGCGGACTTGCAATTTGAGTTATGTGTTTATTAAGTCTTATAAATCACTAGAACACAGACAACATCAATCAACTCAACTGCCCTTGTTTGGCAACTATTTGGAGGCTGTAACACTGACTTTGAAAGTTCTTTTCTTTTCTTTTCTTTCTTTCTCTCTCTCTCTCTCTCTCTCTCTCTCTCTCTCTCTTTCTTTCTTTTTCTCAGAAGAGAAATTAGAGTGTATGCATTCACGGCTTCTTTTGTACCTCCAATTTATTTTGGTAGACACAGTTTTTTAAAGTATGTTTTCAATTGAGTCAGAATTCCATCATCTCCTCATCCTCTTTCCTTTCTTTTATAGCTTTCAGCAATCCTCCCATGAACCCCTCCTATGGGCTCCTCAAGTTAATAACCTCTCTTCTTTTTCTTTGGTTATAGTGTTATGGAATATATGGGCATCTGCATGTATGTGATGCATAAATATACAGTCTAACCTGCTGAGTCCATTTTCGTTGGTGGTCTGCATATCGTTTTCAAGGCCGACCACTCCTCATTGGACAATTGGGCATAATCTTTAAAAATTGAATTATATTTACCTAAAAATAAGTCAGCAGGGAAATGCAGGTCTTTCTATGTTGTTTGTTCACCTTGACATTTTCAGGGAGTGAGACCACTGCATGACAGCCGTCGTTCTTATTCCCAGGAATAGTTAATAATAGACACGGTGATGCTTGCATTTAACACCCTTATCAAAGCAATTGGAAACTGTGGAAGAGGAAAAGTCTCAATTTCTAAGCACAAAATCATCCAACCAAACACTGCGCAAGAAATGTGTTAAAATGTAGTGATTAGACTGTTGTGTTTAGAAGGATTTTTCACTAAGATTGCGATTTGGTTCAATTAACAGACCTTGGTGCTGTGTTATTTCATATGGGGGTTGCAGTTTTATAAATTGGAGATTCCTAAGGATGAATGCAGTATGGGCTCCTGAGGTCGAAGCAGAGCCAGATGGATTACCCTGTGAACAGAAAGAGCCGCCATTGTTTAAGATTTATCCAAGTCTTAACTCCACCAGCTTCATGGCATTTTATAATGCGTGCCTGGCTGCTGAGGTGATCAGAACTCTGCAAAAGCAGGCTGCTTGGTTGTCTGCCATCTCATGTGATAATTAGTACGCATCACATATTTTTACATGACAAAATGATTAGTAAACTCAGGAAAAATCCGGTTATATAATAATTAAAACGTTACTTAAATTGTTTTGTAAAATTCAAAGCAAACAGGAAATCGTTTTAATAAAATGTCTGCTGAGTTTGTGCGAGTCCATAGTTGTTTTTCTGATTATTATGGGATCCTTGATGGAATGACTAACATGAACCACGGAACCTGAAAATACTTCCGTTGTGCTAGAGAAGGTAGCAAGATAGACATGGCATCTTGTGCAGGCCACGGAAGTAACAGGAGCCACCTATCGAAATCTAGACAGGAGGAGTCATGGCTTGGCTTTTGCATCCATGCTATTCTTGCTTTGAGAAGTTGATCCTGTACTCTTAGGTCAAGGGCTGGGTGATGAGAAGAACACAGCTAAGCTGTTTTCTATGAAGAGAATGCGAATTCAGAAAAGATGTATTTATTTTTTGGTTTATGTTTATAAAGAAGAGGTTAGCTGTTTTCTGTGAGTGGGTGGGTTATTAAACATATTTTTCTGCATTTCTTGAAGGTGCTGTGTGGTAGGCATGGTAATTAATACCACTTAGCTTCTTAAGGAGGCAGGGAGTAAAGAAACCATTTCATAAAGGATTGGAGATACTGAAGGAGAACTAATTTTCTTTTTCTTTTTTTTTGGTTTTTCAAGACAGGATTACTCTGTGGCTTTGGAGCCTGTCCTGGAATTAGCTCTAGCGACCATGCTGGCCTCGAACTCACAGAGATCTGCCTGACTCTGCCTCCTTAGTGCTGGGATTAAAGGCGTGCATCACAATGGCCCAGTTTGAGAACTAATTTTCATAAGAAAACCAAACAGTATTTAAAAGCTTTCTGTGTTCTTTCTTGATCACCTCACTTTAGGAGGCTCTTGGGTTTGCAACACCTTTCCCATCCATAGTTCTGATTACACAAGAGCCAGCCTAGATGGGCAGTTTCAAAAGGTAGTGAAGTTCTGTGCAATAAACCAGTTTTATTGATTTACTTTTTGGACAATGAAGTACAGAAGAGAAAAACCAGATCAACAAAGATGCTCAAATTTGCCTGGATAAAACTACAGATACAACTTTCTCCTCTCCTCTCCTCTCCTCTC
>NC_022009.1:67694974-67698779 GCF_000317375.1 Microtus ochrogaster
TTGGCTCACACTTTGACGGTACTGTCCATTCTGGCAGCACAGTGATGTCAGCAGGAGCTTGAAGTGGTCGGTCACATGGCTTCTGAAATCGGGAAGCAGAGGAGGAGATGGACACTGTACCGAGTTCTTTTCACTTTTACCTACTGTGCAGCACATGGAACAGTACCACTCACACTTAGGGTGTGCCTTGCTCTCTCAGTCAACCCAATAACCTCTCACAGATGTGCCCAGAGGTTTGTCTCTCTGGTGATTTTCCATGTTGCCAAGCAGACAACTAATGCTGACTGTCACACCTTCTACCTCACAGTTACAGGCTTCTTGCCTACACCGTCCTGGTTTATTCTTGGTTATACAAATCATTATGTCATAAAATCATGAGAAGGGGAGAAACAGAGCAATCAGTTCACCTGCAAGGCTCACCAGGAACTAGTTAGATTTGTTGACATTTGGGAGGACAAACAAAATCCAGAGCTTTTTGGCAGCATCCTCCCCACACCCCTGGGAGGAGACCAGTGATGACTTGGTCTAGAGTAACGTTACCTCTTCACTGCACCCAAACCTTTTCAGGGCAACGCCTGAGAACTTGGGGGTAACCTCTCCACAGCAAGTCAGATTGAAGACGGCATCAGTTTCAGTATCCATTTCAGAAAGTCTGTTGGCGGCTCATTGTGTAGGTGTACTGTCAATGTAAAGATACAAATCTAGCTTCTAGTTCATCTAATTAGTTCTATGGGAAGAACTCCGAGGCGTTTAAAAGGAAAGTATGTTTTTTTTTAATGTTCAATGCTGTGATATTTATAATAAGTAGACTTCAAATAAAGAATATGTTTGTATGCATGCAAAATGGTATTTTATTGAAGAATGCAAGGTAGGTTGTCATGGAGATTAAAAGCCTTGAAGTGCTATTCACTGGGGCTAGTTGTCATTGTTGGGCACTGTGGTATTAGGTTCTGGCACCCTGAATCTTCCATTGTTGTAGAAATAATTGTACTTTTATCTTCACTCTAAAGGCTATTCAAGCAGGATAAATAAATACAGACACATGAGCAAGGCTAACTTAGAGGTAAATATAGCAACCTTATGACCCATCCTGGTGCAAAATTATGTAGCTGTGGCTACTATACCATCAAACTGCTTGATTTTCATTGCAGGACCATTGAGGCTGTTTATAAGGTGAAATTACAGAATGCACAAAATCTACACTTACATTAAAGGCATAAAAAGAATGAAAGCTATTGACCATTAGCGTGGTCACTGATAAACACAAAGGTTTCCCTTTGGAAGCAGAGCAAACAAATAAAAAACTTGTTATATGTTTTGCTAGCATTTGCTTGAAATACTGTATTTATATGAAATTTCCAACCTTACTTTGACTCCATGTAAAGCTCAAAGTGGTTTTTCTGGTGTTCCTTTTTTTTTCTTTGACAATTAGATGAAATGATCTTGACAAGTTTCCCTCGGCAAGAAAGTATGTATTTTCTGCAGAAAGAGAACACTTATGCCTGCCGCATCAGAGTGGATATTTTCTTAACCAATAAATCAATAGAGAGGCTAGCAGTATAGCAAACTATGCAACATATACATTACGACACTGAAGTCTGAATCATAAGTAATATTATAAGTAGTATTCATAAGTAATAAAATTTTCAGAACGGCCTTAAGTGATGAGTAAGTAGAATTATATATATTTATATTTAAACTGACACCACAGAATCCTTTGAAGTCTTGACAGATATGTGGAATACTTAAATGTAGTAATTACAGTTGCTAGGCCTCCTGGGGCTAACCTGCTGGAGAGATAGTGACATCTTCCACAGAAATAAATGACTTATACCGCAGAACAAAAAACCAAAATTGAAGTAATTCCACTTATATTTTCTATAACCCTTTGGAAGGTAAGTTCATTGTCACTAGTGAATTGGTGGTATTCTGTAATAACCAACTGCATGATCAGTTTTATGATTTGTGTAAATATGGGCACAGAATTCTGTTTTCATCACATGGATCATTGGGTTTCACAACAGAGCACAGTCACTGAAAGCCAAACAGAATGGGAGCAGTAGATGAACTCCAGCTTGATGCTGATGGTAGGTCGGCATTTTGGGCATATGTTTAGGCTCCATGCTCACCTATTTCCCAGTGCTGGGATGATGCTGAGGAGCAGGTGCTGGGAGCCATGTGTTTTCTTCAGGGGACAAGGCCTGAGAATAGCACAAGCAAGTTCTCCTTGTGGCAAGCCATGGAGAATTTAACCCATTTTTGGCAAGGCCAATGGATAGTTTGCTGCAAAATTCTGGACTTGGCCCAAGCAGCCTGTGTGCTACCTGCTCTTCTTGCCTCCCTTATACAAATTGTTACTGGCTGCCTCTAGTTTCACTGTCTTAGAACTATGGATGAAATGACTTTTACATAGGGAAAACTTTTCTCTGATGACTCTCCTCTGGGTGAGGAGGAAATATACAGTAGACCTGATTTAGCTCCTAAAGCCTTTGGTGTTTCAAGGGCAACCATGAATTCGGGATTCCAAAGCACAGGATGCTGTCTTTCCAACACACCTTGTGATTAGCCTGAAAGAGTCACAGTAAGTACTTCATGACATTACTAATCTGCAGAACTGTTTGGGAGAGAATGATTTTTAACCACAAGGGTCTAGAAGAAATGCTGATTGTAGATAATATCGAGAGTTAGTGGGAACAGTCTGAGAATAGGGAGTGAAGCAGGATCGTAGAAACCCACAATGCCCTCACTTCTATAGCTGTGCCAATACTCTAGGAGCCAGCACTGTAGGAAGCTGAGAGGAAGGGGACATGAGAACAAGAGACAAGCAGTGCCAACTATTAAGAGTGAGCTTTTTAGTTATGTAGTTTACAGGATGATAGAAGAAAACCTGGTGTATCCACCATAGGAGATAGAATGCTACAGAATAAAGAACAAATTGATTCAGTCTTGGCTGATTAGCTGATTGTGAGAGCTTAGACTTCACCAGATGTAAAAAACATTAACCATTAGAGGCAAAACTTTGTTTTACTTTGCATGACAACTGCAACCGCAAATGTTGCCAACTGGGCACACACTGGTCCACCTGCAGGTGTGCCTGCTTAGAAAACTTCCTTTGTTGCTTACTAGACTGCTTATGCTTTTAATATTAAAACTATGCACCAAGTAGGTAATGGTTACCCTGTGGGAAAGTTGGGGGACAGAAGAAGAATGAAGTAAGGAAACAAACTGTAACCATTATTAGAAACTTAAGAAAACAAACTTGATTGAAAAGCTGTTCATGCAAACTGTTGAAACTGTAAAACTAAAAACCACTCAGGCTATTCAGGGCCACTTGTTTGGAACAGGTGGTCAGAGTTTTGTCTTTGCACTGACTTCACACATCTGTCCTAGGTCATCGGACCCACTGGGAATTAGGAGTTAGTCTCCTAGCAAGCAGGAGAATTAGAAAGGAAGATAGTGTTGATAGGCTTCCCTGAAAGTCAGTTATTTAACAAGACACTCAGTGCTGCCTCTTATCTGTAGATAGAAGATGTTCAGTAATACAAACTGGCTGTTGTCCTGATGCTCAGAACTGATGTGGGAGTGTCATATATCAATCTGTTGATTTCATTGGTTAAGCAATAAAGACACTGCTTGGCCCTCATAGGTTAAAACATAGGTGGGAGGAGTAAACAGAACAGAATGCTGGGAGGAAGAGGAAGTGAGCTCAGACTCAACAGCTCTGCTCTCTGAAGCAGACATGATGAAGCAAGCTGCCAGGTCAGACATGCTGAATCTTTCCTGGTAAGACCGGAGCTACACAGTT
>NC_022009.1:67699312-67700280 GCF_000317375.1 Microtus ochrogaster
ACACCCACATATAGATAACTTTGGCTTCAGGGAATCTAATGCCCTCCCTAGACACCTACAAACACATGTGCACACGCACATGCATGCACACACACATACACATAGACGTATGAAATATTAAAATGTCAAAAACCTGAGGAAGTTCTTTGACTTGATCAATACAATATAATAAAGCATTCTCATTAAGTTTCAGAGTTGATTTTAGTGAGTTAATAAAATAAAGTCTTTATGTATTAAAGTAGAAAAAGAGAACAAAATATATATTTAGATGGACACTTTGAGAGTGTAAGGCTCCCTGGCTTTTCAATATCATATTGTGTCTCAAAAGATTTCAAGTGTTTTTCAAAAGTTGCTGAGTTTGGTTATCCCAGCCAACCGAATGGTTTAGAACAATGTGTTCGCTCCAATGATAGAGCAAATCTGACTATGCGATGCTAATTTCTACTGTGGCTGTTATTACTAGCACTGACAAGAAGGTGTACATCTCTAATGAACAACCCATGCCAGTATTTCCCAGTCTCATGTCTGAGTCCCTGCAACTGTACAGCCTCGTGACTCTCTTGCTAAGGAGGGATAGACTGTCTTCGTGAACTGAGCAGCCACGTGAGAGTCAGCCAGCAGTGAAGACCAAGATAAACAGAGATCACAAATATCTTGAAACAGATTCTTACCCTAAAATGACCCCAGCGCAACTGAAGCACCACATTCCCAATTGTTTGTTTGCAGTCTCAACCCAGAAGACGGGGGACTCAATATCTCCAGCTTCAAAATAATCATTTACCATTCCAAATATTTCCTTTAAACTTTCCTGTTTATGGCTAGAAACCAAATATGAGTGAGTACATCCCATGTTCCTCTTTTTGGGTCTGGCTTACCTCACTCAGGATAGTGTTTTTTATTTCCATCCATTTGTATGCAAAATTCAAGAAGTCCTTGTTTTTTACTGCTGAGTAATACTCTAATATGTA
>NC_022009.1:67700706-67711836 GCF_000317375.1 Microtus ochrogaster
TGGCCCTGTCCTTTACCCAGGCATAGAAGACCTAAGTCCCTTTATTTGTTTTGTTTCTCATGCTATTACTATGCATTAATGATTGTTGGATGACATGTGGGCAAGCTAGTTTTTATGTAAATTTGGCACAAACTGGAGTCATTTTGAAAGAGAGAAAGACAGTTGCAAAAATGTCCCACCAGATGACTTGTGAGAAAGGTCGTGGTGTATTTTCTTAATTGATGATTTTTGTGAGAGGATCCAGCTGATAGTGGGTAGTGCCGTCCTTGGGCTGGTGGTCCTGGATGCTGTAAGGAAACACGCTAAGCAAGCCATGAGGGACAAGCCAGTAAATACCAGTCCTCCATGGCCTTTTCTTTGTTTCTGACTGTAAGTTTCTGTCTTTAGTTCCCTTATGATTTTCCTGAGTGATAGAGTTTGGTCTGAGATTTGTAAGCGGGAATAAACCCTTTCTTCCCAAATTGCTTTTGGGTGTGGTATTTTGATGTCGGAGTCCCCTCTGTATGCTGTGAATACCATTGGTTAATAAAAAAAAAAACTGTTTTGGGCCTGTGATAGGGTAGAGCAGAGCTAAGCAGGGAAAACTAAACTGAATGCTGGGAGGAGGAAGGCGGAGTTAGGAGATGCCATGTAGCCCCCTGCCAGAGACAGACTCCGGAACTTTAACCAGTAAGCCACAGCCTCGTGACATTACAGATTAATGGAGATGGGTTAATTTAAGTTATGAGTTAGCCAGAAATACACTTAAGCTATTGGCCAAACAGTATTGCAAATAATGTTGTTTTTGTGTGGTTATTTTGGTAGTCTGGGCAGCCAGGAACACACAAGCAGACTCCTACAACAGTGTTTTGTCACAGCAGTAGAAACCCTAACCAAAATAATGTGTCTCCTGCCTGTTTTGTTTTCTGTTACTTCAGTCATTAGGCACTGGACTTTAAGTAAATTAAACATTATCATTCAGTCACTAAATAGTCACTTGACTATTCCAAAAATATTTGAGTGTGCGTTCTGAGTTGGGAATACAGTAATAACCAAAATAGCCATTGTCACTCTCTAACAGAGCATATAGAGTTGTAGGTGATATAGATACGAGATGAATGATTTTAAGTATACATCTTACACAAATTGCGGATGCCACAAAGAGGGTGCTATAGGGTGCCAGGTTAGATGTTGTCATCCTGCTATACTTTGGGGAAGGAGAAGGGGTCTTGTCTGAGACCTAAAGGGTAAGCGAAAGTTAAAAGAAGAGTGGAAGGAAGAGCATTTCAAACAGGGAAATGTCTATTTCTAGAGCACGGAGTCGATGAACCGGAGAAGCAGAAATCAGACTGTGTAAACCTTTGTAAGAGTACAGATTCTGTTTTACGTGGGCTGAGACTTAGGAAAAGCTGACAGAAAAAGGGACATTTGAGAGGGGTCACCGCAATGACAGAAGTTTAAAATAGGTAGGAATAGTAAGTTTATTTTGAGAACTTTCTAGGTAGACCTGGTCATATTTAGCCAGTATCTAGCACACTAGGTAAGATTCCTGTTATGTTTAAGATCGATGGTTTCCTTGCTAGAATCCAGAGTCACTCAGGATATAAACCTCTAGGCATGCCTGTGAGGGAGTGTCCAGACAGGAGTAGCATCGTTTTGGTTGTGAGCCTAACCTTTAATGCCTGAACCATCTCTCTGCAGGAGTAACTAAGATGAGAAGGCCTTCTGTAACTGTGAGTGGGGCCATTCCGTAGGCTGAGGTCCAGGACTGCACAAAAGGAGAAACATGCTGAGTATCTCCATCCATTCCTCTTTCCTGCCTGTGATGTAATGCAGCTAACTCCTCTGCACTGTTCCTGTGATGTAATGCAGCTAACTCCTCTGCACTGTGATGTAATGCAGCTAACTCCTCTGCACTGTGATGCAATGCAGCTAACTCCTCTGCACTGTTCCTGTGACGTAGTGCAGCTAACTCCTCTGCACTGTTCCTGTGATGCAATGGAGCTAACTCCTCTGCATTGCCTGTGATGTAATACAGCTAACTCCTCTGCACTGCCTGTGATGTAATGCAGCTAACTCCTCTGCACTGTTGCTGACATGATTTTCTCAACCCCATGGAGTTTTCCTTCAAATGCTGAGCAAAAGGAAACCCTTTCTTTCTTAAGCTGTCTTTGTTGCAGCAATGAGAAAAGTAACTAATAAAATTCCTTTACAAGAGAATGAGAATTTTGACAGATGCATTCAGGTTGACTCCATTTAGGGATGACATGCTGTAATGGTCTAACATCTGAAGTGGATGTGTACTATAGGTGGTTGTACTATAGGTGTTTTTTTAGAGCCCTCAAATGCTAGCATCTATAGATATTTGGGTAAGGTATGATCACTTTATTACTTTCTTCCAGTTTCTTGCTTGAAGGGTATAAACGTGGCTGCCAATGTTCTGGAACCAAATAAGGAAGAGTTCTGAAGAACCCTGTCATTTAGCAAATGGACTTTTAGTCAATTTCTTTTTAATTATAATATCTTTGCCCTTTGTGGATGTTTTAAGACCAGAGTTCTTAGGTTAACTACCCAGACAGAAATTGTGCTTTTTCTGAACAGTTGAGTTCCAGGTTCTAAACACCCATCTGGTGATACCTCCTTTTTTATTTTTTTTATTTTATTTCTATTTTTCATTTGTAGACTGTCTTCCTTCACTGTCATTCAGAAGAGAGTTAAAACAAACTTGAACTTAGTCTGGTTCAATGTGGTTTCTACAAAGTACTCACTATAATTATTGTAAGTATTGTAATGTGATAGTTTAATAAAATACATAATCTAATTTCCTTCCATCATTTAGAATCTTGTTGTAAAGGTACACTCCATAAACTCAGAGAACACTTTTTTTCAACGATTTCGCAATTGTTTTCATGCTGTTAGAACAGTGTGTACCTTTAGGCATCTTTTTCTTTCTAAAGTCCCTCTGCATCAGATAATCGCTAAATTAATGAAGGCATATTTACATAAAACAGCTTTTTAGGGGAAGAGGAAATATTGTCTTAAAAATGTGCTCAGGTAAAGCTGCTGGAAGTTGGAAGGACCAGGACAGAAACCTCCAGGCTGAGTTAACCTTCACCTTGTGGAATAAACTGACAGAGAATAATGAAATTGGGACCTCATGGTACTGCAGACTTAAGCTCGGCCCGTCTAAACCTGGGAGTGGGACTTAGCATGGGCACCAGGTAGTGAAGATGATTGGATGACTCAGCAATCATTCAACATGTCAAGGCTTAAAGAAACATAACAGGCTTAAAGAAACGACTGAAGATCATATGTGGTTTTTCTTCTCATGACTTCTACCCTACTACCAAGTGTTTTGTGGCACCCATTCTATGTACTACTGAGTAGACTAAGTCAACAGAGTCTTGGCTCTCAGGGTGGTCCTGGGCAGATGGTACCATTCATGTGTCCTCCCAACAGCATAGTCATCCTTCAAACAGAATCACAAGTTGCTTGTTAAAATGGAGTTTTTCAGGACAGAGCACAGTCTCAAAAGTATGTTTTGTTGTTGTCATTGTTTTTGTTATTCAAAACAGAGTAACTTAGTTCAGGGCGCAGCCTGATTTCAACAGCCAGGTTTATGCTTAACCTCTGATATACACTTTTAAGGAAATGTCCCAACTCTTAAACTATACCTTCTTGAGCTAACCTGGCTATAGAACACTTGCTTAGTTTGTGAGCAGCCTGGGTTTGATCCTAAAACTTCTTGCTATCATTCTTGTTTGTATTGCTTATTGTTTTTATTTAAGCATATCTGTTTGATATTCTTGCTACCAGTTTTGCTCGAGTTGGTATGCATTGTTCAAACTGCCATTTCTTATTACAGTGGTCAGGCGGTTCCCTCCCCCCACCCAGGTGTCTGAGGGTTCTTGCTGTTGAGATCAAGCTGTTTGGGGTGGATGGAGTGACTGGAGTGACTCCTTCCTTTTACAGTGGCAGGGTCAGCCATCGTTCTGTATTTTTTCTGGAGAGTTTGTAAAATACTAGCTGAGTCCTTTGGTAAACATCCTTGGGAACATCAAGACCCTTGGCCATTTCCTGCAGCTTTTCCTATAAGAATACATCTTACTTTTGTTTTCAGGAGCAAGCCGGTCTCCATCAGCTCTGAGATTTCGAAGAGATGCTCAATCGTATGCACAACTCCATGTCTTCCTACCCAGAAACGTCTCTGAGCAGTGGTAACACGTCCTGCCTTTCCTGGCAGTCTGAAGACTGGTTCACAGTTGCCGCATGTATGGGGCCAGCAGACATTCTCCTGAGGTAGGGAAGAGAGAGAAAGGAAGAAAGTGGGAGAAGAGCTCACATGTTTGCTAAAGGAGAGTTTCCACTTTGTGCAGCTCTTGTCTAAGGACTGCCACACTCTGCTATCTCCATAACAACCGGTTCTAATCAGCTGAGGTGGCTGAAGGACCACGGGCAGGTGACACGCACCCTACTTCAGTGACATCACATCCTTACCAGACCTGCCTCAAACCTTACCTAACTGATAAACATGTCTTATTTTAACTTCAGGATTTGTTACCACCATAGATAAAGATGGGGCCCCTCTCCATTTCCTAGCATTTAAAAGTCTCTGACCTTTATCATTAAGGAGGCACCCAGTTTGTTTTTGGTTTGTGTCATTTAATTGATGGGGTTTGATTATTAAATTCAATCTGTCTTGTAAGGGCTCCTTGCTGCCCTCTGCCCCAGCTGTAATTACGTTTCTTGACCCAGTTCCTAGGTGCTTTCAGTTGACTCTGGGTTCTTTATGATTTTCTCTCTTGGCTCTTACTTTGCTGAGTTTTCTTATTCTTCTCAATTCTTTTCTTCCCCCAAATGGATGGACTAAACTATTTCATTCTTTTGAAAGACTGGAGATTTTTTGACCTAATAAATAAAATTCCTTCCTATGCCCCAAGAGAAGTTTTGGAAGTACTGTCTTAAATGTCTATTTTCATACTCTATCTTCTTTAAGACCATGAAGCACCAGTACCTTGCCTCTAGGGCTTCTACCACTTGGCGTGTTCATGTCTCTATCCACTTCCTTTTCTGTAATAAGTACATGACCTAGCTCATAACAATGGTGACTTTGCAGCTCACTTTACAATAAAGAGGCTTAGCACCTAAAATGATGACCCCTATGCTAGTCACATCATTTGTGCTCCTTCACTGGCAACTACAGGTCAATTCAGTAGGTTTTTGTTGTTGTTGCTAATGAGAAATTTCATTTCCAGCTTTCTACTCTTTCACTTTTGGCTCTTGTAAAACACCACCGAAGTTAGGCTATTAATAAAGTTGGCTGAGTTTCTGGCTTATGGTGTTATAGGAGATCACAACTATTTATTTACTTTATGTGCATGCATGTTTTGTCTGCATAGAACATGCACATCTTATTGCATGAAAAGGGCCTCAGCTTCCTTGAAACTGAAGCTACAAGTCATCGTAAACCACCTGTGGTTGTTGGGAATCTAGCTGAGATCCTTTGGAAGAGCAGCTGGTGCCCTTAAATTCTGAGCCATCTTTCCAGCTCCCAAGATCATGACTTCCATATAGTTTTAATGGCATCTTGAAGTGTGGAAAGAAGAGGTACAATATATATATGGTTTTGAGGTTCTGGTATAAAACAGGGCTTTCAGTGTGTGGGGTTTGGTGAGAGGGCTGGGTAAAATTACAATGTAGTTTTACATTGGTAGGTACAATGAGCTGAAGGTTTTTGAGGTGAGGTTTAAAGAGTCAATAGTAATTTGATGAGCTTAGTTGAACTGCGTACTGTCCTGAATCAGGTGCTTATTGTAGCAAGGACAAGTTGAGCAATCTACTGTTTGAATTACATTATTTGCAACTTCACTTCCCTCGGCAAGAGTTTCCGGGAATAATGGCCAAAATAAAGTGCACAGAGAGGTAAGTGGGTATACGTGGTTTCATTTCTGGAGTTCCCATTCCTCTATGATTGTTCTTCCACTTGCACAAACAGGCTAGCAGCATCGGAGACAGCCTTAACTAAAAGGCATAAGTCTGAGAATGAGATCTTTGTGCTCATTATAGATAGGAAGGATTCATTATGTTGGCATTTAAAAGCCCTGTAGACCACGGTTCGCCTTAGTGGGTGCCCTAGAATCACACATTTTATTGGGGAATTTTATGTTTTAACCACTTGGCATACAGAGTCTTCATTCATGCCTTTGCTATTCTATTGAAAAGTCGTTACTACATATAAAGTTATCTAGATTTCCTTCAGCGTTTTCTTCCAGGAGTTTTGTAGTTTTGCAATTTACATTTAGTTCCATAATTCATTTTGAGTTAGTTTTTGTGAACTATGTAAGGTATGTTTATTTTTATATGCAGATGGTCAGTTGTTTCAGCAAAATTAGTTGAAAGTATGATATTTTACTAATGGATTGCCTTGGTTGACTGTATTTGTGTGTGCATATTTTAGGGTTTTCTCATATGCTGTTCCTCTTATTTATTTGCCCATGCCTTTGGTTATTCCATGACAACTGATTACCATCCCCTTCTTGCAAGAACTGAAGTCATAAGGCGCCAGCCCTCTTAACATAGCTCCCCTTCGATATTGTGTTGACCTTTGAATGCTATCTCTTCGTGTCACAGTTAGAAATATGTATATTTATAAAACACATCACTGGGATTTTGTTTGGGATCACCTCAAATCTATAGATTGAAGTTGCGAAGAACTGACATCTTGGCAGCATTGAGTCTTCCTACCATGAACATGGGGCATTGCCTCATTTACGTAGTACTTTGGCTCTCTTCATCAGAGTTCTGTGGTTGTCTTACATATTTTGCATTTGCTTTGTTAGATTTATACCTGTATGTTTCATTTGTGGATCTATTATATTTTCATCTCACATTTTCCTTGTTTTTTTTTTTTGCTGAAATACGGGGAAGTTCCTGACTTTGTCTATCTTCGTAGCTTGCAACTTTGGTCTAATCAGTTATTAGTGTTTTGTTGTTTCGATCTTCTTGTCAATTATCCTGATATCTAATAACGAAGGCAGTTTTGTTTCCACCTTTTCTGTTTAATTTGGTGGACTGTTGTTTTGCACTAGCAGGCCTTTCGATATGATGCTGTAGAGGGCTAATGAGAAGGGTCGCAGTGTTCCTTTTGTGACCATGGTGAGGAAGCCTTGAGTTCCTCTGCAGAATGTGGCATTAGCTGTAAGTTTCTGTAGATGTTCCTTACCAGGTTGAGGTGGGTGGCTGCTCTTGCTAGTGTGCTCAAAGTTTCTTTGTCTCCTATAAACGTTGGACTTGTAATATTTCATTTATTCATATGAGTGTGTGTTTTTTTCTTATCTTATTGATGTGATCAATTAACTCAATTGGTTTTGAATATTGAGCCAATTTTGCATATACTCACCATTGAGCCCACCTGGACCTGCTGCTTTCTGTTTGGAAAGGTTCTTCATTACTGATCCAATTTCTTTAACAAAAAGGACCTGTTTAGATTGTCCTGTGTAAATTCTAGCAGAAAATGTTGTTCTAGGAGTTGGCCCATTCTACCTATTTTTATCAGATTTGTGGGCTACAGCTTTACAGCATCTTTACTGTCTTTTCAACACCCTTGGGGCCTGCATGCTGTCTTTTCTTCCTGGTACTCACAACGTGTGTCCTCTCTATTTTCTCGGCCTGGCTGAGGCTGCCAATTTTATTCATCTTTCTAAAAGATCAGCCTTTGGTTTTGTTCACTTCTTTTGCTTTTAATTTTATTGACATCTTTGTTTTATTTTTTTTGTTAACTATTAATAATGAATTTTCTTATGCTTACTTTGGATTTAAGTTTCTGTTCTTTTATAATTTCCCAAGTAGATTACTGGCACTTCGATCTTTCATATCTTTTTAATGTATGCATTCAGTGCTTTGGATTCCCCTCTAAGCACAGTGTATATATACTAAATCAGACAATTAAAAATATTTATTTATTTATGTGCTTTTTAACCTTCACATTACTCAAAATTTTAATTTTTTCAACCTATGGCCTACTCCTTAAAAAGCTTATTACTCAGTTGATATGTACTTTGGGAACTCCCAGTTGTTTTTCTGTTGTTAATTTGTGGTCTGAAGACAGAGTTATTTGATTTCTTCTTTTTTAAAAATTTGTTAAGATGTGTTCCTGAATGTAGTGATTTGTACTTGATGAGTAATCCAGGTGATTATTGCATTCAGCTATGTCCTTTCTGGTTTTATATCACTGCACCTGTCTGGTTTTGGGACAGATAAGTTGACCTCCAATCATAAGAGTGGGTCAGTCCATTTCTTCTGTGGTTTCATGAGTTTTTGCTTTACGTAGCTGTTAAATGCACATTGTCATGTCTCAGGAAACGGACTCCAATATTATGTAGCAATCTTCCCCATCGCTGACCTCTTTGCTTACTTCGAAATCAACTTTGTCTGAAATTGGAATAACTTAGGTTCACTCCTAAAAACTAGTGCATTGTCTATTTTCTCCATAAATTTGTTTTCAGCTAGTATGTATTTAAAGATCTTTTTGTTTGTTTGTTTTAGACAGCATGTAGTTAAGTTTTGTTTTTCTTTTTTTTCTACTCTGACAATTAGTCTTTAAATTAGTCCACCAGACTGGTCACGCTCAGACTGACCCAGAGTGTCATCTACCATGCTTGTTACAGCTTCATATTTTTGCTCTTGTTCTTGTAGTTTTGATTTCAACAGTTTTTCTGTTTTTTCCTTAGTTTTTTAAAAAAGCACATTAAAGCGCCTGCACAATAGGATGTTTCGTGAGTCAGGAAAGGGGCTGGAGATTGAAAAACACACAGAGACACAGGTTACTCTTGAAACAAGAATGCCAATTTTATTGTGTTCCAGGTCAGCTTATATAGGGCTCTCTGTAACTAATGGCCATGCCCCGGCTCTTGGGATTTTCATCTGTAAACCCACCAGAAACCACTCCCCTGCCATCAGGAACTCACGAGGGTCTTGTGCTCAGAGCAGCTGTAAGCACAGGAAAACAAGCTGTTCACTCTGGCAGGCAAAGGATCATAGAAAGTTCAGGGTCTTAGGGTCTGCAGTCCCCAACAGCACATTGCATTTATGTAGTTAAAGTTTTATATTTATTTATTCACTTGTGTGTGGTAGGTAAGTGTCACGGCACATGTGTGGAGGTCAGAGGATAACCTGCAGTAACCAATTCTCTACTTCCACCATGTATGTTCTGGGCCTCAAACTCAGGTCATCAGGCTTGGTGGCTGGTGCATTTAATCCACCGAGCCGGCTCTCTCTCCATCCCCTGCTCCCTACCCATTAAGTTTTAACTGAGCATACTATATGATTTTCTTTTCTGTCTTTTATTAAAACCTGCCCCCACCCGTCTCCTGTTATCCTACAAATCCATATGATACTACTATATTACTCTCTGGAAGTTACTAAATGTAGTATAACAGAACAAAATAATCCTATGTCCCTCATCCTGTGCCTTATATAATGGTCATCAATATTGTTTGGTCCTGAGCACACTCAAGGCATGTATGTGTACATGCAATTAAACATATTATTACTGTGGTTGTTTTGATAGACTTTTGTCTGTTGACCAATCAAGGATAAGGAAAATGAAAGTTTGTGTTTCCTATTATTCTCCCAGATTATTTCTTTATTATTATTATTTCCTATTATTTCTTAGCAGATGTTAGTTTATGGTCTGTGTAATTTTCTTGACTTAAAAGGATTTGTTTTTAATGATACATGGGAGACAAGTCTGCTGACAACAAACTTGCTGAGCTGTGTCTTGTCTGAGGAAGTCTTCATTTCTGTCTCAGCCTTGAAGCATGGTTTAGAGTATAGTGCTTTAGATTGGAATGTTTTCCCCTTAGTTCTTTAAATATCTCTGCTCTCTCTTACTTGCATGCTTTCTAGTGAGAAGTCACATTCAATTCTTTTTTTTTTTTCAGATTTAGTTCTTATTGCTATTTTGTAACTAAAATACTTTCCCTTTTGGCTTTCTTTGGGACTTTCATCGTTTTTAGTTTTTTTATTGTTTGATTATGACATGCCTGTATGTATGTATTGTTCTGCTTGTTCTTTTACATTTATTCTACCTTGGGATGTCTAAGCCTCTTGTATTCATAGTTGCATGTTTGACATTAATTTGGGAAAATTCTCAGTCATTATTATCTAAAACACTTCTTCATTTTTCCTCCCTTTCTTCATTGCACTATTGTTATGATAGACACCCTTTGTAAGCTGTCCCAGTCCTTGGATAGTCTTTTCTCTTTGTTTGCTTATCTTGGTTTTCTTTGCTTTTCAGTTTTGGAAGTTTCTAATTTTTTTAAACTTTGTGTTTGTGTGTATGTGTCTCTCTGTGCATATGACTGTGTAATGTGTGTTATATATATATATGATGTGTATGTATGTGCATGTGTGTGTATGTGTGTGAGGGAGTGGGGAGGGGTGGGTATGCATGCAATGGCATTTATGTGCAGGTCAGAGAACAACTTGGTGGAACTGATTCTTTCTGTCTTTATATGGTTTCTTTGGATTAAACTCAGGTCACTAAGCTTTTGTAGGAAGCCCCTTTACTTGTGAGCCATCTTGCTGGTCTAGAAGTTTCTATCCTAAATTTCTCTTGTTTTCTTGCACTTTGCATCTCATACTCATACTCAGTGATCCATTGAGCATGTTTAGAGCTCTTAACCATTAACAATGGTTTTGAGTTCCCTGTTTGGTAATTTCATTGTCTTTGCCATGCTTGGGTCTAAAGCTTGCTTGGTTACTTCAGATTGTGGGGCTTTTTTCCCTTGCCTGGGTTTCCCTGGAAGTTTTAGCTCACAGGTGTGGAACCCACCAGTTACTGCCCAGCTAGTGCCTCTCTCCCTGGCACTGGGTTGTGCAGAGATTCCTGTTGCTGAGTTTCTGCTCTGGAACGCCGTGGCCCCAGGATTTGTATGCCTGTCTTTCCAGACTGAGGAGCCACAGTTCGTCTATCTCTCTCTGTGTTAGGAGCACAGAAGAGGTGTGTTTTTAGTCTGCTCAGCCTTTTGGAAGGATAAAATGGTTGCGGTCAAATTACTGCTAGGAGGAACTCTGGAACCTTGACGCTTAAGTCAAATGCATTTTTATGAAAATGCTTTTGAGTGTGCTTCTAAAGTACCTTCCACTATT
>NC_022009.1:67712096-67717583 GCF_000317375.1 Microtus ochrogaster
TTGAACTCAGGACCTCTAGAAGAGCAGCCAATGCTTTTAACCACTGAGCCATCCCTCCAGCCCCCTATTTTATTTTTTATACCCAATTTTTACATTTAATATCCTCGAACCATTTGCTGTGTATATTGGGGTTTTGCAGTTTATTTTTGGAAACGACACTAAATTTCTCTGTGAACTTCTACCTGACCTAGGCTCTGAGAAGGCTATGACAATGGCTCTTCCTGTAGAATGCTGCCAGAAATGAAAACCAACCATGACAGTTTTTACTGTTCTGAGGTACGCTTAATTGAATGTTGAGCATTATCACCTAGCTATAAAGGTGAGAAAGTAGGTCAGGAGGCAAGAAAGGGCAGAAGGAAACTTAGGAACAGCAGAGAAAAGAACTGCAGGGCAGAGTCATTTGTTTCAAGTTGAGATTTGAGGTACTTTGGAGAGATCTAGTTTTAAGTTTAATTTTTTCCCTTTTGATTAGTCAAGGAATGTTTTAGCAAAAAATTTAGAATCTGAATTCTTAAGGAAGTTCTTCATATCACAAAACCAGACCACGATGGCACTTTTTGTGGTTGCTCTGTGATACCCTTTGTCTCAGTCACTTTTTTTTTCTTTTCTTTTTGCTGTGAAGAGACACCATTGGTCAAGGCAGTTTATAGAAGACAGGTTTGCTGGGGCTTACAGTTTCAGATGGTTAGAGTCTGTGACTTTGATGGAGGGGAGCCTGGCAGCAGGCAGGCAGACAAGGCATTGGAACAGCAGCTGAGAGCTCACATCATAATCCACAAACATGAGGCAGGGAGAGAGCTAACTGGGAAGGGAATGGGCTTTTGAATCCTCAATCCTCACCTCCAGTGACACAGCTCCTCCAACAAAGCCACACCTCCTAATCTTTCCAAAACACTTCCACCAGGGAGAGAGGAACCAAGTATTCAAATCTGTGCGCCTATGAGGGTCATTCTCATTCAAAGCACCACATCCTTCAAATAAACAGTTTTGCTTATAAGCAGAGTAAAATGAATGCAGTAAATTCAGCATCATGATACAATGCTACTTGGGAAAAGTAAGTAAAGGGTTTCAGTATCTGTTGATGGATAGAAAGGTTAGGGAGAGACTCTTAGGAACAGTTTAAGACCGAGGAAAGTTTTCAGGATGTCATGAAAAGTGACCCAAGGCAGAGTTGATCTGAAGGATGCTACTCTAAGGAAACATCATCTGAGTGTCTGCATCTTCAGAACGGGTCCACGAACCCATATTCTACTCTTCCCACAGAACTTCTGATGGCTATACATCAAAACCCAAGGAGATGGATAAATTAAATCGTAGTAATTAGTCAGCGTTCCACTTAGGGAAAAATGATTTGTAAATCCAGATAAGAAATTTCTATATTTGGTTTTTGTAGTAGTTTGAATGCGAAATGTCTCCCATAGGCTCAGGCATTTGAACGCTTGGTCTCTGTTAACGGTGCTGTGTGAGGAGGCACAGAGGGTGCAATCTTGCTGAAGGAGATACATCAACGGGAGTGGGCTTCGAGAGTATAGTCTTGCCTCCCTTCCAGTTCATTCTTTCTGCTTCATTTGTTCTTTTCTTAATTTCCAGCTCCTGCCCCTTGCTGCCATGATGGACTCCTCTTCCCCTGGAACCCTCAGCCCAAGGGAACTCTGTTTTTTAAGCTGCCGTTGGCCATGGCATTGAATCACAGCAACAGAAAGAAAAGTGATTAAGTCAACTCTCTAGGAATCAAAATAAACAATATTTGGGGGACTTTATAAGAAAGAAAGGAAACTGAAGTTCAAACCCAATGTTGGCATACCTCACCTCTATAACAAGAAGATGTACCAGGAAGGGGGGTCAAGGTCTTTGAGGAACACTGTTTTCTTGTTCCTAGTCTTGACCTCTGCAGTCAGCCCAGCTCCAGTTCACGTTGATGGCAGCTCTAAGACTGTTAAACACTGGCTTCCTGAAAACACTGCTGAGATGCCTTGTTCAGAGAGCACAGCCAGTTTTATTGGTTACTGCTGTGTGGTCATCACTGCCTCCACGGTCTTGGGGACAGTCTTGCTAAGGGTATCAGTAGCGTATGTGTAAAGTGTTCAGGGTTTACCCCAGAACTTGTAATTCCAGGTTAGCTCTGACAAACCTAGTTCCCGAAAGCTTGAGTTTCCAGGCAAATATTGAAAAGGAAGCCATTATCTGAGGAGTTTAATTAGGGTATCTGGCTTGAGAGAAGGTAAATTGATCTAGTGGCCAGATGGGTGGAATTTTGGTACATTCCCGAGGTAAGCAATAGTTATAGCAATGATAATTATAATCTCCCTGGCAAGCACTTCCTGTAACAGTGAGTTTATGTTAGTGCAGACAGTTGAATCGCTGCGTGCTGTGGACGGAAAGTTGTACAGAGGGTTTCAGTTGTCAATACTTCCCCCCAACGCACACACAGTGTTTTTTCTTGTTGAGACTTTGGGAATTTCGGTTCAGGAGGCATATGAAATGTTGCATCAGTTTGCAAAGTTCTTTCTGTTTTCGGTGACACTTTTTCGTTTAGTTGACTTAGAATTTGCTTTATTCTGTTGTCAGTTGAGATTTATTTTGTAAAATGAAATTAAAATGCCAACAGAGCATTTAGAGTGCATAATGGCCTCTAAAACGAGAACATCCAGGCATGATCAACATAACTTTTTCCATTTTAAGTCATGGTCAAAATTGGAAGGAAAAAATTTTAAAGTATGATTTCTTTTTTTCCCTCCCAGCAGGCATTATTAAATATAGAAAGCTTAAAATTTCAGAAGCAGTCTATGTGAGCATAATTTAAATAAAATATTCTGTTAAGATAATTTAAAAAATAAAAATCTGGGGTAATCTTCATGCTATATTTTCATTGTACACTTTAAAAAACATTTTTTTGCCACATTCAAAATCAGTTAAAAAAATTGAAGAGCAGACTTAGTTTCTTGCTTCCAGATGATTTGTTGAAAATAACATTTTTTGATTTTAAAAGCAAAGAAAGTCCTATTATAACACTTGAGAAAAATTTAAAAAGTACAAACAAGAAAAGAGGATTTATAAAGCACACTACTGTCTAAGAGACAAACTTAGCGGCTAAGACAATGACACACACTTCTGTGGTTTCTATAGGTTAGACTTCTCCACAAAGTGTTGTTGGATTCTGCCTCTTGGCCTCGTCGCGATGCACATGTGGGCTGGCTGGCTGTGTTCTCAGCTGAGGCTCACCTAGGGAATAAATCTACTTCCGAGCTCATTCAGGTGCTGGCAGAACTTATTTCCTTGCAGCCACAAGCCCGAGGGCCCTGGCTTTTCCCCGACTGTTCGCTGAACTCTTTCTCCGAGTCCTAGAGGCTGTCCGCAGTTCCTTGCCATGCGGTGGCTTGAAGTTTCAAAGCCTGCAGGGTAGCCTTTCCCTCTCCAGTCTGCTAATGCGGCCTTACATCATGCATGATAACCATGAAAGGGACATTGCATCATTCCCTTTGCCGTATTTATTGGTCAGAATCAAGAAATGAGTTCTGCTTTGATTAGAGTCAGGGATTATACAAATGAGTGAACCATCAGTTTAGGATGGACGTCGGGGTGGGAATCTTCTGTGGTGTTTTAGATGGTTGCACACTAGGAGTGTATTACAAATACAGTATTATAAATGGATTTAAATCTGTCAAAAATGTTTAAGAATCTATTTTTAAACATCAAATAGTAATTAAAAAGTACATATATACATGTAGCACCTGTATCTGCGTGATATATATATATATAGTACATATGTTATAGTACATATATAGTACATAGTGCATACACACATATTTGCTATAGCATGTAACGCTGTCATAATTTCCAATTAACTTTAAAATAATAAGTAATAATCATCCCAACAGAAGAATACTGTATCCGATATCAAGTCCAGTCATAGGAGATTGCTTATACACCTTTTAATTTTACATAATTTCTTACTATGGATGAAGATTACTTCTGATTTTCCTTCTGAACTCTTGAGACAGGACTTTACTCTCTAGCTCATGCTGGCCTCAATCTCGTGCCCCTGCTGTCTCACCATCCCCAGTGCGGGGATGACACATGTGCCCCACCACACTCAGTGAATTAATATTGTTTCAAATTTCTCTCTATTATATGCAATTCTTCAATGGAAAAACTGATGACAATCTATGTCTATCAAAAAGCTCTTTTAGGACAAACCTATAGCAGAACAATGACTAGGTCTTCTGAACACGTCCTAAAGGGTTTGAACGGTTGGGATGTCAACACAAATTTAAACTCCTCCCCCTCTGCAGCATTCTGCAGATCTGATTAAGTCAAAAAAATGACATCTGGCTTTACTTCTTTCTGTTTTCCCCTATAAGTGAGCAGAATATTTCCCATATGACTTACTTTTTATTTACACTTGCTCCTTTTAGGACAACCTGATAATTTGTTATTTTTTTCCTGCTAGATTTCTTTTTTAGGTTTGTTTGTTTGTTTGTTTTTAATAAAGAAAGTACATTGCAGGATAGGAGGATACATGAAAATCTTGCTTGTTTGTTTTCGTAAATGATAAATGTTTTAAAACCAGCTTTTAAATATATAGATGGCACAGTGAAATCCAGAACCTTATAACATTGCCCACTGAAACACTAAAATGTACAAAAGTTCACAACATATTGTAAGGAAAATTCGAGAATCTGTTCAGTTATCTCAGAGGTACCAGACATACCATATGCTGTGTCTAGGAGTTGCTATGGCAACTACTTTTAAAATTTAAGAACAGGGTAAATTGTTGCCTAAAATCTCCATAACTTAGTAAGTCAATTAAAATCTCTTCAGGACGCCACATTCCTTTTGCTACCTGGATGCTTCCTGTCTTGGAGCTCGGGAGCAGGAAAGGTCTATGGGTCAGATAAGAATGCTCTTGGCTGTTTAAGGTCCTGGAGACAGTTTGTCATTTGGTACTTTTTATGAATCATTAATGAATCATCGAAAGGAAGGCAGAAGGAATAGCCTCGCTAAGCCGAACGGATCTGAGCATATGAGTGTAAAACTGAAGGCAATTTTTAGCTCAGATTTCAAATAAGGAAACCAAAGCAGAGAGACATAACCTTTTAGAGTTTGGAACGCTGGGATTAGATTCTGCCCCTCTCGGTATACCATCAAGCTGCCTTCAGTCCACAGCTTACTCACTTTAGAATTCTTATCCTTATTTATTTTCAAGACAGTTTTCCTTAATACTAGGTTCCTTTGGTTGGCCTTGAACTCCTGGACTCAAGTGATCCTCTTGCGTAGCTGGGGTTACAGCCACAGACCACTGTCCCATCATCCCTGTTGTTGTTGTTTCGGAGAACTAAGTTCTGCTTATTTCCATTTGCGAGTGTGTGTGTGTTTGTGTACACATGTTCCACAACATACATGTGAGTCAGAGGACAGTTTGTGGGAGTTGGCTTCTCACTTCCGCAGTGTGTATCCCAGGGACCAAACTCAGGGCGTCAGGTTTGG
>NC_022009.1:67721070-67722311 GCF_000317375.1 Microtus ochrogaster
GAAAAACAAAAAACCTAAATTCTATCTTTAATCAAGATAACAAATATTAACTTATCAATGTTCCTAAAGTGAGCTCAAAATTTTGTAATAAAATTATCGGTGTCTGACCCTTCAAAATACTCTGCTAAACTTAATTCATTAAGGTTGATATTCTGTTAAGTAACAAAGGGTTTAGGTATTTCTAAACTTTTTCTTCTGCCCCCTTATACTCTCAAAATAGATATTTAATGATGTTTAGTTGCTATACTTGCCAAAATTATGAAGTTGCAGTCTTAATAAACCATTGTTGACTGAGGTGGCAAGTAGTTCCTTTGTTATGAAACTTTTTGTTTTCTCTGAAGTTAATAATTTTGCTTTGTAATTTTTTTAACTCTTATATTCTGATTGGTATTGTTTTTGGTAGACATTTTTTTAATCAGACATTTATTGCATTTAAAAAGACAGCAAAATGCAGTTCTAAACATGATGGCAGTTTACTCATCTGTCCCGAGTCTTCTTTTTGAGGATGCCCTTATCCCTTGTTCAGTCTGGATCATGTGCGTTCTGATCGCTGACTAGCCATTGATGTTTACTTTCTTGCTTTTCAATGCTTGTTACTTCCTGTTTCTATCCTGTCGCTGAAGTATGTTCTCCAGCAGCTTCCTAGCAAAAGTGCACAAGTAAGCAATTTATCCACAGAATTGGCAAAACAAGAACCAAATTCAAATCATAATTTACAAAACTAAGAGAGGAAAACTGTGTGGTCAATAAAACACCTTCAGATTCATTCATTCATTCAAGTATGTATGTATGCGTTTATTTAGTTCTGTTCTCATATATTATATCCTGACTGCAGTTCCCAATTCCCTCCACTCTTCCCAGTTCTCCCTTTTTACCCCGGGTCCACTCTTACTCTGCCTCCCCTCAGAAAAGAGCAGGCTTTCCAGGGATATCAACCAAACATGGCATAACAAGCTACAATAAGATCAGGCACATACCTCCACATCAGCCCTCATCGTCAGACACATTCAGAAGTCTGGTTTGATCACATGCTCCATCAGTCCCAGTCCAGCTGGCCTTGGTGAGCTCCCAATAGATCAGCCCTACTGTCTCCGTGGGTGGGTGCACCCCTCTTGGTCCTGACTTCCTAGCTCATGTTCTCCCTCCTTCTGCTCCTCATTTGGACCTTGGGAGCTCAGTCCAGTGCTCCAGTGTGGGTCTCTGTCTCTATCTCCATCCATCGCCAGATGAAAGTTCTATGA
>NC_022009.1:67722550-67725140 GCF_000317375.1 Microtus ochrogaster
TCCCCCAAACTCTCCCCAATCCTCCCCTTCTCCCTTTTCTTTCCCCATCAACCCTTACCCCCACTCATCCCCACCAACTTTTGTATTTGTCATTATTATTATTGTTTCTGTGTGTGTGTGTGTGTGTGTGTGTGTGTGTGTGTGTGTGTGTGTGTGTGTATGAGATGCATGCATGCTAGGATACATGTGTGGAGTTCAGAGGACAACTTGCTGAAGTCAGTTCTCTTCTTTCAGCATGTGGACTCCAGGGACTGAACTCAGGTTGTTAGACTTGGTGGCAAGAACTTTTAACCTCTGAGTCATGTTACTGGTGCCAGGTATAGCCCAGTCTGGCCTTGAACTTGTGACCCTCCAACCCCTCCACTTCTTCAGCACAATGTACCAATGCAGACCATCATAGCTAGTAGTGCTGAGAATTTTTAACTCTTTTTCTACTGTCTTGTTTACAAACATAATTTCCTAATCAACCTTTCTCCATAACAACAATATAATGTTTAATAAAAAAGTACAGGGGCAATCAGTTACAAATCTTTATAAAATTGAATATGGAAATATTTCTTATAATATTATAAGGCATTATGACAAGTTGTGCTTAAATATAAAAATATTTGTATCTATCAAATCTGGGAAATGCTTTAGTATAAGGGGCAGCTTGTTTCCCGGCTGCCTGGAATAATCACACAGAAACTACATTATTTAAATCACTGCTTGGCCCATTAGCTCTAGTTCTTATGGCTAACTCTTAAATTTTAATTCAACCCATTTCTAGTAATCTGTGTATCATCATGGCTGTGGCTTACTGGGTAAAGTACAAGCATCTGTGTCCGATGAGGCTACATGGCTTCTCCCTGACTCCACTCCCCTTCTCCCAGCATTCAGTTTAGTTTTCCCCGCCTAGCTCTGTTCTACCCTATCAGGTCAAGCCAGTTCCTTTATTAACTAATGGTATTCACGCATACAGAGGGGACTTCCATATCACATTAGGCTAAAAGAGGAAATACAATATGATCTGTACCTCAAATTATATTCCTTTTACCCAGTATACCTAGAAACAATGTTTCTATGCTAGTAATTAGTGACAGTTTGACAGTGAGGACCATCGGTTTCATTTTTTCTTTCTATTACTTGATTTCTTTAAAATGATGAGATTTAACAACATGCATTTAACACTGGCTAATTTAGCTTTTTGATACTGCTTTTTAAACATTCTAAGATTGAGACCAAGACCAAGTACCCCTGCATTCCCCCATATTTTACAGTATGAGTGTTTGTGGGTCTCTCTCTTTTTCTCTGTCTAAATATGAATCGAATCCAGGTCCTTGAACATGACCAGCAAGCATTCTACCACTGAGGTATACCCTCATTCCAAGGATTTGTTCTTATTTTGAATTCTGTTTAAAAGTCAAATCCAGGCAAGGCAGCTATCCTTCCCATAATCCCTTGCACCCTTCCTTTCCAACTTAGGCCCTGCAGAATGGCTCCTGCAAAGAAGGGCGGTGAGAAGAAGGGTTCTGCCATCTGCTAAGTGATGACCTAAGAATACAGCATTCATATGTTCATCTATAGAGTGGGCTTCAAGAAGCCTGTCCCTTGGACACACAATGAAATCTGGAAATTTGCCCTGAAGGAGATGGTGACTCCAGACGTGAACATTGATACCAAGTTCAACAGAGCCAACTAGGACAAAGGAATAAGGAATGTTCCATACCATATTCATGTACACTTGCCTAGAAAACCTAATGGGGATGAGGAATCACCAAACAAACTCTACCTGCTGATAGCTTGTGTGCCTGTAATTGCATTCAGAAATTGACAGACAGCCAATGTGGGTGAGAACTGACTTGCTGAATGCCAATAAGGTTGCAGAACTGAGAAGGAAAAGTCAAAACCAGTCAGGGTGTACCAGGTTCCTTTGGTTTGATTAGTGCAGAAGCTGCAGTCCCCAAACATGGCTCGACATGTAGTTCGTTACTTCCTGTATCTCTTCGTTAGTGCTTTTTTGGCTTTAAGACCCTACACGATTTCTGTTCTTGATCATGGTTTTACTGAATAGAAGAAAAGTTCTGAGAAAGAATGGAATGTTCAAGGACTGAAAGAAGCTGGCTGCAGTTGAGGCTAAGCAAGTACTTGAGGTGTAGCTGAACACTGCCCGACTCTGGTCCTTCCAGGTCTAGGAAAAGCCTGAGCTTTGCGTAAATGGAGATTGCTCATCATTCCCGGCTGCCCAGACCCGAATAATCGCACAGATACTATATTAATTACAACACTGCTTGGCCTATGAGCTCAGGCTTCTTATTAACTAACTCTTATAACTTAAATTAACCCATCTCTATTAATCTGTGTATCAGCACAAGACTATGGCTTATTGGCAAGGATCTGGTGTCTTTTTCCTTTGGCAGCTATATGGCAACTCCTCGACTCTGCCTTCTCTCTCTCTCTCTCTCTCTCTCTCTCTCTCTCTCTCTCTCTCTCTCTCTCTCTCTCTCTCTCTCTCTCTCAACCATCCAGCCTGTGATCAACTCTCTCTCTTTCACCTTCTAACAGAAATTAAGAGAAATATTGATACATAGAGAACTGGAATCATATTAAT
>NC_022009.1:67725240-67730536 GCF_000317375.1 Microtus ochrogaster
TATATATATATATATATATATATATATATATATATACACAGATTTCCTGCGTAGATTTACTCTGCTAAGCCATTGGCTGAAACAACTTCTTTATTAACCAATGTTAATAAAACATATTCATAGCATGCAGAGGGGAATCCCACATCAGCTTTGCAACAGGGTCATCAGTAGACTGGCTCTTCTGGGAAAGCAGATCCTGGCTACTGAGGTTTCATAGTACAGTTAGTCGAGTTATTTTAAGCCACTGTTTTCACCTTCTGTATACACTTTGCACTTGTCATTTGTCAAATAGGGGTAATGCCTACTTTAGCACACTGTTTTGAAGATTACAATTAGCTAATGGATTTGAAAGTACTGTAGCAAGTTAAAAATGATCTACAAAGGTAAGGCATTTAACATAGTCATCAAGGGCTCTGTGCTATTCTGATGGGTGGGAGGGGCATCTTCTCTAGCACCTCGCTGGCCAAGATCAGTGGCGGTTTCCCACAGAGGTGTCAACTCAAGACTTGGACTGCTAACAAGATATGCTGTCTTGTTTTCTCTTGATTTCAGAGCAGTTGTAGAGACAGTTTCTAGTTTGGGGAAAGATTGGGGGCAGGAAAGAGGCTATAATATTGAAATAAATGAAATGATATTTCATCCATCCAATGAAACCTAGGCTCAACAATCACAGATGATTATTGTGCTAACACATAAAATGGATAGCCTGTTACCAAAACCAGAAAGCCCATGACAATACATTAGTTACTGTTCAATCAGAGCCCAGAAAAGCCACTGGGTCTCCAGTTCTCCTTCATTCTCCCACATTGCTGTCCTCACTACTGCTTCCTTATGAAGGCTGATGCCACAGAAAACCAAAGATGAAAGAAATGAAGGCAGACCTTAATCAGAAACTATGTCAGCAGAGGAAAAAGCCCTCAGAGTAGAGTAGATTTGATGCTGAATTTACCAATGAAAAGTGGGGATGCTCCACCAAGGAGCAGGGTGGTGGTAGCAGGTAGGTAGAAACTTGCTATGAGGTCCAGAAGTTCTTTGCTAGGCTGATCTGGTGGGATTCTTGGTGAAGGCAGGTCAGAGTGATAAGATATTACTTGAAGGAAGGAGGGACATTTGGTCAGATATCAAAATTGATCAGATATTACAGATGGAAGAGTCTGGCTAAAACAAATTCTACAGGGATTGGAACTGAAGGCCAAGATTGAGAACAGGAGAGGGCTCTGTAACATGGAGGGCCAGGCCTGCTTGTTTGTTGTTTTCTGTCCTGCCTGGTACTCACTGAGGGGCTGGCCTGCTTGTTGTTGGGATTTTCTGTCCTCCCACCAGGTCCCCCACAACTGTTTTGCCCCAAAGAAAAATCACACAAAGATCTCTGTAAGTTATAAAGCTGATTGGCCCATTAGCTCTAGCCTCTCACTGGCTAACTCTCACATCTTGATTAACCCATTTTCTGATCTATGTTAGCCATGTGGCTCAGTACCTTTTTCCAGCCAGGCAGTTCATATCCTGCTGCTTCGGTGGTCTGGGCAGGAGTGGGAGGAATCAACTTCCTCCTTTCCCAGAATTCTCCTGTTCTCATTACATCATTTCTACTTCCTGTCTGGTTTTCCCGCCTATACTTTCTGCCTGGCCAATCAGAGTTTATTTATAACATGATTGACATAATACAGACAATTCTCCCACAGGGCTCAGAGGAGTGTGACTCAAGTTTGATCTGTGGAAAGATGGCGGAGAGGCTAAGAGCACATACTGCTCTAAGTTTGGTTCCCAGCACCCATAGTGGGTGGCTCACAATTGCCTGTAACTGACTCATTGAAAGAATCCCATACCTCTGGCCCCTGTAAGCATGTGTACTCTCACACACACACACACACACACACACACACACACACACACACACACACTAACACATAGACACGTAATTGAAAACAATAAAAATAAATCTTAGAAAAAGTTTGGTCCTGTATAGAACGTTTGTGACTGTTCACCTTTGTATCCCAAAGAGGTTGTCACAATGCTAAGTTTCCTACCCCAACAATAGCCTCCAGGGTACAGTGAACTGCTATCTCTTCTTAGGGATTTCCCAGAAGCTTCAACTCATTGTCCTTCATTCAAAATGGCCACTCCAGACTAAGAACTAATATGATAGTCACAATCTCACCAGTCAGTCACAATACTCCCTACTAGTGACATGAGTATTGTTTAATCTGTTATAGAAATATCCTAACTTTTCCATCTTGAATTTAAAGTTCTCTTTTCATTGCTAAATCTGGTAAGACTTTGCAGTTATACACAAGGCAATAGTGTGGATACAGATACAACACAACGTGCAGCTGGCTTCTGGCTAGCATCAGCCCTCATTTTCATATTGGGTAAACCAAATACTTACCTGCTGAGGAAGGAGAAGGGATTTCAGGTGTGAGGAATGACAAAACTGGGTGGAGATATATGGGAGGTAGAAGCAAAAGGCAGGTCACCATTTTCTCTGGGTTCTTTCTGCCATGCTCTCTAGATATTATTCTGAGCCACTGGCACTCCTTTGTCAATTACAGCCAACAATACAGCTCAGAATGAGTAGGAAAGTACAAACTATGCTAGCAGTTCCCAGGGCTTCTGGTTGGCTTGGTAGACAGAAACCATTCTTGGTGACTTTACTGGGTCACAGCCATGTAGAGAACATTTCACATGCTTGCTGCTTTAAAAATATGTATTCTGTCAGAACCCATTGCCTTTGGTCTCTGTTCTTCAGAGACATAATGGCATGTAATACAGTGGGCAGAGGGCATGCAAAGGCATAGTTTTATTTATTGTAACCTTGAGATATTGGTAATTTCTAGCATCTTTGCCAGAAAATCTAAACTGAATATAAGAGAAAAAGGGTAGTAGGAGAGAAAAAAAGAGAACAGATAGCAGGGTATGAAAATGCAGAACTTAGAGATAATTGTCCTGGGAAAGTTACCCAAAAGAAACAGAGCTTTTAAAAAAGTATGCATTCCAAATGATCATAGTAAAAATTTTAACTGACCATGAGTAAAACACTGAACGGAAGAAAGCTACCACATGATGAGAGGCCATTGTAGCATCCCTTAGACTGGTTTTTCTAGGGAAACAGAAGCAACAGAATGTACCAACATAGACAGAAAGATTGCCTCACTAAACAACAAGGCTGAAAAGTCCCAAAACTGGGCAAGGCCCAGGGAAACCGATAGTATGGTTCCAATTTAAGCTCAAAGGCCAGGGACTTCATGATATGTCAAAACAAGAAACATGATCACTGATGTCTGTGGATGGAAGAGACTTTTCTCATTCAAAACAGAGTGTGAATACTCTGTGTTTCTATTTTTTTAAATTTTGCTTCAGTCCCAGTCTCAATGGATGGGATGATACCCTTGTGTGGTGCTGTGGAATCTTCAGTGCTAAGTCTACTGATTCAAATACTGACTTCCTCTGAGAACACCCAGAAAGAATGTCTTACTATTTACCTGGGCATTCCTTAGTGCAGATACATTACGCAGAAATGAACAGCTGTGAATCTAACTTGCCTCATAAGTGGCTAAACAGTAACATAACTGGGCATCAGTGGCCCTAGTAAAGTGTTATCATGAGCTAATTCTTGGAAAAATGGATTTTTTACCCATATTTATTCAATATTGATGAAATACATGACTTTTATACTATTGTAGAATAGCTGAATAGACCTTGTGCTGCATGGTTTATGTAGCTGCTGTTTTTATTTGTTTTAAAGTAACTCTAAGCTGTAAGAGGTAGCACATAACTGTAGTCATAGCTGCTGAGGAGTATCTTGAACCCATAGGTTTGGTCTAACACCACGACATAACAGTGAAACCATGTCTTAAGGCAGTATCATTGAGATAGAATTTATATAACATAAGAGTTACCCATTGTAATTGTGTGCACCAGTCAGAATTCTCCAGAGGAATAGAACCAATAGAATGACTATATTAAGACTTTATTAAATCAATTTACATCACAATAGTAACAACTGTTGTCTCATAGCCAAGAGGCTAGGAAACTGATAGTTGCATGGTCCATGAGGCTGTGTGCCTTAGCTGTTCCATTCTGTTGCCAAAAATGTAGAAGACTGGAGAGCTGCTGGTCCTGAGTCAATTATGGAAACCTGGAAAGGCTGCTTCTGATGTCAGTGAAAGTCACCATCATCATTGTCATCATCCTCATCATTGTCATTGTCATCATCATTGACATCATCATCGTGGTCATCATCATCATTATTATCATCACCATTGTTGTCATTGTTATCATCATCATTGTCATCATCATCATTGTCATCATCGTCATTGTCATCATCATCGTCATTGATTGTCATCATTATCATCATCATTGTCATCGTCATCATCACCATCAACAACAACAAAGTAGATCACCATCACAGCAAAAGTGGATTTATTTTGTCCCATCTTGTACAAAATTTCTTCAACCTGGGCTGCTACCAAATGGTGCCATCGCACATGGATGGGCCTTCCCATATCAGTTAAGGCAATTGGAACAATTACTAGGTGAGGGTCCCTCCTTAGGTGATTCTGATTTGTGGCCAAGTTGCCATTAAAAGAAGCTATCACATTGTATAATTCAATAATTTGGAGCAAATAGAAGTTTGAGTAAACTTCACCATGCTCAATCGTAGTACATATTTCTAACCCTAAAACATTTCCCTATGCTCTTTTGTAGTCACCCTCATCCCTCTCAGCCCTAGGGGAAAATGTATCTGCTTCCCACCTCTGTAAATTGGCCTCTTATGGAGTTTCACACAAACAGAGCCACATAATATGTAGTGTTTTGCATTGGGATTCTTCAAAAATGGCCCGTTTTCAGTGTTCAGCCAAGTAGAAGGTAGCACGTGTTTGAAGTTCAGTCCTTTTATTGCTTAATTGTATTTCATTTAATGGAATTCTACATTTTTTTCAATTAATCAATTTATGGCCACTTAGATTGCTTACAATTTTTGGCTGTTACAAATAACACCACTATGAATATCTATGCACAATTTTTTTGTGTTTGTTTTCATTTGGGAGGATATATGTCTTGAAGTAGTATTACTAGCACATATGGTAATTCTAGATTTTACCTCTTAAGGAACTGCCAAACTCTTCATTTCAATTGACTGTAACACTTCACAATTTTTCTGGTGATGTTGGAGTGTTGCAATTTCTCAGCATCCTTGTCATTATCTAAGATTGTCACCTTGGCAATTTTAGTATGTGGTTATGCTTGCTATTCACTGTGGTTTTAGATGATTTCCCTAAGGACTAATAAATAGACT
>NC_022009.1:67730636-67738444 GCF_000317375.1 Microtus ochrogaster
ACACACACACACACACACACACACACACACACACACACACACGCCACAAGTCCTCTATTTTCAGACATACGACATGCACAGAGCTTTTCTACCCTGTAATTGGCTAGAGTAAGTAGTTGGCACGCACAGACTGGAAAGAAGAGGGTGTTGTGTGGCGCCACCTCTTTTGTGGATAGGTGTATCCTGACCAGCTGCTTAGGCAAGGAGTTAAATTTGAGTTAACCAGGAAATCCCAGGGTTGTGTCTCGGCAGCTGTGTCTCCTAATGGCTGAAATATGAAAATGCTTTGGTCATATTTTGAAGCTGTACATAGGCTCTTCCTTCTGTGCCAGAAATCGAGCTGCCAGACCAGTGGCCACATAAATACCACCAGATATCCTGATGAGCCAAGAATGAAAACCCTACTGGGGCATGCATAGCACAATGTAAGTGAAGGCAGTGACCAAGGCAGGGCCGGGAACCTCATCCAATAAGCTTTATCACTGG
Organism: Microtus ochrogaster; assembly: GCF_000317375.1. NCBI lineage: Eukaryota > Metazoa > Chordata > Mammalia > Rodentia > Cricetidae > Microtus > Microtus ochrogaster. The sequence goes on from NC_022009.1 coordinate 67,731,123, forward strand.
GAGAAGAGAAGAAAAAGCAATGGAATAGCTTTCCTATACCCACATGGGGTCCATCCTTCTTAAATGGGTCCTTCCCCATGATCACTGACAGTGACCCTTATTCCAGTTCCTTCAGTTTTGAATGTGACTCACTGCACTGATCCTCCAGGGAGCCTTGAGGCCTTCTGCCTCCCACTGGTGTTGCACCCTATTTCCCCTACTTTTTCTGAAGCCTCTAATCTGTTTGAACAGAGGAGCTGGAAGATGTTGTGGGGCTGTGTAGGCCAACCTGGTAGATTCCCTTTTGGAGTATTGTATAGGCTCTATTTCTTTAGGTAACCCTGAATCACACAAATACAGAAAAAAGTTTTGGGGTAGGATATGGGGAGAAGGGGATCCCTGAACATTAATGGTAGAATATAAATTAATACTGTCAGTATGAAAAAAAACAATGGACTTTTCTTAAGGAATTAAGCAAAGATTAAATCAAATGGTTCAGCAATCCTATTATGGGGCACATATTAAAGAAAATGATATCAGTACGTTGAAGAGCCATCTAAATTCCCATGTTCATTGTAGTACTGTTCATAATGGAAACAGCTTAAATGTTTATTAAATGGTGAATGGATAAAAAAAGGTGGCACACTGTTACAATGGAATTTTATGCAGCCTTGAGAAGAATTAAAGCCTGCCATTTGCAACATCAGGGATAGAACTGGAGATTATATGTCCAACAAAATCAGCTAGGGGCAGAAAAACAAGTGTCACATGATCTCAGTGATATGTGGGATCTGGGGGAGTGACCTCATAGCCTTTGAGAGTAAAATAGCGCTTACCAGAGGGCAAGTGAAGTGAAGAAAGGGCATGGGGAGGCGTTGAGCCCTGAATACTAAGTTACAGTTGGCAGAAGGAAGTTCTGCTCAGGTATAGATAGTAATAATAGTCGATATGTTCCCACAAACTGGAAGAAAAGGTTTTGCAAGTTTCAACCACAAAAAAACCTGATAAATATTTGAAGAGATACATATATTTAACCTGATTTAGCATTACACAGTATAGTTATCAAAATATTGCAGTACCCAATTAATATTCATAATTGTGAGACATAATTGATTGTTTATTGAGACACAGTTTCTCTGTGTAACAGTCTTGACTGTTCTGGAACTATTTTTGTAGACCAGGCTGGCCTGGAACTCATTGAGATAAACCTGTCTCTGCCTCCCAAGTGCTGGGATCAAAGGAGTGTGCCCTCACCACCTAGCTTATGTAAAATTTTTCAGAAGTAAAAAATTTCCTAATGCTCCTAGTGATTTGTCGGCTGTAAGCATGTGGACCTATCTGTAAGTATGTGGCTGTATCTGTAAGCATATGAGTGTATCTGTAAGTATGTAGCTGTATCTGTAGGCATGTGGACATATCTGTAAGTATATGGCTGTATCTGTAATCATGTTGACGTATCTGTAAGTATATGGCTGTATCTGTAGGCATGTGGATGTACCTGTAAGTGTGTGAACATATCTCTAGGCCTAAACCACTTCCTAGCTTTCTGTCTACCTTTGCAACCCCTGAACTGCCTTCATTTCGCAGCTCTGTATTAAGTTCTGAACGGCATAGTAGAAGTTATTTCAATTTGTTCTCTTAAAGAGTTATTTGTGCTCGTCTATGTCCTTTGAGTTTCTTTTTCATCTTAAGATCATGTTGCATTTTTATTTGAACTGTTACAAATCCGTGACATTTAAGAAAATTGCGGATCAGTGCCTTATCCAGTCATCATCAGAGAGGCTTCCTCTGGCAGCAGATGGGAACAGATGCAGAGACCCACAGCCAGACTTTATGTGGAGAGAGAGTCTAAATTGGAGGTCTCCATCGAATCCCTCCCCTAGAGTTCAGGGAACCTTGTGGAAGAGGGAGGGGGAAGAGTCTAAGAGTCAGAGGGGTGGAGGACACCTTGAGAACAAGGCCTCTCAATCAACTAAGCAAGGTGCATATGAGCTCACGGAGATTGACGCAGAAAGCAAAGGGCCCACATGGGTCTACACCAGGTACTCAAGTATATATGATAGCTATTAGCCTGGTATTTTTAAGGGACACCTGACTGTGAGAATGAGTGGGTCTCTGGCTCTTGTGCCAATTCTTGGGATTCTTTTCTTCCTTTTGGGTTGCAGTGTCCAACTTCAATATGATAATTTAAAAAATATTATTATATTTTATTTTGTCATGTTTGGTTGTTATCCCTTGGAAGCCTGTTGTTTTCTAATAAGAGACAGAAAGGGAGTAGATCTGGAGGAGAAGGCAGGTGTGCAGGAACAGGAAGGAGTAAAGGAAGGGGAAATTATAATTAAGGAATATTTTATGAGAAAAGAATCTATTTTTAATATAAAAAGGTGTAAAAAATTTCTATCTCAGTAATGTAGAAGCTTCTAACTCATGAACAGGAAATATAATTCCATTTATTTAGCTCTTTAACTTCTCTCAGACTTATTTATAGTTTTCAAAGGAGAAATATACTGCTGTTAAATTTGTCCTTAAATATTATCTCATTAATTATGAGATCTTTATATAATTCTGTTTTGGATTATTTGTTCCTGTTACGTAGAAATAAAACATTTGACTTTTAAACATTGGTCTTATGGTCTATGAAATTGTCAAGTTTTTTTTAGTTTTAGTAGGGTCAGATGTGGCACTACTGTGATGGTCAGTCTAGATCCTTTTCAACTTGACTGGGTTTGGAATCACTTGGGAGACACACCTCTGGGGATGTTGGGTTTGGAATCCCCCAGGAGACACACCTCTGGGGATGTCTGTTTAGGCTAGGAGTGAGGATGCACTCTGACTGCAGTTAAGACCATCCTATGACTTGGGGTCTCAGACTTAAACATTTAAGAAGGGGGTGGGGAGAAGAGAAAGAAAATAAAACGAGCATCAACAACCCCTTCCTCCCACTTCCTAACTGCTGATTCAATGTTCCCAGTTGCCTCGTGCTCCAGAGGCCCTGCCTGCCCTGCCAGTCCCCTCCTAAACTGCAAGCCAAGACAAACCCTGCTTCTCTAAATTAATGTCAGATATTTTGTGACAGCAACGAGTTCCGTTTCGGTCACGTTGACAGTGAATGGAGACAGTGTATGGATTCATCTCCTAGGTGCTTTCCTTGTCCGACTGCCTGGGACAGGATGCACTTTATGAATAAGAGTGTTAGAGTCTAGAAACTTCTGCACTTCTAATCCTGGGTAAAGAGGGCAGAGTGTGTTATTGTTGGGGTCATGAGGAAGTTACTTCCCACTTCTGGCTTTTTGAGTATACGCCCTTCAGATGTCATGACGAAGAAATTGGTTTCATTTGATCACAGTGCAAGGGTCAAATGGTTTAGAGAAGTAATTCATAGCGGGTACGGAAGTGGGTAGAGACTGGAGATAGGAAAGCCAGCTCAAACTTACCAGTAAATAGTTACCTGTAACAATTCAGGTTCTCAAAGTTTAGCTTACATCAGAATTATCTGGAGGTCTTGCTAGGAGTCATCTTTCTGGCCTCATCCGCAGTCTCAGCTTGAGTGAGTCTGAGGTGGGGCCTGCGTCAGTGGTACTAAGGAGTCCACAGGTTAACTCTACACTGTCAGTTCACATAAGGACCGCTGGTTCAGGCAAATGAAACAAATGCTTGATCTTGTGTGGTGGCAAAAGGATGGAGGCTATCAGAGTGGAAAAACTGACCTTTAAGTAAGGAGCTTATGGGACGTGGGTAACAGTCTTGGGGAATGATGCCAGGAGTTCATGGTAGCACATACAGAATTCAGATGTGTGTGCCTGGGAGTTCGGTAAGTAATCGTTCCCAGGAGAAGTGGGCTGCTGTTGCATTCATTTAGACATACAAGATCTGAGTTGCTAGAAAAGGAACTTAGGTGGAGAGGATCAACACACATTTGAAAGTGTGAAATTCTCATCCACAATAGGCTGGCGCCAGAAATGGAAGCTTCAGTCTTAAGGCTTGAGGCTGTGGCAGCGGTTGAGGGTCTAGCCAAATTGGAAGGCCCAAGCCAAGAAGAAAGCATAAAGACTTGTACATTCGGGAAGTGAGAGGAATAAGACGCAGTATCTAACAGAGTGTGTGCCGTGGTCTCGTGTGGACAGGAATACACAGCCGCTGCTAATAAAGAGCTCGTAGGATGGAAACTCCCCGGCTTTGTTAGATTCCTGATGAAGCAGTTTGTGACCCTGCAGAGACAGATAAACAAGGAAGGTGGGGAGACACGGTGATCAAAGTAATGCCACATGAACAACATGTACCGGGAGAAGAAAATCCCTTCTCTGCATTCTTAAAGGTCACCAGAATGAACGGACGGCAGAGAGATTCACAGAAAGAAACCTTCCCACGTTTATTACCACGCTCAGAGGGCGCCACAGAGTTTAAATCGCCCACCAGCGCAGCATGATTCAGAAGCTCACGGGCCCATTTCTGAAGAGTAGCCGAAGACTGGGGAGTACAGACAAATTTTAGGGAGACTGAACTTCAGTGGACTCGGAGAATGTACAGCATCCTAGAAAAAAAAGCTCACAAAACGGACAGCGGCTTGTGAATAATGCGCTTTGGCAGACCGAATGGAACTGAAACATGTTGACAAACTTTTCTAATATCAGCCTGATCGTCTGACTATTGGAATTTCAGTAAGGAAAGTAAAGGCGATTGTGTGCCTTCTTAGATGCATTTACTGGATAAATAAGGAGATTTTTCAAAAAGCTGGGTCCTCTGTGGGGTAGACAGGACCAAGACAGGGCCACAGGTCTTGAATCTGAAGCAGCCACAGGGGCCTCAGAACATGAAATCAAACAGCCATTGGGAGTGTAATTTTGCTGAACTCCAACAACCACTAGGGTAGGCAAACATGAAGTTGAAACCAAATGGAAATTCAAAAAGTGGTATGCACACACCTGCAACCCCCTTTTGTACATATGTACCAAGATCCCAGGTGGGAAAAACTCAGTGAAGACCACAATGCAGAGGGTCTTTTAGACACCAGGAAAAACACCTGTAGGTTCCTATAGACTTTGGAAAACTAGCTTCTGGAAGTTGGGCTAAATCAGGGGGAGCAGTATTTAGCAACAGAAACACAGACAAAAAGCAAGAAGCAGAGCAGAGGTCCAGGATGATCCAAGGTGTGCAGAGGAAGAAGAAAGGTGTGAGAAAAAAGAAGTAAAAATGGCCGCAACGTGTCACTGAGGATATCAGAGGGAAAACCTGAGTTTTCTTTACTGTTGCTAGTTTTATAGTTGAGGCCTCCAAACAAAAGACGGATTAGCAAGGAAAAAGCATAACCGATTTCGCTCAGTGTAGGTTTTATGTGACAGAATCTTAAGACCCAAAGAGCCAGGAAAGCTCTACATTTCTATGGTAAGGACAATGAAGAAGTGGGTAGTTATGAAAAAATATGGTTTAGATGGTTGTATAATTGGCATAATCAAATGATAATAAACCAGGGTGGAGCAGTTTATCCGTGGCTTGCTTGTGAAATTCTCTGTCTCAGAGCCATCTTTTCCTCCTGAGGGTATGTGAAGGGCTGATGAAGAGAACGGTCAATTCCCAAATTAGTTTTAGTAACTTTCCTTATTCCTATGACAAAATTCATGAAAACATCAATCTAAAGCAGGAAAGTTTTTTTTTTTATTTTTATTTTTTTCTGGTTCATGGAAGGAACAAGTCGTTGTGTCAGGGAAAGCATGGCAGAGGGTCACCCTGGATCCACGGTCAGGAAGCTGATAAGGATGAATGCTACTATTTGGCTTTTTTTGGGTTCAGCCCATGGAATAGTGCCATCCACAATTAGGGTGGGTCTTCCCATCTCAAGCAATTCATCCTAGACACTTCCTCATAGACATACTCAGAGGTTTATCTTCTGAGTATGTGAGTTTATGTGATTTTTCCATCCTGTCAAGGTGACAAACCACCCCACCTACTTTAGGGTGGAAGGGAGGGTTAAAATCAGACCCCTTTGCACCTTCTATTTCTGCAGATGCCGAGGTACGGTAGTGTGGGCAGTGTTTCTTGAACCCCACCAGAAGCTACATGATGGGCGGAAATGCTTTGGCAGCCGCAGGACTACCCTGGTTTATCACCACTACCCGGTGATAAAAAGACTGTTTTTTTTTAATTTCTAGAATTTTCTTTTAGATATACTTGTTTCTTTTTTATTTATTTTTATTTTTTTAATTAATTTATTTTTTAAATTTCATTTTACGTTCCAAAAACCGTTCTTCCTCCCAACCCTTCTCTCGTCCCTTCTCCCCTCCCTGAGCCCACCCCCATCCACTCCTTCCAATGGGTAAGGGCTCCAATCAACAATCAACAATGTATGGCACATTAAGTTGGGGAGGACCAAGCCCTTTCCTCCTGCATTAAGGCTGAGCATGGCATCCCTTAGGGAATGGGGTCAAACAAGCTAGCTCATGCATAGGGACAGATCCTGGTCCTACTGCCAGGGGCCCCTCAGTATAAGCTTCACTACTGTCTCCTACATATGGAGGGCTTAGTTTGGTCCCATGGATGCTCCACAGCTGTTGGTCTCGAGTTCATGAATTTCCACGAGCTTGGTTCAGCTGTCTGTAGATTTCTCTATCATGATCTCGACTCCCTTGCTCATGATATACTTGGTTCTTAACAGTGAACAATTAGTAGCATTTTCTCTTACCTTCAAGTACAGCTCATCAGTATCTAAAGAATGAAAAGAAAGCCATTAAATCAATACTGAGATGCTGTGCTTTCACAGAACCGCATAGATAACAATGTGATGTGATCTGGTAGGCTTCCCTGCTGTTTTCTGAAATGGTGGGAGTGTTGGGATTGATGAGAACTGTGGGAATCAGTCATGTACCCCAAAGAAATTGGAGTCTAAACGCACTTCACGAGGAAAACAATCGAGAAAAGCACCTTTGTCTCCCTCTGCATCTTCCCCATCCCCTCGGTGCTAGGTCTGACTTCCCCAGGACCTGTGATCTTTTCCCAAGCTCAAAGACAGAGTCTCGAGCTGCCTTGCGTGCTCAGTGTGCCTTAAAGAGCTGGTGTTCACAGTACAGCTGAGAGCTGGTGGAAATGAAGTAATCTGTATCGACACATTTGGAAGTTTCGCATCTTTTCCCACTTACCAAGCTAACGTGATAATCGTTAGGCTGATGATTTTTCCAGTGACGCAGCTCTCTCTGTCAATATTTAGACCTGTGTATAGAAAGCTTATCTAACACACCTGGCTAATTTTCACTTCATTTAAAAATAAACGGAACGTGTTTTGCTTGCTGGGTTAGGACAAGAGAGAGAGAGAGAGAGAGAGAGAGAGAGAGAGAGAGAGAGAGAGAGAGAGA
>NC_022009.1:67738544-67742417 GCF_000317375.1 Microtus ochrogaster
AGAAAGAGAGAGATTTCATAAATAACATTCCCAAAGCACCTTTATTATAATAAGAAAATAATTATAAGAAGTAATTTTCTTCAATAAATATGTGTGATGAGATTTAAAGTTTTAGCTGAAGTTTGTGGAAGATCATCATAAGGACTGGGGCCCTTCACACGTTTGGTTTCGTTTCCTCTGGGAAAAGCAGAAGGTTGTTTTGCACCTGAAGTCCGGTCCGCATACAGCCAGTTGGCCCCCTGTCTCAGGCCCTTGCTGGGGGGAGAACGTGGGCAGTGTCCATGGTGGGAAAGTCCAGGGGAGGGAAATGGAGATCTTAGCCAGCTTTCTAATTGGCTCATCTTCATCACGTGTTGGGGTTTTGCTGGCCCTCCCATTCCCTCTCCTTTGGTTTCCCTGAGGTCTAATTACTGCTTTATAATGTAAGTCTGGCTTTCATTTGGAATGTAGAATCACACTGACAGTAAATGGGTTCCCTGGATTTCGGGCTTTTCAGAGAACACCTCAAATGTGTGGATTACGGGGCTCATTCTTTCTTACAGCTAACGACACACAGCCTTCCGGTTCGCTGGTGTGTAGCATTATCTTTGTACTGTAGTTTTGTCATTCTGTTTGAGTGTCCATCCTTTCTCTTGAATTCTTGCTGAAATGGCAGCAAAAATGACCCAGCTGAAGCTAGTGGGCAACCCAAGACAAAATAAGGAGAGTGCCGTCCCCTGATTCCTTCCTTCAGCATGGGCTTCCTTTGTGGATATTTAGATGGAAAAGCGAAGATCAGGTATACTGAGAATGGTCCCCCTTCCCTCATCTTTCCATATTGGATTATCAAGCATCCTGTTCTTCATCTATTAAAACCTCTAGGTATTTGATGTAGTGGATCAAGAAATTGAAGATGGACGTTTTGTTGAGTCAAATGATAAACCTTAAAATCACGCTCAAACTTCGATGTTGGAACTGTAAGTAGCCACATGGGTGGCTAAACTCGGCAAGCTGTTCTGGAAGGCCAACTCTAAAAACTGAACAAATTTAATAGCAGATGTTCTAGCTTAAGGGTGGGTGATGGAATGAAGACCATATCATAAAATCCCACTTGTTTTATGGTTTGTCATAGCCCATGAGAAGAGAGCCTCTAAAATCTGCCTACACTTGTTTTTTCATGGTGATACAATTAAAAATAAAGCACATTTGAAGGATAGTGTTCTAATACATCTGGTAATTTCATAGGTTTTCATTTTTTTTAAAATAGAAACAGAAGCATCACTATTTTGGATTTACTATTTTGGAAAAAAAAACAAGATTGGCAATAAAACTTGAAGAAGGAATTTTTTAGACCTGGATTTTGATTGGGACATCAGTGAAAAAATGAAGTAAGCACAGAGAAATGAATAGCAAGAAAAAAGTAGTGTCATTTGTGTGAACTTAGTTGTGTTCCTTCTCATGTTTAGCGTGAGATGTAACAGAGATCTTCCCTTTTCTCTTTAAAATTTACTAGTCTTTTGTTATAGAAAAAATTAGTACCGACCAAAGTTGTGTTTGCAGAGTTTCTTGGTAGGCCAGTTATCAAGCAAATAAAACAAAGTTGTATGGTGTTTAGGGGTAGCAGGAAGGCAGCTTGAACCATCCTTGCATGGATCTGTCGGTAGAGTCATGTACTTAAAGATCTGTGAGCATTGTTCCTTCTGTCTTGGAAAACATTTAGAAGCATTTTTAGCTACTTTCCTCCTTTTATGTTTTGTTGCTGTTATCCCTGGCACCCCCCCCCCCCCCCATTGTTCATGCTCTTCCTAGGGAAGAGTGATGTCATCTGATCAAGGCTGATGACAGAGTCTCTCGTTCACGTTACATGGCTTCTGTTTGGTACAGGTTTATAATTTAGTCTACAGTGAGTTAACTTTGTATTTCTGTATCATCTGGGGGAGATTTCAGTGCAGATTCCAGGGCCATCAATAAATTAACACTTTCAGTAGCTCAAAGATGGGACCAGGGACAGGTGGTTGTTGCAGGCAAGTCTGTTCCCAGAAAAATTTGAGGAGTTTTTTCATGGTCACCAGATGATACCAAGAAAATTGGGGTCCCATCTTGGGGTTCTTAGTTTCATTGATAAAAGAATTTAAGATTAGGCTCAAACAAAAGCCTGAGATCAATGTTACCAGAGTTTTAAAACAACTTCAGGGCAAGTAGATTTTAAGTCTTGGCAGCTTCCTAGAGGAGGAGAATGAAAAAGAGAAGGGAAAAAAGTCATTCATTGTGAAGTAAGCTATCATGGAGGTCAGCCATATGTACCCACATGGCAGGGAGGGGACATTAGAGAAAGTGTACGGAAGCCCAGAATACCAGCAAAAGCATGTTTAGGCTTGGCCAGCATAGGAAGGAAACAGGAAAGAGAAATCAGGAAAACTTAACCTTTCTGAATGAGTACTCAGAAAGATGGGGCGATCCAGCAGAACCTCGTGACAACTTGTAAGGATTGCCCCCAGGAACAGCAGTTCTGAAAAGGAAAGTACTGTATCTTATTCAGAGATAATTGTTCCTCCTATCTCTTTGGCACAACTTAGAGTGAACCTATTGTAAGGTCACTGACCTGCCTAATGGGTTCAGCTCAAAGGGGGGACACCACCTACAGGTAGATTTCATTCTCTGCCTCAGCAGTAACAGATTTTCCTTAGTGGGCCTTCTGTAGAGCTCTAATATTGCTAATAATCTAAGATGGCATTTTGAAAAGCATTGGTCGAGAATCTTTTAAATTTAATTCTTGCCTATATAATAAGTTTATATGGTTCAAAAAATAAAACCGAGCCAACACCCGTCTCATCTCCCTCTCATTCAAAGTTGATTGTGGATCGCTGAGGTGCCCCTGGGATCAGCTGGTAGGAGTGCACACTAGTATAGACACTATGGAAATCAGAATCAAGGTTTTTCTTTCCTTTTCTTGAGACAGGGTTTCTTTGTGTAGCTCTGTTTTGGAACTTGCTCTGTAGACCAGGCTGGCCTTGAACAAATACTAGGATTATGGGTATGCCACCCAAACCAGCTGAAGTTGTTTAAAAAATTTAAAATAGAACTTTTATATTACCCCGATAGACTAGTCCTGTGCATTTAGTCAGATCCATCACAGTCTGCCATGAATACTCAAACCCTCATGTTTATTGCTGTTCTAACACAGTGACAGGGGCATGGAATCGGTGTAGATACCCATCAACAGATGAACAGATCATGAAAATGTCATATAAACTTACACAATGGAATTTTACTCAGCTGTAGAGGAAAATGAAACTTAAAGGAAAAGCGGGTGGATTTGAAGAGTGTAATATTAAGTGAGGTGACCCTAACTCAGAAAAACAAAAACCACATGTTTTATTTCATATGTGTTTTGGTCTGCTGTGTTCTCTTGCTGTGAAGAGACACCATGATTATAGCAACTCTGATGAAAGAAAGCATTTAACTGGGGCTGCCTTATACTCAAAGGTTTAGTTCATTATTGTCATAGTGGAGAGCGTGGTGGCATGCAGGCAGACAGGTTCAGGAGAGGTAATTGAGAGTTTTACACCCAGATTGGCCTCAGCTGGATGAGAGAGAAAAAAAAAAGAGATACTGGGTCTGACTTGAGCATTTGAAACCCCCAAGCCCACCCTCAGTGACATACTTCCTCCAATAAGGCCACACCTCCTAATCCCTGTCAAGTAGAACCACTCCCTAAAGACCAAGCACTCAAATCTATGAGGCTATGGAGCAATTCCTATTCAAACTACCTCATGATGTGTAGATGTGTGTATGGAAAGGGATGCAACTGTGGACAAAGGCTAAACAGGAAGGAGATGGAGAGGGAGGAAGATGAGGTGCTAAAGGGTAGGGAGGGCAGAATGACACCAAAGC
>NC_022009.1:67742996-67800362 GCF_000317375.1 Microtus ochrogaster
ACAACACAGACAAATTCTTCTTTTGGAAAGGCCTGGAAGAATTCTTGGCAAGGCCGATGGATACTTTGCTCTGTAATTCTGGGCATGACCCCAGGAGCCTATGTGCTACCTACTTTCCTTGCTTTCCTTACACAAATTAATGATGGTTGCTTTTAGTTTCACTTTCTTAGAGCCATAGATGAAGTGGTTATTGTGTTAGGAAAACTTTCCCCTGATGAATCAGAGGGGATGTTGCTAAAAATATAGTGGATCTGAATTAGCCCAATGCACCTTGAGACTAGTCTGAAAGAGTCACAGAAGTTCATGAAAATATTGCAAGTTGTCCTTGACAGAATGATTTTAACCACAAGAGTCTAGGAGAAATGTTAATAGTAGATAATATCAAGAGTTAATGGGAACAGTCTAGAAACAAGGAATGAAACAGAATCATAGAAAGCCACAATGCCTTCATCTCTATAGCTGCCAGTGCTGTAGGAAGCTGAGAGGAAGGGGACATGAGAACAAGAGATAAACAGTGCCAACTATTGAGAGTAAGCTGTTAAGTTATGTAGTTTATAGGATGATAGGAGAAAATCTGGTATATCCTCTATAGGAGATAGTGTAGTATGGAATGAAGAATGTGTTCCAGCCTTGGATGATGAGTTGATTGCAGGAGTTTAGATTTGACCAGAGGTAAGCATTAACCATTAGAGGCAAATCTTTCTTTCCCTTTGCATGATGCTGTAACCGCAAATGCTGCCAACTGAGCGCACTGTTCCTCCTGTAGGTGTGCCTGGTTAGAAAACTTGCTTTGTTGCTTGCTAGACTGCTTATGCTCCTAATATCAAGGCTACAAATCAAGTAGGTAATGATTAAGGAAACTTAAGAAAACAAATATGAAAATAAAACAAATATATTTTCCAATCTTGATCTTGACCCCTTTGCTCATATAATTTCTCCTCCCTCTCTTCTGCTGGACTCAGGGAGCTCAGCCCTGCAATATCACTCATTCTTGAGAATATACCCAAAGGATGCACACTCATACCACAGGAATATTTGCTCAGCTATGTTCATAGTAGCATTATTCGTAATAGAGAGAACCTGGAAACAACCAAGATTCCCTTCAACCAAAGAATGGATAAAGGAAATGAGGTATGTTTACATAAGGAAGTACTACTCCGTGGTAAAAACAATGATATCTTGAAATTTGCTGGCAAATGGATGGAACTAGGAAAAAAAACATCCTCAGCCAAGCACTGGGCCTAACTCCTGATGTCCAGTCAGAGAGGGAGGAATGATATTATGAGCAAAGGACCAAGACCATGATGGGGATGGGGAAACCCACAGAAACAGCTGACTCAAGCTAGTGGGAGCTCACTGACCCCGGACTGACAGTTGGGGAACCAGTATAAGACCGAACTAGGCCCTCTGAATGTGGGTGACAGTTGAGATGCCACTTTTGCTAGTTTTAGCTTATGTTAATTCCTTTATGCAGCTATGTGATGGTTAATTTTTATTGAATTTAAAAAGGCCAAGAGATTAGTCAAGCGTATTTCTGGGTTTGTCTATGAATATTTCCAAAGATGACTGACATGTGGGACAGCATCTGAGAGGAAGACCGGATGGGAGTGTGGTCACACGCAGGCTGGAACCCTAGATGGTGAAAGAGGAAAAGGGGGGGGGCTTCCAGTACCAGGAAGCTGCTCTTGCCTATATCATTGCTGTTAGTACCTACAGTCGTTTGATTCCATCCCTTTAACCTTTCAATGTGGAAACACACCTTGACTTTCTAGGGACCTTTTAAGTCTTCAATCTTGGACAATGGCTGTATTGTTGGCACACATTGTTCTGCGATTTCTACCTTCTTAGACTAAGCAACTATTGTTTCATGGTTCTCCTGCTTGTAGAAAATCATTGTAGGACTATCCAGCCTCAGACTGTATAATCCAATCTGATAAACAAGTTATCTTTTATTACACACACACACACACACACACACACACACACTCACTCACTCATACACACAGAGTACCTTGACTAACATAAAATGCATCTGTTTCTATTAGTCTCACTTTTATCTCTTTATTTTTTTGGTATAATATTTCCATTTGAAGATTTTCAGGAGATTTTCTTGATATTTGTATGTCTAGTCCTTCCTTAAAACTTTTGCCTTTCATTGGTTTCCAATTTTTTTTTTAACAAATGAACCATTTCAGAATTATTTCAAAAATAAAAAAAAATTTAAAGAAATTTGCTGGTGCTTTGTTAGGATTCTGATGAGTGTGTAACTTGATGAACAATGCTAACCTGATCACCTGGGTGTTTGTGCAAATGAGCATGGTAGTATTTCTGTCTGAGAATCATATTTCTCTCCTTTCCAAGTTCTGGAATTATTTCACTATAGTTCTCATATACTAAAAGGCTAGACACTGAACATATTGATATTGTTTTCTCAAGGTTAAACTTTAATGTTTAACCTTTACTGATATGGAGAATGGGCACATGGTAAAGATTTATTTATCTGGTAAGTTCTGAGGGAGTCAGTAAGATGCTACGTTAGTAGGAAGACGTTTGATAGGAGATTTATCGAGTCATTGGTTTAGAGACAAAGTGAGTTAATATCCATGTTTTTGTGGGCTTCTGACACGTTATTTGCATCTGAAGAAAGCATCTATCTTTAGTCTCTGGCCCCAGAGAACTGGAAAATAACTCACTGAAAGGCAATCTAACTCTTTTGCCTATTTTAAAATTTTAGACAAATTTTTCCTGACAAAACATTAAATAAAACAGTGTCTATTTTAAAATTTAATGTTTGGTTGGAGTTTTTAGTCATGTATTATTAATGTTTTGAAGTCAGGCCCTTCTCACTGATGATGCATTTTTGATGATGAATTTCTAATAATTATTTGTATACAAATTAAGAAAGGCATTGCATTCATTCAAAATTGTCTTGTTGTGTTGGGCACTCTTTTAAGTTCTTAAAAATATATATTAGTTCTTTGACAGTTTTATAGGTTGTGTTTTGATTTTATTCACATTCTAACTCTTCCCAGGTCTACCCCTACTTCATACCCATCCACTTATGCACCCCTCCCACCTCGCTTTTAAAGCCATTCAAGACCAGTTTGTGCTGCTCACATACTCTTTGACTGCGGTCTTCCACCAGAGTGTGACTGACTCACCAGGGAACTGTCACTCCTTCCCTGAGCAGCTATCAGTTGCCAGTAACTCATGGCCAGAGGTGGGAGTGTGAACCCACCTCCCATTCTCATGATGGGATTTGGTCTGGCTTGGGCTTGCACAAGTATTGTGTGTGCTCTTTCAGGAATTGTGCGTTTGTATGTGCAATTTCTCAACTGTGTCCAGAAGATGCTGTTTCCTTCTAGTCATCCACCACCTCTGGCTCTTACACTCATTCTAACCATTTGAAAAAGATATATGGAAATTTGATACTATAGAAGTCTCAAACATCTCTACGTATCTATATGTCTTATCTATCTATCTATCTATCTATCTATCTATCTATCTATCTATCTATCTATCTATCTATCTATCTATCTATCCATCCATCAAACATCTTTCTATAGTTAAAAATGGAGTTACCCTATAGATGGACAACAATGCTCCTATTAGACACCAGAGACTACCAAATAAAAAGCCCATTGCCAGGACTGGTTTACTGCTTTTGGAGTAGTTGGCCAATGAGGTGTCAAATACCCACTGCCAAATACTACAGGCCATTGCCAATGCTCTTGTTACCTTCCTAGAGTACCTGCTGTTAAGATTGATGAATACACCATATATTTGAGAACTAACTAGAACATGGAGAAGTCTATGTGGTTGACCTGGAAGCTTCATCCCTACTGGCTAGCTCTCATAGGGATGAAAGGTTTTTTTTTATATGCACCACCAGGGGTGAAAAGTACTCACCAACCATACCCAGCTATGAGCGGTGTGAATTCCAATAACGACAGGAAAGGCAAATCCATTGGTGTAATCGTAGCACAAGTATAATGGGAATGACTAACCACTTTCTGATTATAGTTTCGATCTACTCTACAAGAGAATACCATACCTGGCACCATTGTTGGGTTGTGAACATGTAGAAAGACTGGTCATAAGTCTGTGGAGGAATGTACTACTATTTATTGTTCTGAAATGGACCTGGTATTAAACTGACTCCTAATGACTTACTCTGTATCCATAGATCCGTGCATTTCTCGGCTCTCATCTGAGAAGTTTCTATTTGTAGTAACTGGTGATTAACACCAAGACTTACAGTTGTCCAAGGTGCAGAAAACAAGATTTTACAGAATAGTTATCACTAAATGGAACATGTTCACCACACTACACCCCTTCTAAGGTTCAGGGATCATTATGGAAGAGGGGGAAAAAGACTCTTTCAGGTTCTTGAAGTAGAACAGTGAACAAAAAAGAGACTTTTCTGTCTGTTGGTCTTGCAGTTTGTCTGAGTGAGATAATCAATAAACAAAAATTTTAACCATAAAGGGTCTAGCATGTGGGATGTGCAGAAGGAGAAAGCACAGGATAGGTCTCTCTGGAGAGAGATGAGGAGGATGCAGTTTGAAACAGAGTGGCTAGGGTAGGTTTCCTTGTTACATTGTTGTAGGCCAAGTCTTGAAGGAGGTAAGGCAGTGAACCGCACGGGAATCTGGAGAAAGCACACTATGGCAGATGTCACAGCAACAGCCATGTCCTAATCAAAGAATTTCCCATGTAGGCGTGAAGATCAGCAGAGAGACCAACGTGAACAACACATGACCTGGCCAGAGGAGGCTGGGAGCCTTTCATGCAGTCTTACTGCAATGTCCAGATTTGAATTTTATTCAGAGTGAGATGAGAAGCAAGGGAGTTATTTGTTATTAAATATTTGAAAGAATTTCTTCGGCTCTTGTGCTGAAAATAGATTTAGCAAAGGGATTACAGTAGAAAAGTCTGGGGTGGGGATAGTGTCCATCAAATTCAGTGCTTGCCAGGCATTCACAAATCCTTGAATACAGTCCATTAGTAACCCTGCACAGAAGATGGGGGGGGAGTGGAAAAGCAGAAATAATCCAGGAAAGATATTTTATTGATTTAAACTAGGGAGCGAATCATTGAGGAGGCAAAAAAAGAGTTTGGATTCTGGATATCATTTGAATGTAGAATCAGTGTGGCTTGGTAGGGAGGGGATAGGAGGCCTAGAAGAAAATGTGAGTGATGACGGCTTTTGGTTTTAGTTACGGATCCAGTTGCCGTCAACAAGATGGAAAATGCTGTGGGTGGGAAAGGGTTGGTGAGTTCAAATTAAGAGCTTGGTTTGAGAGCTGTTGACTATGACTATTAGACCTCAAGTGGAAATTAATTCAGGCAATTAGACTCAATTCCTCTGGCCAGGAGGGAGGACTCTGTTGAATTTGCTGGCAGTTGATCGATTACAACTGGGATGTGAAGCCGAGATGAAAACTTGCAGATGTAAAAGTAAGGATTGGTCCTTAGACTCCTCTAAAATGAAAGAAGTCAGTTCATGATATGACCAAAGCAATCTGTATTTGATTAGTATCAACTGAGATTTGATCTCTATATCAGCGGCAAAACAGAGCTGAGGTTTCTCCACCGCCCATTGCTGACTAAAAGTTAGAGTATATGGAGAGTCAAATCCTTCTGCCATTTCAGAAAGTAGAACCATGAGTAAGCAAGTAAGAAAAACTCTACTCAAAATAAACAGCAACTTGGCATTTTAGTATCTAAAGAGATTCTGTCTCTTACAGAGAAACGTATGTTCTGTGCTTTGCTTCATTTCATATCATATTAAGCATTTTAGGCTCACCAGAGAAACACAGTGGATATGTAATATCTACCTTGACCTTTGGAACCCATTGTCTAAATGTTACACAGGTCCGTAGATGCAATTACAGCATTAGGCTGTCCCAGATATTTGATAGCCTTTGCAGAAAAGACCTGCTAGTTAACAAAACCTCTATTATGTGTACCGTGTAATTACGCTGAGGACACGGACTGTCCTTGGGGGAGGAGGTGAGTGTGTGTCGTTTATATCCAGCTCTCTGATTTGGTCGTGCTGAGCACTGTTTGAGGGAGAGCCAAGCATGCTCAGTGAAGAGCAAAGCGGCCTCTGGAAATAGCTTAATAACTAATAGGATACATATTTTTTGTTCTCCCACAAGATAGGTGTTCTCAGAAGCCCATAGGTACTTGGCATGGCAGCTCCGAAGGCTTCTTTGCCCTTCTCAGGGCTGATACTATGATTCTTTGTGTATTTTCTGCTTGTGAACATGCCTGTAAGGATTAAAATTGTCTGCTGCTAACATCTGAAAACAAACTAGAACTGTTTTTATTTAATTCATAGCAATATGATGAAGAAAAACTATACAGCCAAAGTGGGGGGGGGAGACATTTTGACTCATACAAATATAGTCATATTTTGCCATATTAAAAATCCATACAGAAAGGTTGGTGAGATGATTTAGTGGATTAACACCCTTGCTGATAATCCTGATGGCCTGAGTTCAATCTTTGAGACCCTCATGGTGGAAACAGAGCAATATCCTCTCTTCCCTACTTGTGAGCTGTGGTACATTGCCTACACAGAGAAGTAAAATGTAGAATCAACTTTATAATGGAAACAGCTACTAAATGGCCATTCCTGTTCTAATCAGACACTTAAGCAATTTCCAGGCTAAATTCCTAACTGGCGTGGCAATTCCAAGCTTATACTTACTATCCTTCCCTTAGATGATGTCATAGACTGAACTCTAACTTCCCGTGGGACTGTGTTTGGAGATTGGGCTATGAATGAGACTTCAAAAAAAAAAGTTGTATGGGCTGAACTGTGGTGTGCATGCTTTTAATGCCAGCACTGGGGACGCAGAGGTAGACAGATCTGTGAGTTTGAGACCAGCCTGTTCTATAGAGCTAGTTCCAGGACAGCCAGAGTTACACAGAGAAACCCTGTCTCACTACCGCCCACCCCTGCCAAAAAAATTTAATGAGGTTATAAAAGCAGGGTCCTGTGTCAGTTACTTTTGTAACTGTTAGATATCCGTTATCAAAGTACAATTTTAAGATTATTTTTATTGAGCTCTACATTTTTCTCTGCTCCCCTCCCTACCTCTCCCTTCCCCTTCAACGCTCTTCCAAGGTCCCCATGCTCCCAATTTACTCAGGAGCTCTTGTCTTTTTCTACTTCCCATGTAGATTAGATCTATGTATGTCTCTCTTAGGGTCCTCATTGTTGTCTAAGTTCTCTGGAATTGTGATTTGTGGGCTGGTTTTCTTTCCTTTATGTTAAAAAACCACTTATGAACGAACACATGTGATAATTGTCATTCTGTATCTTGGTTACCTCACTCAAAATATGTTTTCTAGCTCCATCAATTTGCCTGTGAAATTCAAGATGTCGTTTTTTGTTTGTTTGTTTTGTTTTGCTGTGTAGTACTCCATTGTGTAAATGTATCACATTTTCCTTATCCATTCTTTGGTCGAAGGGCATTTAGGTTGTTTCCAGTTTCTGGCTATGATAAACAATGCTGCTATGAACATAGAACATAGAATGGCACTAAACTTCATATAGAAAAGCAAAAAAACCAGGATAGCATAATAATCCTGTACAATAAAAGAACTTTGGGAGGCATCACAATCCCTGACTTCAAACTCTACTACAGAGCTACAGTACTGAAAACAGCCTGGTATTGGCATAAGAACAGAAAGGAGAAGCCGGGCAGTGGTGGCGCACGCCTTTAATCCCAGCACTTGGGAGGCAGAGGCAGGCGGATCTCTGTGAGTTCGAGACCAGCCTGGTCTACAGAGCTAGTTCCAGGACAGGCTCCCAAAACCACAGAGAAACCCTGTCTTGAAAAACCAAAAAAAAAAAAAAAAAAGAACAGAAAGGAAAACCAGTGAACCTGAATACTGAATAGAAGACCCAGATATTACTCCACACATCTACGATCACCTGATTTTTTGACAAAGAAGCAAAAAATATCAAATGGAAAAAAGAAAGCATATTTAATAAATGGTGCTGGCATAACTGGATATCAACATGTAGAAGAATGAAAATAGACCCATATCTATCACCATGCACAAAACTCAAGTCCAAATAGATCAAAGTCCTCAACATAAAGCCAGCCACACTGAATCTTATAGAAGAGAAAGTGGGAAGTACACTTGAACACATTGGCACAGGAGATCACTTCCTAAATATAACCCCAGTAGCACAGACACTGAGAGAAACAATTAATAAATGGGACCTCCTGAAACTGAAAAGCTTCTGTAAAGCAAAGGACACGATCAACAAGACAAAATGACAGTCTACAGAATGGGAAAAGATTTTCACTAACCCAACAACAGACAGAGGTCTGATCTCCAAAATATACAGAGAACTCAAAAAATTGGTTATCAAAAGAACACATAATCCAATAAAAAAGTGGAGTACAGACCTAAACAGAAAACTCTCAACAGAGGAATCTAAAATGGCTGAAAGACACTTAAGGAAATGCTCAACATCGTTAGTAATCAGAGAAATGCAAATCAAAACAACTCTGAGATTCCATCTTACACCTGAAAGAATGGCAAAGATCAAAAACACTGATGACAACTTATGCTGGAGAGGTTGTGGGGAAAAGGGAACACTCCTGCATTGCTCGTGGGAATGTAAGCTGGTGGGAATACAACTCCTTTGGATGTTAGTCTTGTGATTTCTCAGAAAATTAGGAAACAACCTTCCTCAAGACCCAGCAATACCACTTTTGGGTATATATCCAAAGGATGCTCAATCGTGCCACAAAGACAGGTGACCAAAATACAATTTAAAGGAGGGAAGATTGCTTGTTCCCGCTGTCATCACATATCTGGGATGTATGGTACAGGAGCCTCTTCAACGCATGGCGGAAGGAACAATGAGAAGGGAGAGACTGGCTTCGAACTCACAGGCGCTTCCTTCAGTGACCTGCTTTCTCCAGACAGTCACCCCCTACATTTCTAGACCCTCCCAAAACAGGCTTTACCAACTGGAAACCAAGCATCCAAAACACGTGCTTTGGGAGGCGATTTCATTTTCAAGCCCCATCAGAACAGGCTTGGCGTCACTGTAAGAAGGGAGGAGACACCTACCCCCTTTCCTTCCTTTCTTCCCCACAGAGACAGGGCTATGTGATGGCACATTGTTGGGAGCTGTTTACAGTCCAGGGAGGCCTCACCAGACACCAGCTCTTACGGTGCCTTGATTTTGGACTTGTAGCCTTTACAGTTGTGAGCAAACCAGTTTCTGTCAATTAAGTTCCTAGTCTGTGACATCAGACCATGGTGACCTAGGACAAATGATGTGTCTGGTTTGTTTTTCTTTAAAAGTCACCACGCAGGTCAGTTTGCACATCTGTGCGATTGTGGAGAGGAAGCTGGTGCAATGGCAGATGTTGTCCATCCCAGCTAGTTATTTTGCCCTTTCTCGTTGCACATCCCTTATCTGTTACATGGGCTTTGAGGACAGGCACTTGCCACAATGGTTTCCCCCGAAAGTAATATCTAAGGCAAGGAGTCAGATACAAGATGTACCTGCAGAACAATAGGGAGTGACTGAAAGAGGGAAACATAGCCCATAAAGAAGGCAGCATCAGGCCAGGTATCACGTGCACAACCGGAACTTAATCCTGTGGGGAGACTCCGGGAAAGGGATGACACATTTGTGAGCTGCTCACCCTGACGGGTAAGGGTGGTTAGTTCCCAGCTTTTGAGAGCTGTCGGTGCACCACTGCAGGCGATGTGGACTCTCATGGTTCCAGGTGGTGTTTATCTCAGAGGCCGAGAGTCTGAGACTCCCCAGGAACAAAGGTAGGCCCTTGCTGTGTTAGCCACAGCCCTAGTTCTTCAGTCTATTGGACACAAACTGCCTTGCAGTAAGTATGCTTATCGACAGAGGGAGAGATGGCAGATTGTTCTTGCCTTTGAAACCTTAGTTCTCTTATTCGATGAGAAAACGAAGCTTCGTCAGTAAAGAGCAATGGAAGCAGACCTAAAAGTTCACTCCCATCTCATTCAAAACTGCTCCATAATTTTATCCATAAATACAAGCTGTAGCTCAGTAATCTACCAGTACTCGTTGGATATATAGGGTGTTTTGGTTTTCAAGTTAATGACCATGGGATCAAAGTCCTGGGCTCCGTGTCCCTGGTTTGACCTCCCACTTAGGCAATGACATTTTCTCTTAAGCTCAGTACTGGCATTGCATCAAACCTGGGTGTTATTCAATACCAGGTTTTACAAAAAACTCCACCTCCCTTTATTTATTTTTTTCTTAGATGAAGCTTTTAAAAAAAATGTTAATCTATAGATCCTCCTCCTCCGTAATTACACTTGCCAGAGGAGTAGGAGCCAAACAATTAAATTCCCCATAGGTGCTGGGTGTAATAATTCCTCATGAATCAGAAGATTAAGCGTGGCACAACAAATGGAACAAGATGGCCTGAGCTCTGTTTTTCCTGCAGAACAGCACAGAGTTGCAAATCAAAAAGCCGTTCTCCTTAATTACCGCCGTATGTGGCACTGGGCTAAAAGCAGGTTCATTTGGTAATGTTTGCTGTGTGGCTCCAGTAAGCACACACAGCGCGGGCCTCGAGGCACTGTCTAACAGACAATATCATATACTAGGGTTCTGTCGACAGTCATTTGAGGTGGAGATACAACTGGTACACCCAGGACCCTGGCCTCCAAGCCGTGTGCACGTAGAACGGAAGGAAGAGTTTTGCTTGCTCGAGCCAGGCAGGATTATTTATACTTAAACACATTCTTCGCGACTTACAACAGCTGTACCGCGTGCCAGTCCGGGAACAGGACAGGCCGCAATCAAGGGCTGTAATCTCAGGGAGCCCTACAAGCCAGGGCTTGTAGGGAGCTTCACCAAGTTGACACGTTTTCTCTCTCTTTATTCGGGAGTCAGCAACCCTGCTGCTCTGTAGGCCTTGGGGACAGGCACTCTGACAGCAGGAATCAGAAGAAATTGGATAAGGAAAGGAACGGCCGGCCGAGCTGCAGTGTTTTAGCCCCCTTCTTTGCTCCTCAAATTAGACCTACTTGTTTATCGAGATTGGTCAAATAGTTTAATTAGCATTCTGTGTTTTTTGTTTCTTTAATCAAGGTTTCTAACCGAACAAGGCAGCAAGCCAGGCCCGTAATGAGTCCCCTCCACCTACTCTTAAGTTGAATGCTTGCTGAGACTCCCGTTGGTTTCCAGAGATGACTCGGCACGGATGCACTCTCCCTTGTCATCAGGGTCACGGGGCCCTGCTCATAAATGCATACTAATTGGCAGTAGGTGATGTATATATTTATGTAAATTCATCTTCTGTATGGGTACCCATAAAGCATACTTTTTTTTTTCTTAAAGTGAGAAGATTTGGCTGTTTTTGCAATGAATCTGTGACACTGTGAGGACTATCTATGGGGACAGATGACTCACAAGATCTGCTGACTCATGTCTGAAAACCCATGCATTAACCTTCTGCTTCTATGAAGTTCATTTGAGATATAATAAGCAAGAGTTAAAAAAGAAAAATTGTTGAGGACAAAGTGCTCACGGATGTGATTGCGGAGGCTCCGTAACAAGCGGAGGTGTATAGAGGGGCACCAAAGGTCAGGTACATGGCTTTATTCTGTGTCACCCCAAACCCTGTCCTACTTTGAGGTGCAAATGTAGACAACTTAAGCAGTGTTAAAGAAATTATGCAAATTCTAATTGCACACAGTTTTCCTTTTAGCTTTTTTTTTTTTACATTTAGACTAACTGTACTAATTATTTGAAAACCTTTTCATATCCCGCACTTAATAAAAGGAAATTTTATGCAAACAATGAAAGAGAATTTCAAAGCAGTAAATGAGGGTGATAGTGGTTTGCTTCAGGGGCTAATGGCACTGGAGAGGAGTTTATTTCTCATCTTCAGACTTTCAGTATCAGGAACATCAGTTTAGTAACATGGAAGCTTATCTCCACCATGGCTGACACAGGGGGTCAACATTTTTAGACTCCATGTATGAGTGAGACCACTCAAAGAAAAGCACATACCTTTCTGGGTCTACCTGTATCAAAAGATGACATCATAACTCACACATCTGTACAATTACTATATGCCAATTAAAAATAAAATGAGGTTGGAGAAGTGTTTCATTTGTTATACAAGCACGGATGTCTGAGTTTGAATTCCCAGCACCTGCATATAGCAAGACATGGTAGCACCCTTCTGTAACTTCAGTATGGGGGAGAGCAAGCTCATCCTGGGGGCTTGATGGCCAGCCAGTCTAGCTAAAATGCCAGGCTCCAGGTTTAGGGAGAAACTCTGTTTAAAAATAGCATGCTGGGGTGCAATAGAGGAAGATGGCCAACAATCGATCTCAGACCTTCATATCCACATGCAAAGGCACATGTGCCTGCAAACACATGTGTGCACAGCTACATACGCATACACACAACTTAAAAACTACCAAAGGGAGTGAGGTTTTTCACTGGTGTGCTTGAGGTGCACACAGAACCTGAAGAAGAAAAGGTCACATTCCTTTGAGTGGCTTGCACGGTCGCTTTCCCCAGCTTTGTAGATGTACTAGCAAAATTGAGTAGTGGTTAGAAAGGATTAGAGAAATTAGTGTCAGACTTTTGACAACCAGATCTTATCTCTGCACTTCGCTGGCTCTCTGACCTCGCCTCTCTAAGCCCTGATTTTCTTGTGTGATGGTAGCACATGTAACAGTGCTTGATATGAGCAAGGTTTCGTGTCTACCTCATCTACGTTGTGAGCGAACCCAAGTGTCTAAACACACCATACTGTTGAGTCTTGATATGCGCAAGGCTTTGTGTCTACCTCATCTACATTGGGAACCAACCCAAATGTCTAAACACACCACACTGGAGAGTAGTGATTCTGCCAGTGTAACTCTCTGCTAAGTGGGAGCCTGGGCTTTCAGGTCATCTTGGAGGAGGAACCTGAGAGGCAGCAACATGCGGTTTCAGAGTCATGTAGACAGGGGTTGGAGCCACGGTAGCTGTGTGACCTAGGAACATGTCACTTAAACTCTGTAAGCCTCTGTTATAGAAATGTTCAGAGAGTCTTGTGCAGTTCCCACGATCTCGGAAGCCTTGAGACAAGGCGTGAGAAAGGTTTGGCGTTAACATTTGGGACAGAGTGTCAGATACTGGGAAGAAGGCTTCTCCACCTTGAGCCCTGTTGCTAATCTCTGTTGCCAGCCGTCCTGTACATAACAGGATGTTCAGTGGCCTGTATCTACCAGATGCTGGGAGCATCATCGAGCCAGAAAACAGCTCCAAAGATTTCCAAATGTCCTCTGAGGAAGGAGAAACTTGGCCTTTGGCCAAGAATCAATGATGTTCTAAGGAAGAGAGGGAGGCAGAGAAGCAGCAGTGTGTCCATGTGGTTTTTCCTTTGACGAAGCCAGCCTGAAGTCGAGGAGAAGAGGCAAAAAGAGGGGAAATCAAAGGAGGAAATACTACCCTGGCTCTCTCATGTCTCCTAGGAATCTTTACACGTGGAAGTCGTGGAGTCTGGAGACTTGAGGATGCTCTGTACTCCAACCCTCTCATCTGCTCTTTTGTTATTATCAACTGATGACGTGTGGAATCAAGCACCCCTATTATAGGAAGGCATAGGAATAAGGTCCATCCTTGTCTTCTATCTTAATTAATAGTGAATTGCAAAAGTGAAATACCAGTCCAGCCTGAAAGCAAGCAAGGGAATCAACTCTGTATATTAAAATCTCAGTCCAATCTTGTTTGGTCTTGCTTGCTCTGACTGGAACAGCTACAGTCTTAGGTGGTAATTTATGGCCCAACTGGCCTTTATGATGATAGAAATTTAAACAAAGATGCCAGGAAAGATGATAGGATTTTGTATCAAAATGGCCGAAACAATGTGATTCATATGTTCAGTAAATATTGATCTAGAGTTTGCCATGTTTCAAACACTTGGAGAGGCTTAGAATGCACCATGGCATAAAACAGGAAGAATTTCCCTCCTTCAAGGAGACTAGCTAATTGACCTCTGAGTCTAGAGACAGCCAGAGCAGTGCTGTGCCTGAAGACCTCAAACGTTCTTCATTCTCTTTCCCCATTCATTCTCTTACCAATTTTCTGCCTCCTTCAGACTCCTTGCTCCTAATATGCCACAGAAACTCAAGAGAGAGTGGCCTACAACTTTATGCACCCAAATCCTCACCCTTCTTGTCAACTGAAGCTTCTCAAGGTAAAAAAGCATCATCTTACCTTGATTTAAAAAAGAATAATGCTTGCTTTGAGAAGACAAGTCTGATCATTACACTACAGCTCCAGGGTGTGAATGACACCATCATAGTTTTCCCCTTCCCATCTTTGTTACACAACCCAGATCTGGAGTTGTTTGCCTCCTAAACTTCCTCTGTTTCAGGACCCTGTGGTCACATGCAAAAAAAAAAATTGATAGAGCAAAACACAACCTTGATTAGCAGATCCAATTCAGAAAATAGAATTTGAAATGTGTTGACACATTAGTCTCCAGGGAAAGCACATACTCTATGTTCTTAGAACAGTACATTGTTTGTGACTCAAATCTCGCCCAGTTCTCCATATCTTGGAGATCAAATGTAAGTACAATCAGGTTTAAAAAAGAAAAAGATAGTTATGAAACAGGACTGTCATCTTTAGGTGTCTTGTTGGCGAGAACAGTTCCTGGGTACTCCTCATTGGCATGTGAAGTAATTATGTGTAGTTCAAAAGGAACCGAAGGAGACACGTTTGGACCCCAGGTTTCAGGGTGGAGAGAGATGAAGGACTACACAGGTATTTGATTTGATTCTGCTTTTCAGTTTCTTCACTTTTATTTTGTCATTTATTTTCTGATGATCTTTACCTCTCACAGCCTCTAACCTAACAGGGATCAAAATTTCCCTTTTCGAGTTCCTATAGGAGTTCAAAATGAATGAAGAGACTCTCAAGACAATTTCTACTTCTCAGTGCCTCTGGCACACTAATCGGTAAGTGCTACTAAGTGACTTGGGACAAACTTTAATACTGAATATATGCCTTTCATATCTCTGTAAGTCAGATTAGAAGTTTCGGTTGTTTCTAGAGTTTGAATGTCTAGTTAAGTCTTGTTGACGTTCAAAAAGTCATTGAATGTGGCCTATGGGTGGGGAATGCATGGGGTTATAGTATTTTTGGCAAATTTTAATGACGGGAAAGCAAGCTTATGCAGCCGATAAATGAGGGAAATGTGAATCTCTTTTTTCTCTTTGAGCTTTTTCAGATGTGACTCATCTCATCTTCTTCCTTCTGTCTTTAAGAAATCAGGCTCTGCTGAGCTCTCAGCAGCTATGCTGAGTGGTCCAGGCAGATGATAGGCCATTGTGAGTAGAGAGGGGATAAAGGGCTGTGCCCCCTGTGGGGAGGGGGCAAGTCAGATTTTCAAGCTAAACAGAAATTTGCTGCAGTAATTACCCTTTATCATTAATGACAGGCAATTGCCATAGCAACTGGCTGCCACCTGTCTCTCACATACCAGCTCGGTCTGCTCTGAAGCAAAACAAGAGACATCACAAAGTCAATTGTGGAACCACAAGCCCGGAGAAGGAAGGAAAATTTATGTTGATATTAATAACTCAGCTAGAGGCATGCTTGGTTCATCATAAAGTATTAGGTAGCAACAAAACAAAAAATCGATATATTAAAAAAGAAATAAATGAACAGAGCCAACCTCAAGAAGAGCCATTGTTAAAAGCAGAGCTCTAGAGTTGGAGAGCAGGGCTTGAATCTGAGCTTTCCCACTTCTGGGTTGAGTGGCTCCCGGTAAGCGATGTGGCCTTCCCTAATCATCAAAGGGTCAAACCTTCCCTCATCATTGTAGGCTTTTGGGAGGATTCCAGTCGACAACAATGCCTGTAAAACAGTCATTCCTAGATGAGCACACTGTCAGTGGTAAGAGCGTCATTGCCTGGTGCAAGATGCAGGGAGCACACGCCAAGGGCACGGTGCTTTGGTGATGTTGACTTAACCCCTCAGATTACCACTTGGGATGCAGGCCTCTCTGAGCTTTCTGCTGCTCTTTGCAGGTGTGTAGGCACAGGTCGAGAGGCAGCGATGGCTTGAGTCTATCATCTTGTGCTCTCCACAGTTCAGCAATGGGTTCTCAGTCCTACAGTTGAGCAGGGCATTCAGTCTTTCTAACGGCACTCTATACAGATAGACCTCAGTGACAGCTAAAATTAGTTTTCCCTTTCATTCCCTTTGATTATGTCTCTAACCCGTTTAGCACTCCTCTTACCCGCTAAGTCCCGGTATTGTACAGGGGCCAATTAGAGACATTAACCATCCTACACACAGTACAGGCATTCTTTGACATCAGCGTTGTGAAGACATACTATTATCTATATCTCTCTATCTCTCTATCTCTCTATCTCTCTATCTCTCTCTCTGTTTTTCCTTTGACCTATCTGCTGAAGGAAACTTCTAGTAACTATACCAGTCTTATGTGTATGCCTTATGTACATAAAAACGTTAAAATCTTAAGACTGGTTTGATTCTGAACTGTATTGTCAATGTATAGATAAAAATTTGTATACATTTGCCCTTAGTTAATAATTGCTTGATTGCCCTCTGGTCATCTAGTCTAGGCCCACATTCTCTTTAGTATGCCCTCATTTCAACCCAGCACATTTGACTTTTCCAGTCTGCCATGTCTTAGTTCCTGGAGTCTCAGCTTCCTGTGAAAATGTAGTGTTTAGGGCTTCAGGCCTCATCCTCTTTCCGTGGCCACAGTGACAGCCCATGAGCTGGTCTTCACTACTCACATGCTAGGCTTTCTCAGCGTGGTTTTATAAGATGCTAATGTCATCATGTTGCCTTCCTTATAAAAGAAGTTTTTCTAACCTCCCCGGGAAAGATCCTTGGCCATCTACTTCTGGTCCCTTTCCAGTCACATGGGCCATTGCTGTGGTTTTCCCTGGGGGTACTGGCCCACAGCATGCCAGTCCATTCTTGATTTTGCTCAGGTTTGCTTCTCAGAAAGAGCCCCCCCCCATTCTTTCTCACCCTCTCAAGTCCTGCCTGCCTGTTACCTCTCATTTGAGGAGTCACCATGGCTCCTTTTTCTAGAAATCCTATCTCTATCTTTTGTTCAAGTTCTCTCCATTGCCTATAATTTTGTGGCTTAAAATATATTGGCTTCTTCCTTATTAGAGTGTTGGAGTCTTTGGTAAGGCTCGGGCCTCTCATGTCTCATGTCTTTAGGGTCTGATAACACAGTAAGTCCCTACAAAAATGTTGAAGCAAAATACCTATTTGCCATGTCTCTGAACAGTGTGGTAGTTTAAAAACTAATTCTAGTTGAAAGAATCTCTCTGCAACTGCTCTTGATCAGCCCTGGACTGTTATACAGCAGCTATAGACATGTAGACTTACAGCTCCCAACTGTGAAAAGGAAGTCACACTAGAGTTCTCTGCTCCTCGGAATCATTTTTATACCAAGTAACATGCAAAAAAAAAAAAAAAAAGGGTTGCATGGTTAAAAATCAGGATAAAAATTATCTATCGGGAATATCCAAACTTCTTGGGAACAATCATCAAAACAGAAGCCCAGAAGAGAAGATGTTTTTAATGAATTGTGGCTTCTCGAATGGTGGCTTCTTGTAGATGAAAGTGTTATAGATTTTTTCCTTGTATGCTTTTTTTCTATCCCAAATTCTTTACAAAGATTCTACATTATATAATCAACATTTTATAGTAATTAACATAAATGATAAGTTATTTTTTTTCAGAAGGACTACCTAATCTTTTCTCGTTCTTATTACTTAGGGACGAGGGCAAAAAAAAAAAAAAATCTCTTCTTTGCTTGTTTATTATTCTCAAGGCTCCTGCAGCTCCGTTTGCTAGGGGCTCTGAATGTCTCCGGCTGCAAGTCACAATTTCCACTAGATGTCACCAAACTACTTGCAATGTTCCCGTGGATGTGCTCTGCATATTCAAACAGTTAAAAATATTTAAACACCATTATTCAGTGTTCTTTGGTGTCACACAAAGCATTCGGATTTTGAAGAATTAGTAAGAAAAGGCATATTACATAAGGCTCTGCTTCTTATGTAACAGGTGAGGGCTTACATGAATCCTTTGGTTTTATGTAATTCATATTTTACTGGCTTCTTCATATGATTGTGAGGGGAAAATTAACATCAGGGTCTTGTTTAAATGTATGATTATTTCCAGGTGAATCTAAGCTCTCTTTTTATATAATATATAGAACAAAAGGGGCCAGAAATCTGAAATTCCTTCCTGAGAAGTGTTTTCCTTTAGATGAATGCAGCTGCCACCACGGAATCTGTGGCTTTTGGGATTTTGAATAGAAGCATAGTATTAGGATACTTTCTGGAATATTTTTAATTTATTATAAAGCGATTTGCAGTTCAGTTAATGCTTCATGAAGCAAAACCAATAACTTTTTCCTGAGAAGTGGAAGCAGGAATGTTTCTTTAACAAAGGGCAACTAAGAGCCATGTTTCTTTAAACACATGAACCTATTTATTGTGGGGGTTCAAAACTGGTCTTTTTTTCTGATTGGCTCTGTTAACAGCTAAAGTGAGGGGTTTAAGGAAGCTTGTTTCCAATCATTTCTGTTGAGAATGAGAATGATTAGCCAATCAAAAGGCATTTAAATTAGGCAGTGGGAAAGAACCCTATGCACTCCCCCGGCATCGCTTCGCTGTCCTGTGGAGTCCGGTTTTTACATCATGGCATGCTATCACTCTCAAGCTTCGCCAAGGGAAAAGAAGCCACAACACAATAATCTTTAAACAAAAGATGTCTAAGTTGCCCTGCTTGTTTTCAAGAGTTTTTCAATTGTTACCCTTTAAAATAACACCTCCTAAGCCTTATCCACAGCATTGAGGATTTTTGTCTATTGTCTAATTTGAAATGTTCTCTATCACTTCTGTGGGTTGGTATACCATATCCTCTGCATGAAATTGAAAGACAGCAAAGATCATTACAGGTAACTGAGTTAGACTGCAAGTTAATAAGAGGAAACCAGACCAAGCCAGTAGCCTGCGGTGTCAGTCACACGTCTCAGTTTATGACACACCTGTAAAGAGAAGATGAGTGACACAGATCATCATATCTCAGATGTCAGCAGCCCAAAGCAAACAGGTCCATATTTCATCAGGGATTCTAACGTCCATTAACCAGACTCTACTAAGGCTCATACCACAAATGTCATCTTACTATTTTCTGTGCAGAGACTATGAATTTTAAGCACCAGGGAAATCAATACCATGGAAAGCAGGATAGCCTCAGCATTATGGGGCTCCGGTTTCTGTAAGCATTTTCATGGGTCGAGCTCAACACCTCTGTGGAC
Source organism: Microtus ochrogaster (assembly GCF_000317375.1). Lineage (NCBI taxonomy): Eukaryota > Metazoa > Chordata > Mammalia > Rodentia > Cricetidae > Microtus > Microtus ochrogaster. The sequence continues at coordinate 67,762,367 of NC_022009.1, forward strand.
TGTGCCCAGAGCCCTGTTTCATTTGCTGTGTGTGCGCCAATTCACCATACAAAGAGGTCAGGTCTGTGTTAGGTCTCCTTGCAATATTGTAGCATAGAATTGTAATTTGGTTCATCTGTCCTGGGCATTTCCTGCAAATTTCTTTACTTAAACCTTTTGTATGAAATATTCATCCGAGCTGCTCTGATAGGGTGACAATCCTCAACTGTAAAGTGGAGAAGCCATTTTTGGACGTCTCTCTCCAGATATCCAGATTTGCTTCTCTCTAGTACTTAAGAAATGAATAGCCTCCATCAGCTCCATACAAGGCCTGATAAGCGCACTGCTCCGCACACTTTAAACTGTTATTATTCAGTGCCTTCCTTTCATGTGTCCACCCAAACGCCTCTAGTTTAGCTCCAAAGAACAGTGCATTTCCTCTGTTATTTTCATATTCGCCATCTCGCTGCTGCAGCTGATTGCTGCTGCCGGGGTAGACGAGAGCTTTGCTGGGAGGCTCTCACCCACAAAATTGCGGAGTCTAAGACTAACTTCACGTCTTCTGAAATTAAAGTTCAGTGTGTGTGTGTGTGTGTGTGTGTGTGTGTGTGTGTGTGAAAGAGAGAATGTGTGTGTGTGAAAGTGTATGTGTCGTGAGGTTGTGTGTGTGAAAGAGACAGGATGTGTGTGTGTATGTGTGTGAGAGTGTGTTTAATTACTTTAAAGATACTTTGCTAATTTGCTGCAATCTTTTAGCATCCTGTGCTTTAGTGAACATTCCCGGGGGAATTTGCCGCGAGAGGTTAGTTTCTGGAGATGAAAGGCATTGGTATTCACAGAATTTGGTCAAAAAGAAGTTCAGCACTAAATTCCATGTTGCTTTGGGTGTCAGCCATGAAAATTTGCTCAGCTCATTGCTGAAGGATATTGAAACACATTTCTTGCCGACATGGCGTCATCTGTGGTGTGGATGGAGCCTTCATGCTGACAAACACCGCGTGAGGGGCTGTTGGAGGCAGTAGGCGCTTCTGATGATTAACTACAAAAATGCTTTTGACTCTGGCTGCTGACAGGAATGACAATGCTTTGGCCAGACCGGCCTCCTTCTGGACACCAAAGGATGTTCCAGTCTTGGTTTTACCATCTGGTTCCAATACAAGCCAGGGACGATGAAGAGAAGAGTCTGTTAAAGAGGCAGCAATAGACTAATTCTTTTGGCAGTTCAGCCTCTCTGCAATCAATGAAAAACACGTACGAAGGCCAGCAGAACAAAGCAACAGCTTCTGAGATTTCAATTTCTAGGATTGGCAAAGGCATTTTGAACATTGTCTGAAGGCAAGGGGTCTTGACTGTATGGGTCACAGATAAGCTTTGTTACGGTAAAGGTGGGTAAATGTGTGACCTTCTGCAATGGAGTGGAAGTTTAGGCCTGTAGGAATATCCATGGTGTATGTTATATGAATCACTTCCTTCTAAGCAGGTCTAAATATATTCAGTTGGTGTAGGAATACTTAGCCCCGAGGCTACTAAAAGGAGCAGAAATAATTCAAACTGCATATCCTTAGTTGAAATGTGGGTGACCAAAAGTATTTTGGATTTTACATTATAAAATTTTTGAAATGTTTCTGCAGTAATGAGGTATCTTAGGAATGGGACTCAAAATTTTTTTGCTGGTTTGGAGCTGGAGAGGTGGATCAGTGGTTAAGAGCACTTGCTGATTGTTGTGGTATGAATGAAAATGGTCTGCACAGGCTCATATATTTGAATTCTTAGTCCCCATTGGTGGAACTATTTTAGAAGGATTAGGAGGTGTGGTCTTGTAGAGGAGGTGTGTCCCTGGGCTTGGGCTCCCGGGTTTCAAAAGTCTGTGCCATTCCCAATTAGCTTTCTTTCCCTTTTACTTTTGGATAAGAATGTGGACTCTCAACTACGATTCCAGCACCGCACCTGCCTGTTTTCTTTCATGCCCCCTGCATCATGGTCATGGACTCATCCTCTGGAACTGTAAGGCCTCATACAACAAACTTTTATAAGTTCCCTTGTTCATGGTGTTTTGCCACAGTAACTGAAACATAACCAAAACACTGCTCTTCAGAGGACCTGAGTTCAGTTCCTAGCCCCCCAAATAAGGCAATTTACACCTGCTTGTAACTCCAGTTCCAGGGGGAAATGACATCTTCTTCTGGCCTTCATGGACTCTGCTCACATATGGTGCACATATGAAGTATGCAGGTGTATATATATTTGTATGTATGCATATATATGCATACATATATATGTATGTATGTTTCATATGCTCTTTGCACACATAGCCTGAAGGTTACTCCATTCATGTGATTATGTATACATATTTTATGTATATATAAAGTCTGGTTTGTTTGGAACTCATATAGACCAGGCTAGCTAGGAACTCAGAGTTCTGCCTGTCTTTGCTTCCATAAGCTGGGATTAAAGGTGCACACGATCACACCTGGTCCCAAGTTTTAATTTAACTTAATTTTTTAAGATTGCAAGGCCGGGTCTTAAAAGTTCATGCTGGCTTTGAATTTGCTCTGTAGCTGAGGATGACCTTGAACCTCTGATCCTTCTGCCTCCATCTGAGGTCACAGATGTGCACCAGCACACCTGGTTCAGGCAGTGCTGGGTTGCTGTGCAAACATTCTACCAATTGAGTTACATTCCAAACCCCTACACAGTAATTTTTGTGCACCCGTGTTTGAACTGCCACTTGTGATAAGAGACCATATATGGCCTTTTCACGTAAGATGCCATGTTGGTACTCAGAAAGTTGGGTTTTTGAAAATTTTCAGATATTAAATTTTTCCATCAGAGATATTCAACTTATGATAATCTTGCTATGAGGCTCTATAATTTCCCAAGTGCATTCAACTAGGATATTTCTTTACCAAAGTTTTACACTGCTAGATGAACAGACAGTATTTTTTATGCTTTCAATTAGCATACATGGAAACAGACTCACAGATACTAAATAATGTATGCAAAGTCACACAGCAGGTGGTGGGGACAGGGGTAGGCTGTGAGCTGGGTTGGAGAAGCTCTCTTTCTGGTGACGGTACTTTCGACTGTCTGGTGTTACTCTATGTCCTCTTGACAATAGTTCTATGGTTCGAGGAAGGTCAGACCCATTCTAGCACACTGGGAACAGAATAGAACTCTTTTTGTGACCTGCCACAGGCTTACACAGAGTGCATCTTGGTCTTGAAACACAAAGTCATGGAGGATTCATTTTGTCAACAGGGAATACAATGATGAGAACTTGAGTCTCATAGATAGTATGGTATAGACTGAATAAGACTTGGATGGGGAAGTACAGACAGAGTCTAGTAGGTTGGGACTCAAAGGGGCTCATCTGTAGTATAGTGCCCTCTGGATGATACTTGGGACAGTTCCCAAAGTTTCTGTTTTGTCAGATTTGTCTCTTCCCATTCTTGTCTTATATTTCTAATGCCCTCCCCTTGAAATGTACTGAATAGTGCTGTCCTAAATGGGATGAGCGATGACAAGGGCAAGGGCAAACCTACCTGAACAAACATCTTTCCTTCGGTGAGATGTTTCAGGAATATCTGGATCCTTTTTCTTTTTTCTTTTTCTTTTTGGATTTTTGGGACAGGGTTTCTCCATAGCTTTTGGTTCCTGTCCTGGAACTAGCTCTTTTAGACCAGGCTGGCCTCGAACTCACAGAGATCCGCCTGGCTCTGCCTCCTCAGTGCTGGGATTAAAGGAGTGCGCCACCACTATCTGGATCCTTTTTATCTGGATCAGGAGCTCCCTGATTACTGATACACATATAAACTCACAGAGACATGCATAGGTTCAAACCAGACAAAATTGCAGCTCTGAGAAGGGGAAATGGACACAAAATCCCACCTCTAACCAAGATGCTGTTTGTGATTGATGTCTACTGGGGATGGGAAAAATTAGTGTTAGCCAGAGTCAACCACAATTCAAGGCATGTCCCATGCCCAGGAGTAGTTGGCCAAAAAAAAAAAAAAAAAAAAAAAAAACAGTCAAGATTTTTTTTTTTTTTTTTTTTTTTTTTTTGTTTGTGGGCTTTTTCCCTATGTTTTTTTTTTTGTCTTATTGTTTTTCTATTTGTTTTGATAGTTTTTTGAGAGACACTGGGGAAACAGAGAAGGAGCATGAAGTTGGATGGGTAAGGAGGCAGCAAAAAGTTGGGGAAGGGGAAAGATATGATCAAAATATATTGTATAAAAACAATTTTTCAAGCCTCTAAAAATTTCTTTTGTTTTTTAAGATTATAATTCCATCATTTTCCTTTTCATTTCTCTCCCTTCACACCTTTTCTATGTTTTTATTCTTGTTCTCTTTTAAACTCATGCCATCTTTTTTCCATTGGTTGTTTATATGTGCGTGTGTGTATATATATACACACACACACATATATACACATAAGTATATTCCTAAATACATAAATGCAATCTTCTCAGTCTGTATAGTGTTACTTACTTGTAAATGTCTTTAAGGCCTAACATTTGGTATTGGAAAACCAATTGGTGTGCTCTTCCCTGGCGAAGACTATTTCTCCCATTTTCAACATTCCTTAGTTGCTTGTAGTTCTATATGTAGGGTTGAGGCCTCATGTGATTTCCCCTGTCCATGTTAGCATGTCTATTGCTGTTGTCCTTGTGTTTGGAAGACTTATAATGGCAAGACTTAATGGATATAGCTTCTAACATTACGAGGAGACACAATTTCACAGCAAACTCCCTGATCTTCTGGCTCTTATAAATTTTCTGCTTTCTCTTCCACAATGTTCTCTGACCCTTAGGTGTGGGAGTTGTCTTGAAGATACATTCTTTTGTGACTGGGCTTTACAACTCTTCATTGGATCACTTGTGGTTTTCTATAATGGTTTCTGTCTGTTGCAAAGAGAATTTCCTTGATGAGAGGTGAGGAATACACTTCTCTGTGATTATAAGAACAAATGTTTAGAGTATAGTTGCAGATAATGTTGGTTTAGCAAAATGGTGGTTGAAGGTTCTTCTCTGAGATCTATGACTTCCCTAGCCCTGTTCTTCCAGTACCAGGTTTGATTTCTCTAAGATTGAGTAGTTCTTAAGTCAAAATAAAGAGTTGTTGATTACTTCCTGTTGGTTACAAGGTATCCATGCCACTACTGCACCCTTAGGATTGTTGTGCCATGCTGGTTATGAATGTGGTTCATAGACATCATAGCTGGGCAGAACTATTGGTTGCTTCTCTACTTTGGAAGTTTCTATGGCACCTTCTGTTAACATGACCATGTGTCTGAAGAGTATGGAGTCTTTAGAAACAACGATTTACCTTCTGCCACTGAGGGGTGGGCAATCAAAGGCAATAGTAATAGTCATGGTTGTAATGTTTGAGGTGTCTCTTGGTCAGTTTTGACCAACAACTCAGTGGAACGCTTCTCGTGCCTGGTGTTGGGGCTTTTGGTAAATGGTCTTTAGCTCCTGGAGGGGAACACCATCAGTATAGTGGGAACATCTCATTTAAACTATATATGTGTATTTGTATACCAACTTACACATATTACGGGCATTTTTAGTTAGATAATTAATTGCCATAATGATTTTCTTGTGACTTTTTCAGACATTTTTACTGTTATTTTACTCTCCTCTTTCCTTCTTAAAAAATATTATACAAATATATTATATGAAAAATTTTTAAAAATTGTAATTTTTTCCTGATTATAACCAAGTAATTAAAGTAGAGGCTGGGATAAAAGAGGCCCAGCCAGCATTGAAGGAAGGCAGAAGGAGGCTTAGAGAGACCCAAGTGAAGGCTCATCATTGTCAACAGATTGAATTTGGATTGAGTTTGGAGGATTGAGTTCGGAGGCACTCTCCTGGTGTGTTCAGAGAAGTCTAACTGGGAGGGGAAGACTCCCACTTTCTGTGGGTGTCACTGTCTTGCAGTTGAGGTCTGTCTCTGAGTAAAAACGGGACAAGCAAGCAAGACGTATACCAGCATCCATCTTTGTGTTCCCTGTGGCCAGTTGCCTCCATTTCCTACCGCCATGTGTTCCCTTCATCTGGATTGCATCCCTCAGACTAAGAGTCGACATCAAGCCTTCCTTGAGTTGCTTTTTCTTGGTTGTTTTGCAGCAGCAGGGAGAAAAATACCTAGTGCAGATCCCTTTGGAATATTCTTTAAGTCAGGCTACAGGGAGAAAACTGATATTGTCTTCCCATTCATGGCAATGTTTGTGGCTGAGACTTCCCTAACAAAAGTAGAAGAGAAAAGCATACTTGTTTATCTAGTATAATTTCCACAGCATGGGAGTCTTCAAAACGAAGTCCCTTTGAATATAAGTATGGTTGGAGGCAGAAGCATGATTTAATGGTGGGTTAGGCAAGGCCTGCTCAGACCTTTAACTGTGATGTGATTTCTTTTGGGTTCATGGGGAAACCCTCCTCAGTGGAGGTCTTAGGATCTACATCAAGGGAAATTCAGCTAGGCTTTATGGCATTCTTCAGGGAGAAGTGGCCGAGGGAATTCTAGTTCCTCTGTTCTCTCTCAGGGCAGAGGATGGGAAAAGGTCAGAGAGTCCTTCCAAGTGTATCCCTGACACACTATCTTTAAGGCAGTGTGTCCCAAACCCTTTCATTATAGAGAACCAAGCTTTCCAAGCCTGTTTGAATGTTGTCAAGTATACATTTATATGAACATATCACAATATGTTACACAATAGCTGTCTATTTAGTCACGTTGACCTTTTCAGATTGGGAAGGAAAGCAAATCTTGGGGAAGAGCTGATATGCTCATTGAGTACAATTTGGGTTTACGTCATCTTCAACTCAAGCTTTTCTGTTTAAAAGGGGCATTTTAATTTACCAGTGTTTAAGAGGTCCATTGGGTGAAAGTCACACTTCCTTTGGAGGTCACACGTAATGACTTCTGGCGTTTGTGAGTTTAGCATCTGAACATCTGCCTCAGGCACCCACCTTGTAAGACAAAAAAAGAGACTAGTGCCTAGAAATTAAAAAAAAAAAATCTACTTTAGTGCTGGCAAAATAGCTCAGCAGGGAGAGAAATTGCTGTCAGGCCTGACAACCTGAAGTGGAGCCCTGGAAACCACATGGTGGAAGGAGAGAATGGACTCCTGCAAGCTGTCCTCCCACTTCCACGAGTGCACACGCACACACATGCATGCACACACACGACCACACAAGAATGCACTCAAAATGCACATCCACGAACACACACATATGCATGCATATGCACATGTGCACACACGTGCAATTTAAAAAGCCACTTGAATGAGATTTCTCTAAACATGGTGAGAAATGTGGATATGTCACAGTTCTGATGGCTCTGTGATGTGTTCTGCTCACCAGTGACACTCTGTCACCCTTCAGAGAGCAGGCTTTGCCGCTGATTATACCTTAGCTGGAGACTTTCCTCTCATGCTTGTATAACACTGGGGAAAATGTCCTTTCTCAGTCAGTATGTGGGATAATGATACAGAGCTATTGAGTTGCTTTGAAGATTAAATAAAAACAATTTTTGTAAAGATGTTAGTACAATAATTGGCATATAGTTAATACTGTGTAAATCTTTTTCTTTAAGAGCTAAGATTAACTCTGATTATGCCTCAAAGCCTTTCCTACAGATGCTGGCTCACAAGATTTCTTTATAGTAGTTATGGCTGATCCAGAAGATAATATTTTAGCAAATTACATTTTAACAAGTTAAATTACTCAATAAATAAAATTTAAGAAAATTCAAGTATTGTCTAAAGACAGAAATATATGAATGAATAGTTTTATTTATGTAGAAAGATATGGATTGTGGCTAAAGATGGGGTGAAAGTTAAGAAGAGAAGGGAGTTGGTTCACAATGTGGATGATGCAGCGGCCACTCTACTGAATTGTCTGCTATAATCCCTATTCTCTTGGTTTTCCATAAGAAGAGAATTCGGCATTTGAGAATATATCTGCTTTTTCATCTGAGGCTCAGAGTATTTGAATAGATGAAGACCACCTTGAGAAGTGCCTCATTTGGGTGTTCTAACAACTAAAGCCTACACTATACGACATGAACCGGCAATGGAGGCCAGGGCTATCTGGAGATAATAGACAGCGTGTGTCTAGAGCCTTAGCAATAAACATGGTAACTCCATCCCAGTCAACCCAAGGAAGCAACTTACAGTTAATTAACCTGTTAGCAACACAGACTGTGATTGTACATGGCCCTCCTTCTGGATCGTCTAAAGAAAATATTAGGAATAAGATCACCTTTCTGTAGATGAAGGAACTAAAGCTGAGCTGGTGAGTGATTTGTTCCTGCTCATGCCATCAGAAAGCAACATAGCTAGCATTCCGGTTTCAGCTGGCTGGGTATCCCAGTGCTTTCTCTTCACCTTGAGCCTTGCCCTCTAGAGGGGAGAGGTGTTAGAGCTGCATTATAGTGTAAAATGGGAGAATTCAAACACTCATCATCAGAGAGATGGCAGGGCAGAGCCTGCTGTAGCCACAAGACCACAAAAATTACATTAGGGATAATGTGTGCCAAACTGTAATGAAGCCAAGACACATTATTTTTCTATCTGAATTTGGTTTTATTTAGCTATATCAAGATATAACTACAAGATTGAAAAGCTCATTGTACAACTGCTTGCTCACTTGGATTCTCGATGTCTTCATGGAAGGCCTGGCACCACAAAGTTGCCTTTGGTGGTACAGGTAGGTAACCATAATGAGAGAGTTGCGTTCTGTCAACGGAGCCTAACTGTGACTGCTAATACCGACCAAGGATCTCACATAGCTGGGCAGTGGCTTTGCACATCGATTTGAGCAAAGGAAGGATTGTAGAGAGTACCCTTAAAAACCCAGGACATCATTGCTGGCCACTTTGACAGTCAGAATGGGAGCTGTTTCCGTGGGCTTGAGCTGGTTGGTTCAGCAGATATCTCGTCTTGATGTCTTCGGTATGTGCTTTTGACATGATGACAGAGAAAACACCTTATTAAGTTCTCCAGTGGACCAGGAAGAAGATGTTAACATCTTAAAACCCAAAACACTGCACTTGAGGAACAGAAACTGAAACGGACAGCTGAGGTAATTACAGCACATTCTCAATTTGCTGGAGTTTAGCCACTTAGAGTTCTTTATTAACTGATTTGTGTGTGTGTGTGACCACGGGCACTCTTGTCAGTAGTAGGATAAAGAAGTGACTGATAATTAGCGCACTAGTATCCAGACTGTAATTTTTCTTTTAGTCGTAAGACAAAGCTAAGATAGATTCGATTCTCGGCTTAGCTCTCCTGAGGATGGATGGAAGTTCGTTCATTGATTCAGCTGACTCACTCATATTTTCGGTTCCATGGCTGAAACCAGGGATTTGCAAACTAGATAGATAATCAGACTGTTAAATCAATGTCTTGGTTCTATAGCCATTCTAAATGCGTGCGGTTGCATCACCCCAACCATATCCACTGCATCATCCACAGTCTGTTTGTAGGACATGCAAGAGGGGATTTAGGACTCCTAGAAGGCCTTCGTCGCTAGTGTTTGTGGGATACACTTGTTAGAATTTCTCAAGGAGAAAAAGCCATCTTCCCTGGACCAAGTCCATGTGCTCAGGCATCTAGAAAGAGGTAGGTTTGCACTCTTCCAGTTTAGGCCAAGTGCTTGTAAATTAGAATAGACTGACCGCACAGGGAGTAAGTGGAACAGCTGAGAGAAAAGCTCACTGATTGGAAATGCGTAATCCGTATTGGAGATCTCTGGCGCTATGTCTGCAAGGATGTGGGCATGACTTACCTCAGCTTCCTTCCCTGCAAAGTGGTGCCTGCTTCCCGGGGTTGGGAAAGAAATGAAATGAGTTCATCCAGGTACACCCTTGCACGCAACACCTGAGTGCAATTAGGTGCTGAGAAAGCACTGGGGGTAGGGCAGGTCCTGTGAGGGGCTGGTGACAGTGGAGTCTCTGGAGACACCTTGGAATATTGAGTTTGGGGTTTCTAGCAGTTACCACAGGCTGTTCAGGGGAGACTGGGAGAGGCTGTATTGTCAAATCTCAGACCCAGATTCTTCCTCTTTTTCGCACAGTCTCTTAGAATTACAGAGCAAAGAGGATGAGCTCAGAGGAAGGAGCCAGCAGGAAAGAGAAGCAGTGTTCTCTATCTGTAGCCAGTTAAAGCCAATCAGCAGGAGGCGGGCAGGAAACACTCCCATTAAAAATAGAGAAGCTGAAATTTTGAACAAAAGAAAACGATAGAGTCAAATAATCCAGATGAAATGCAAAATGGCCTATCAGCCATTTGATGTTTCTGAATATCTCGGTGTCTAGCATTGTGTAGGTAAAATATCCAGCTGCTTGTCTAAATTCTTCATTTTCCATCCAGATGTTTCCATTTCTTATTGTACATGGATATATTTAATAATATTTATAGTTTAATTAGGCACTTATGAAAGCAATTATGAAGTTTGATTGGATATTCATAGTTTTGAAACTATAAAGAATGGCATAAAATGTTTGTACTGCTATAATAAAATTCTATTTTTATTTTGCAAAGATGTACTTGATTTTTCAATAGATGAAAGAACTTTAAAAATCCAGTATCATAACAAATTTGACACATCTGCTCTTCCTGTACAGCATCCTAGCACACTGGGTCCAGAATGGGTCTTGGGTCACAGACAGCTGTGTGAGGACCGAACATGTCTTGGGTCATAGATAACTGTGTAAGGACCAAACGCGTCTTGGGTCATGATAACTGTGTGAGGACTGTCTCCTTGAGACAAAGGATTGGGCAGAGGAGCACTAGGATTTGTGCTGAGCTGAATGCTGCCTTCCTGGAGTTTCTGAGATTTCTGCTCAGAATGCATCTTCATTTCTTTCCGTCAAGCCGATTCTATTAACATTCAGAAACAGTGCTTGTATTTCTCCCAACTTCTTCCTTTCTCTGTGGTCATATCTTATTTTTCCTCCACTCTTTACATGACCTGGGGTTGCAACGCTTCTCTAGTCTAATAGCAACCCTTGGTATACACAGTATTGAGGTAACACTGGTAACTCAGTGTATTTTTTCTGTAGTCTGACTGTGGAGGAAGACAATGGGTTTATTACACACATCACTTTGGACACCAGAAATTTGCACATCACCCAATTATTCGGGAATGGGGCTGAAGTGCACTTCATTGGTGATTTTGACAGTTTGATATTAACTGGCAAGGCTGGATTCTTTCATCAGAATGACTCTTAATTTATGGCCTCCGTTCTAACAGGGTTTTGTTGTACATGGCCAAAGAGAGCATGCATTTACTTTTCTTTCTGTTGTTGTATCATGTAAGTGTATCATTCAGCCCGTTAAGGAGTTTGGGTCTGTTTCTAACATACTGTCTAGGGTCGGGGCAGCCTGGGCACAACACCTTTTGTTGCTTACCAACATTTCCTTAACTAAAATCAGGTTTACAAGAGGAAAACAAAATCTTTACCAATGAAAGTTTTCAGAGAATTGGAAACCTTCAGAAATTAAGATCATAAACACTCAGGGACAACTCAATTTTTATGCTTAGGTTCAATTAAGGATGAGCAGCTATTTGGAAATACACCTGGACTAAGGTTGATGCAGTGGTGAAGGACTGGGCTCTTTTCCACCTCCTTATGTGTTGGTTCTTCTTAGATGTTGAAAAGGATTGTTCTGGGATCAGGGAAATATCGACCTTTTTGAGTTTCATGACTTGCTTTAGGTTACTGGTTCTAGTTCCTGTTTCCTACCTTGAGGAAGCTTACTTTAAAGCATTTAGTATGTTTAATATGCCCAAATAATAGTTTGGGCTGTGCTTTTCTTCCATCAAAGTACTAACCTGCCTAAGCCTGCTTAACTTTCAGGATCATAGGAGATTGGATTTTGTGTGTGTGTGTGTGTGTGTGTGTGTGTGTGTGTGATAATGCTATAGACCTGAGTATGATTATCTGAGCTCCAATATATTCTTTTAAACTTAGGGACTGGTTAGTTGGAAATTGAAAAAAAGCCTAGTTTCTATATGTTTAAGTATTTGATTAAAATAGGAGCAAAGCAGAACTAGACCAATAATATGTCCTTCAGAGTAAGCATTTCTGCCTGATGCCACTAAGAAGGCTGGGACTGTCCCTCATATGCAGCCCCGTGGGGAGATCTGTATTTATTCAGTGTCTGAGTTAAATCTTTGGGAATGCACAGTTTTTTTCTTTTTGCTGAGTTTACATTTTGAACACCTTAAGGGTTTCGTTTATTGCTAAGAATTAACATCTAATTAATTTGTTAAAATGTTTCAACAACAGCAAACAAAGTAGGTAAGGGAGGGGGAAGCAAAAAAAAAAAATGGTTGTTGCTATGTGCAAAAAGTGAAGTTGAATTGTGCCCAGATTAATTGATTAAGGATGGTTCCTGTGGTGAATAATTATGTTCAATAACTGTCAGTATCATTTGCAATCATTTGTCACTTATAAAGCCAGCCTATAGCAAGCTTACTTTTACATGTATCTGGATGCCACTGCTGCTTTAGGAAGCAGTCCTGGCCTTTTCTTTCATAGTATCCTTTATTTAATAAATCACAATCCCTTATACCAACAAGATCTCCTCCTCCCACATTGAGAAATTATCTCAAAGCTTACTTGTTTTCCCCCTAGGAAGTCCACTGGTCTTGGTGGCTGTGGTCAGGAAGTCATCTGACCTGCAGTAGATATTCTACACCCTACACACTCCCGTCTTTGGTGTGGCCTATAGGCGAGTGAAGAATAGCCCCTTTGGTGTGCGGGCTTTTATGTGATTTACTTTGGCCAATGGGATGCTAGTGGATATGGCAGAATCTTGATAGATGCTTTGGGAGATGAGCTTGCTCTGTGGGATCCCACGCAGAATGGATGGAGGGCAGACCATGCGTGAGGCAATGTGTCACTTCCATTCAGAACTGCTGCTGGAAGCCATGCCACACAGGGTTCATGGAACTGAATCCCAGCTGACCTGAAGACCTCTAAGTATGAGGATAAAGGCTCATTGGTACATGCCTTGACTTTGGGGGTTTATTATTTTTAATCATCAATAAGTGATAGCACCATAGTCCTTTATTTCTTTTCCACTGGGTATTACTTCCTAATTCTAGAGGGACACTTGTCTGTCTTGTTGTTTCAGTGTGGTACTAATTCATCTGGCCAACATTTAGTTCCAGAAAGCCTAGTTTTCTCTGTAGCTACAAATACTCTCCCTTCTGCTGGTCCCCTGGTTTCTCTCCACCCACCTGGTCTTGCTCACTAGCTCCTACAGCTACTTATGCGATAACCACTCTGAGGCTTAATATTAATTACATACTCTTTGGTCTACTAGCTCAAGCTTCTTATTAACTAACTCTTACATCTTAAATTGGCCCATTTCTATTATTTTATATTTTACCATGAGGCTCGTGATTTGTTACCTCTTGCAGTACAGAGTGCAAACTTCAGATAATATTTTAGGATAAAAACTGGGCATTGCAGTACAGAGTGCAAACTTCAGATAATATTTTAGGATAAAAACTGGGCATTTCAGTACAGAGTGCAAACTTCAGATAATATTTTAGGGTAAAAACTGGGCATTTCAGTACAGAGTGCAAACTTCAGATAATATTTTAGGATAAAAACTGGGCATTTCATTTCCATTCTCTAGGCAATGAATAGTCACATTTTTTTTTCTGGTAGGAAAATTGTGTAGAAAATTATGAGAAATGCTATGTTGTCATTGTTAAATCAAGCCCATGTCAACCTCGTTAAGAAATCAGGGAAGGATGTATTTAAGAATATGGTGCCCACTTCCAGGGTGGGGAGGATAAAAGGCAGCCATTTGTGCTTCATCTTTCCAGAGCTCTCTGTTTAGTTTCATGCCCTATTTTCAAATTGGGATATTTGTTTTCTAGATGTTTAAGTTTTGAGTTCTTTGTCTATTGCAGATGCTAACCCTCTGTCAGATGTGTAATAAGTAAGGACTTTTCCCCATTCTGTAGGCTATCTCTTCACTTAAATGATAGTGCCCTTCACTGAAAAGAAACTTTTTAGTTCCATGTCATCCTGTCTGTTGATTGTCGGTCTCAATCAATGCCTTAACTTTATAGCATGCATTTGAGTCATAGAAAACAGAGAAATCTAGCTGGTACTCAGCTGGGGACTTTGTCCTGATCAGCTATCTGGACACTAGCTATGCACACTAGTAATCTTTATCTCACCCAACTCTGAACCCTGTGAGCTACAATAATGACCTACCCTGCAGCTACCCCACTGGCACAATTGTGGAATGAATGTTATGGGGGTAACCAACTACTTTGCAAAGTAGGGCCAATTCCATGATGTGGAACTGGTTCAAGAAGCTGTGGCTAAATAGGTCATGAGTTCTAGGGAAGCCTACTACTACCATTCTGCTGAATGGACAGAGGAACAAAATGACTCCTGATGACTTACTGTTCCATCTATTGATTAGGGTATCACTCTGCCCTCATTACAGAAGTTTTTTCTTGCCTTACAAGAATCTGTGTGGAAGAGGGGGCAGGAGGATTCTAAGAGGCAGATGCAGTGGATCATTACAAAGAAGTACAGGAAACAGTGTTTTCCAGATACAATAATGCAATGTACACATTGGGATATTTGTCAGAGTAACTGTGTCAGCATGTACAAGACCAGCATGAGCTCAAGCCAGACAAAGTTCCAGCATGGAAGAGGAGTAGGTAGTCACAAAGTGACACCCCTAGCTGAGGAACTATAGGCATTTGATTACTGCTGGAAGTCATTTTTCTTCAGTGGTGCGACATATTCTAGGACAGGTCCCATGCTCAGTGGTAGTCAGTCAACAAATGTACTGGATTTTTGAGAGAGAAAGAGAGAGAGAGAGAGAGAGAGAGAGAGAGAGAGAGAGAGAGAGAGAGACAGACAGACAGAGAAATTGGGTGGGTATGTGGGTATGGAGATGGGGAACATCTGTGGGAGTTGAAGGAGGAAAATGAGTATGATCAGAATATATTACATACAACTCTCAAATAATTGATAAAAACATAATTAAAAACAAAACAGACAAGTAGGCAAGATGACTCAGCTGTGAAATGTGCTTTGCCTCCAAACCTGACGGCCTCCTGAGTTTGATCCCAGAACCCACCTGGCAGAAGGAAAGAACAGACTTTATAAGCTGTCCTTTGACATCCACAGCCATGTACATGTGTTCCCCCCCCCCAAGATAAATTTAATGATTTAGGAAAGACAATGATGCTTTAGTTTAGGGGAAAGTTTTGCTCACCTGGAATATGCAGCCTTGTGACCATTTTCTTTTCTAGATGGCTAAATCCTTGTGGCACAGCTACCAACCAAGCTCGTCTTATTTTTCTAGATACATCCAGTGAGATGAAGCAGTGAGTTAATTTATGGTGATTCTCAGAGCCAAAAAAATTTTAGCTTATGCCCAGGGTTTATTTGTCCTTTGAAAGAGGAGAGAATGATTTGCTGTGAAGAAGACAAAAGTTCTCATCACCCTTCCCACGGCAATCCCTACTGGCTGCTTCCTCCACTGTCGTACTTCCTACGGCCGTGACAATGAACTATCGGAAGTGGTGACCCCCACAGCCGGTCAGCATTTCCTTCTATGTGGGAGGTGTGGAAGGGGTGGCAGAGACCACTCCTGCCCCAAAGAGCTTGTTGTGTAGCTGCAGAGAGAAGGCCCAGCTGAGTCAACAATACCAAACAGAAAGAACAGGGAGGGATGAAGAATGAAATGTTTCGTTTCCAAGTTCTTCTAGGAAGTTTGTGGAGAGATTTATCATACTGCAGTAGTAGGAAGTTTTCAGGGGATAAGCTGGAAGCATGAGGAGGGTCTGTATTGAGCAAGTGAACAGAACCAGAGAAGTCAACATGGAAGATTCACATTTTGGTGCGTGGCAGTGGCAGAAAGTCTGGATACTTAGGATGGATAGCAGGGTATCAAGGGCACCAGAATTTGAATTCAAACAGGAGGAAATGGAATGATTTCTACTGGATAAGTGGCATGACGATCAGGAAATTTAATTCAAAGAGAAATAGCAAGAAAGGTGTGTGAGTGAATGATTTATACACTCTCCACTGCTCAGGCAGTGTTGCGTACCAGGAGTTCAGGGCTAAGGATGCCTCCCCAAACACACATATCCAGAGAAGGAAGATGATTTAGGGGTGGGCACCAGTCTTTTGTGTGATAGGACACTTGAATGACCAGTGACACTTGACAATCTGACTTCAGGCATTTTTGGGGCATGTATTTTGTGTCCAGATTTTGAGGGTCCTGGCCAGCCCTCTTCTGCTGTAAAGGAGGGATAAGGAAAGCTCTCCAGTCTTTTTAGGGACACACAACTAGCCTGCAGAAGAAGCAATTCTTTGTAATACTCACTCATGTTTGGCAAATATATTTTCAGCTACAAAACCACTTTGTGGACAAAACAAATGCATTTCTATCATGTTTTGTTGATTTGATTTTATTCTGTCAAATGTAAACATCAAGGACTGATGTATGTCTACTTTTACTGATCTCTTGAAACTGCTACTGAGTAAAGTCACATGGTGATAAAGGTAACATTAGACTTCTATGCAGACTTCTGGTCACATAAATATTTGCCTTACTCTTTTCTTTTTCTTGTGTGACCTGAAAAGGAGAATAACTATCTGAGAAGATGCAGATAGGATAGAGTGGGATCTTAAGATCTCAAATATTGGTACTAAAAGTGACATGTATTTGAAGGGGTCTTGTTCTTCCCTTGGTGCCTGTAGAACATCTCTTTGAGATGGAATTTTCTCATGTTCAAAGGGTCAAAGCAAGATGTCATCATTCCCAGTTGAGGGTGGGCAAAGCTGTCAGAGCCTATGGATCCATTCCACTTTGAGCAAAGGTCAGAGAACTCAGGCCTCTTCTTGCTCCTTCAAGGTTGTGACAGGAGGTTTGACCCAGTGTGTGACTGCTGATGCTATGCTTGGCCTAAGGAGTGGTTGCTGCATGTCCTGCCTAAACAACAGAATGCTTAACTCAGGATATAGTTACTTGATGTTTCAGGTATTGAAGAGGCAATTACTTTGTTTGTTAGGATTAGGGTATATAAAGCATATAGAAAATTAATGTGAGTGAATTCAATATTCAATGGGTTGCCATCCTGATTATATTCTGTGTCTCTGTATAGTTTTTTGTATCTCTGTTTTTTCTACCTAACATTTCTATCCACATGAAGTGTATGACCCCACCCCCTGCCACCCTGGAATGTATGAACCCATTGAGGCTGGACCTCAACAGATGGTGCCCAATATGAGGCCCTGACACAGCCCAGAAACAGGCTAGTGTTTTTTTTTTATATTGGATATAGGAGAGGCTAAGCAACAGGGTGGTGGATAGGGTGGGACCTACATAGTTTATGAGACCTTGATACCTTTCCCATTACAGCCTCTGCCTTTTCTTTTTTAAGTCTTTACATTCACACATATGGAAGGTTTTCTTAGTTGAAAGGCTGTATCACTTAAGAAAAGCTGACCAATATTCAAGTTCATCTCATTTTTCTGTCATATCAGTTCAACACCCCAATCTGCTTTATTCTTAAATCAAGCCTAGTTTTGTGTTTGCTGCTATAAGAGATACCACACAGAACGTCAAGCTTTGATCAAGACATTCAAGCAACACCTAAATATACTACAAGCTAAAAAACACAAGGGACTAGAACTTCATGCCAGCTGCAAAAGCAACAGTCATTGCTTCAAGTTTTGTTTTGTTTGGTAAATGGAGGATGAACTTAGTTTGTGAAAGCAGATGGTAGGAAACCCATGTGTCAGAGAGGCAAGGACTCAAGAGTCAGGTAGAAGCAGCATCACTCAGTCCTTTGTGGAAGGGTTTTAGGAATGACATACAAGGACCTTGGCCACTGAAAAGGCCTTTAGACATTTGTAGGTATTCCTAGGTTGATTGTCCATACTACTTTTATTATTTAGCCAAAGCATATCAAAATATTAAGGAAATATTAGTTTTCCTAAAGATTCATCAATGGGGTGTTATCATTTTCAAGATTATGATTTTGCAGTTGGAGAAGATACTCCCTTTTTCATGAACTGGTGCCCTTCATTGCTGCCCACCACTGCAGGCATGGGTTGTATGGAGCAGGGCCCTAGGGAATTGTTTCCACTTGTGCCATTTTGTGAATGTCTGCAGTGAATCCATTGGAGCCAGACCTCTTCAGAGAGGATAGGTTCGTGTGTGAATGGGTTAGCACTCTGTGGCAGAGGAACAATCTGTGGTAATTTGAACTTTGAATAACCAACTATAGTACAATGTTTGAAAAGCTGTAAAAAGACTTCCTCATAATTCACAATTGAAGATGAGACTTTTGTAATTTTGCCCCAAAGTGTTCCATTTTAAACATCTTATAGGTAAATAGAAGTAAATGGCAAGTATTTAAATCAGATTTGTTCTCAAACCTGTTTTAACTTGAGCAATTGCTGTAATAAAATTTCTTTAATATCTTTGTTTAACTGCCATTGGTTTTTTAAAAAAACCCTAAATCTGAAGCTATTTCTAAAATTGAAGATTGAGCATAATTGATATTAAGTACCATTAGGCTCATTATTGGCCTTGTGAAGCTGGTTCTCTATTCTGTGGGATGGATATCAGCCCAGGGCAAGGAGAGTTCAGCTCTTGCGTATTTCTTTTGCTCGAGTCTGTTCACTGAACCATAGCACAGCATGTGCTAAGCCTGTCTGCTGGAAACACAAAGAGCAGGGATCCAGAGAGGGTGACATATGTGCACACTCACAGACAACAGCACGCCACGCGTGCTTCTATAACAGAAGCACGAGCGATTTCCGTGCATGGATACGCACATGTAAGGTTAGAGATTCTACAGCCAAAACCAGGGAGATGGGTGAGAAAGGTCAGCAAAACTGGTAAGAGGGGGCGTTTCTCCTGGGCTGCAGTTGGCGACTAAGAGTTTGTTAGGTGAATAGACAAGAACAGAGTCCTGGATTGTGGAGTCTGCTCAAAGTGTGTCGGGGTTCAAGGAACAGTAGGAAAATTGTTGTGCTTAGAGATATGGTGTCAAGAGCGGGAGGAGGCTGGGCAGCAGCTTGGGCAGCCCAGCCTGGTGCCCGAGAATGACACAGTCATTTTCTTCTGTTACTATTGTGCTAGAGCACTCTTTAACTCAAACGCCCAGACTTCTGCAATAAGCACTCAGTTGATCGCATCTATAGAAGATGGCATTTCCTTTATTCTACAAAAGGAAGATCTCGGGGAAAAAAAGCCAATATATTTCTTCCCAATACTCATTTGCATTTGATTGTCTAAAAGAAACAGATGATCTGTGGAAATGTGTGTGATTTTACTGAACTATACATTTCTACAGAACCACATCAATTCTATCAGATCTTTCCTATTATACAATAAAAAGTCCTTAAAATGAATGACAGGGCAATGGTATAGTATTATCTCCACTAGAGAGGCTTAGATATTGTTTGTCATTGCCTGAATAGTACATTTTTGCATGAGAACAAGCAAATTGTGGGCTCTTAACAAAAAAAAAATCTCAGAGAATTCTTTCGATGGTGATGAATTTTATCTTTGTATATGAGGTTATACAGGGTGACTTCTGAAGTCTGGAGACACAATGAGATCATTTCATGTGTATTGTAATAGCAATAAATCATTTATTAACCTATGTCCTCAGACTTGGTTTCTAATCTGTACTTCTGAGCTGACTGTTAGTCAAATATATTTTGATAGTCAAATGAGATGCTTAAAAAGAATGGGCTCTTTTTAGGTAGAGTTACTTTCACAGATCTTTTTGCCACAGTGGGGAGCTATTTTAGATATAAGCAATTTTTTTTTAATAATTCTATCAGAAAGCAGCTTTATAAATACTCTTTGGTTTCTTGTTGTTTTATTATTATTTTTTGTTTGCTTGTTTTTTTGAGACAGGGTTTCTCTGTGTCTACCTGGCTGTCAAGGAACTCACTTTGTAGACCAGGCTGGCCACAGACTCACAGAGATCCTCCTGTTTCTGCCTCCCAAGTGCTGGGATTAAAGGTGTGTGCCACCGCAACCTGGCTATAAATACTGGTTTGTAAGGAGACAATTGAATTAAAATGAACAGTTCATGGTGGACCTGGCCTTTGTCACCATTGGCGATGGACGGTATAGCTAACATGGAGATCTTGATACCCTGTTGCCTCCTGTGTGTGGAGACTGATCAAAATATTTCAGCTATACACTCAGGCCAGGGCATACATTTTTTTTGGCAGTGAATTAGAATATGCTGTAGGGTTATATGGAACAACTTCCCAAGTTCTACATGCATTATTTGTGTGACTCCTGAGGTGCTGCTAAGGTTGTATCCCTCTTCCTATAGCCCAGCTCCCATGGACGTTTCCACTGAGCCCAGATGAGCAGAGTTTCTTCTGAAAGTAAGGGAAGAAGAGGATTCTAGATAGTGGGGGATCTGTCCAAAGCAACAACATTAGATAATTCAGAGAGAAATATGAGAAAAATTATGATACCTTTGTAAAAGGTAGAAAAATAACCAAAACGTCTCTTCTTCTACTTAGCATTGGGAGCATGGGTTGGGGGTGCAGTGAGGTGACCTTTATGTAATGTGTCTAGGAAGCATCTTCCCTAAATACATTGGATGGCTGTGTTTCTGTTGTCTAATGTCTTCTCCAAAGAACTCCCATGGCTCAGCTCAGTTACATATTATATAAGAATATAAGCAATTAGTATTCTTTCTATCTATCTATCTATCTATCTATCTATCTATCTATCTATCTATCTATCTACCTATCTATCTATCATCTATGTATCTATCTATCTATCTAAACTCAAGGATAACATTTTGAGTTTGCTAGATTTCTCTAACTTCTTTTACTAAAGTTATGACAAACTTTGAAGGATTTCACCCCATCTGTTTCTGATATTGATTATTCTAAACCAGAAAAGAGAGTGTGAATTCATGAAATATCTTGGTCAGTAAAGCAGATGGTCCTGAGAGTCTATAGAAATTCAGTTAGCATCCAAAAGTCCAGGGGACGCCGTTACCAGGCTGCTCATCTGAGATGGGAGAAAATGTGTTCAGAAAGCCATATAACAATACCACCTCCAAGTTAGCTTTTCAATTGTTTCCATTCGTGCAGAATAACGAGCCCCTAAGATGCCCACGTTCTACTCTTGGGAACATGGGAGCATATTACTTTACATGTCAAATGGAAGATACAGGCTGAGGAATTTGGGCTGGGGACATTACTCTGGATGATTTGGATGAACCCAAACTTACCAAGCAAGTCCCCGAAAGGCGTTTCCTCTGAGATGAGGAAAGGGGTTTTCTGGTAGAGGCCCTGAAGGCAGCACAGTACTGTTTGCTCTGAGGATGAATTAAGGGCCATGAGGCAGGAAATGTGGATGACTTTCGAGAGCCAAAGATGACTTTCAGAGAAGGCAAAGGAATAACCTCCTTTGGCCCCTCTAGAATGATGCTGTCTCACTGATGTCTCAACTACAGACCTGGAGGCTTCATTTCAGAACATTATCATGTGCAGCTGTAAGATAACACATTTACATTGTTTCAAGCTACCAAGTTTTCTTTAGTTGGTCAGAGCAAAAAAAACTGGTATATCCTTTCTGGAAGAAGTACTAAGTTATGTACTGAACATTTGTTTGTTTTGTACCATTCTCCCCAAGTTTTTATGTTGCCATTTAAAAAAGTTAAACAGTAACATTCGTTTAATTTCTATGTATCAAAGACTACCACCAGCAAAGCAAAGAGGCCATCAAGGCAACGGAGGAAATATTTGCAAAACACACATACCTGATAAGTTCATTAATATTAATACCAGAATAATAAAGACTTCTTACAACTCAAAACAGCAGCTGACTTGATTAAAAATGTGCAAAGAATTGACTAGGCATTTCTTCCCAGAAGATATACAAATGGCCAGTCCTTACCTAGAATGACTGAATACCCATTAAAGTGGCTATT
Organism: Microtus ochrogaster; assembly: GCF_000317375.1. Classification (NCBI taxonomy): domain Eukaryota; kingdom Metazoa; phylum Chordata; class Mammalia; order Rodentia; family Cricetidae; genus Microtus; species Microtus ochrogaster. The sequence continues at coordinate 67,784,332 of NC_022009.1, forward strand.
TTGAAACAACAACCCAAAGTGGAAAAGAGCAAGTGCTGGTTTGGCTGTAGGGAAATTAGAATCCTGGCATTGCTGGGGGATGTAACATAGTATATCTGCTGTGGGAAGCAGCATAATAGATCCTTTAAAAAACCACTACAGTACCCAGCAACTCCATTTCCATGTGTATACCCCAGAGGCTAGAAAACAGGAACACAAAAGGATATTTGTACACACAGGTTCATGTCAGCCCTATTTGCAGCAGTCAAACGTTGGAGATAAGCTGCATCTTCATAGACAGACTGATGGCAAGCAACATATGAAAAGCGTGTACACATACACTCGAGGAATACTATTCAGCCTTAGGAAGATAAGATTTGGATGTGTGCCACAAAAAGATGAACTTTGAAGATAAAAATAGAAATAAGCTAGACATGAAAGGACAAAGATCGCTACAATTATTATTTCTTTTCTTCTCTCCCTTCCTCCCTCTCTCCCTCCCATCCTTCCTTCCTCCCTTCCTTCCTCTCTCCCTTCCTTCTTCCTTCTCATCCTTATCTTCCTCCCTCCCTCCCTCCCTCCCTCCTTCCCTCCCTCCTTCCTTCCTTCTTTCCTTCCTTCCTTTTTTTGTTTTTTCAAGACAGGGTTTCTCTGTTTAGCTGTGGCTGTCCTGGAACTCACTCTGTAGACCAGGCTGGCCTCAAACTCACAGAGATCCGCCTGCGTCTACCTTCTGAGTGCTGGGATTAAGGTGTGCACCACCACCGCCTGACTCAGTTTTTATTTCTGTAAGGTACCTAGAGTAGTCACATTCATAGAGGCATAATGATGTTGGCCAGGATCCAGGGGAGATAGTCATGGGAATTATTGTTTGGGGATTAATGGATTCCATTTCGGAATAAGAAAATGCTTCTGTAGTGATAGCTTCTCAGCAATATGTACTTCACACTCTGAACCATTTAGACTGGCAAATTCCATGCTGTACATATTTTACCAAATAAAGAATTGATGTACTTGGAGAAAAAGGAGCAACGTAAGATTGTTATAAGTACATTTGGGATATGGAGAAGAAAGCATGGCAAGCAGGAAGGTGTTTTGCAGAAAAACGTTGCTCAGTCTGGGAAGCTATTTATTCTTGTAGAGGATATCGGGCAATATCTGGGGTTGTTTGTGGGTGCTATGGCTGAACCCTTGTCCTAAGGCTTCTCATTATCATCTCTGCAGCTACAGAAAGGAATTATCTAGCCACCAATGTTAGCAGTGTAGAAGAACTGGAGACAGTGATCGGGTAAAACAGCATACACAGAAGCTGTATGCCTCTAAAATGCACAGTTATTGGGAGTTTATACAAAAGGCCACCTGTTCTTTGAAATGAGAGAAGGGGGTGAGTGGAGATAAGGGAGATGACTCTTGGGAAGATAGATTAGCTGTGAGGAGAGGGTCAAGGCAGGAGACCAGGTAGGCAGTTGCTATGGTAATCTAGTGTGGTGTAAAAGGACACAGGGCAGTGTGATGAGATCTGCTCTATGGCTTTGCGGTATTAACCATGTAGTCCTCCAAAGCACTGTGTGTTACAGGGCAGTGTGATGAGATCTGCTCTATGGCTTTGCGGTATTAACCATGTAGTCCTCCAAAGCACTGTGTTACAGGTCTCTTCTCATTTCACAGAAGAGGACAGGAGGGGCAGAGTCAGCAACAGAGTCAGCTAAGGATGGAGTGGGGCTTGAACCTGGGGAAAGAGGGATATGTCTTGTTGCAGGGTGAACTCTATTTCTCTTTTTAACCCGTCAGCTTGGTTGAAACCTTGGGTTTGTGGTTAAGCTGGAAAAGGAGGATACTTAGAATTTACTCCCTGTCTTCATGAGCCTGAATGTGAGGAAGACTGAGGCAGCTGAGAAGACAGAACTGGCTCCTTGAGTTTTAGAAATTTGCTTGGAGAGATTAAGAGTGGGTGACTTAAACATGCAGGTGGGAGGAGGTGAATAGTCAGGACGGGATCCCAATTTCTCACCCACCAGCTCTCAAATTCTGACTCCCCGAAAGCTTCAGCAGGCTGTACATGCCATTTCAGTGACATGCATCAAACTTGAAAAACACAATCTAGGCCAGGATTATCACTTCACCTCCCACTTCCTAGGAACACTCACTCGTCCCCGACACTTCCCACTCAAGCAGTAATCCTCTCCTATAGAAAGGAAGGAAGATGGCCATGCCTTGCTGCGAGGACCTTGTATGAGCTTGCTTAGGGACAGGAGGCTGGAGAGGAGAGGGGAGGTTTTGTTTCCTAGAAAGTGTATCACACTCCACTCTCTGCATAATCCTGCAACCTGAAGTGCAGCTTGCAGGAGCACTGGAGATCTGGAAAAGGCTGGAAAGCTGCCAGCACCATTATGATTTATTGCTGCAGAACTAAAATCACGAGTCCAGCCATGTTAGTGGATTCTATCGTTAGGCAATGCTGTCGTCTTGGGCAGCATCACCACATCCTGCCTATCTCCCTTCCTGCCTTCCCTCTTCTGATATCCACAACACACCTCTGGAGTAGGCAAGGCAGATCTGTTCCCACTAAGAAAAACTGTTTACAGGGAAAGTCGCCCGTCCAAGGTCGCCAAGCTGCCAAGTGACAACTTTGGCCTATGGATCTGGCGTTTGACTCGATTCTAATCCGTTTCCCTGATGCTCTTCATAAAAGCCACCTTGAAAGTTTATTATCAAGGATTCCTGGGCTCTTGTCCCAGGTATAGTCTCGGGATTACCACGGAATAGTGTTAATATTTTCATTCCTCCACATTTAGGAGGTATGTCTAGACTTACATGGTAGACTGGCATGGGATCTGAGTGCTGGCGGTTTCTAACCACTACAGGGAACATAGACGGAGATGCCCAGAGCAATGTCTAAGTGGCAACACTTCAGTTCACACTGCACCTCAGTTTTCTCTTCTGCCAGAAGAATAATAGCCATTTCTTTTCATCCCCAAGATTGCCAGTTGGACTACATTGAACTGTGGTTGTCTACATCCTTTGTAGCGCATCCTGTCCAGTGGAATAGTTCGTGTCCTTGCCTCTGAACTGTGTGGCCTGCTGACATACTCTCATGAGGAGGATGAGGTGAGAAGTGAGCATGTGAGTTCCATGCAACAGCCACTCTTGCCCTCACGGAACCCTAAAGTCACTATTCAGTAAAGCCTAGATAAGAACTTACCGCGACCCAGATATGATCACATGAATAAGGTCATCTAGCGAATTGATTCAATTCACTTGAGTGAGCTCAGGTGGGGTTATGCATCAGTATTATGAGGGATATCAAATTGTGGTGGTGGAGGTTTGAGACAGTTTGTTTCACAGCAATAGACAACTGAAGATAAGATGGATCGTTAGTATGAAACTAATTTAAAATCACAGTGATAAATTATAAATTGTCTCCTAATACAGCATACTAAAAATATGTGTGATAAAACTAGTAATACTAAAATGGACAACGAAGATAAAAGATTTAGGGTGAAAATATTAAACTAGAATGAGACTTGTTTTACAAAGAAAGGTATGAACACACACTGTTACTAACTAACTCTGTCCATCAGTGGACACGGAGGTAGAGCTGAGTGCCGGCATGTAAAGACTGGGGAGAACCAGAGTCAGCAATGGGTGCCAAGTCTGGGACGGGGGGTGGATGCAAATGGCACATGATGTCAATATGCTGTCTCAAAGATTGTTGTTGATTTCAGAAAACAGAATCCTAATTACATAGGAGAAAGACCTTACTTATTAGTTAATTTCCTGTTGTGATAAAATTCTTATCAGGGACCAGGTGTGGTCCAAAGCCTCAGTGGCTTCCAGGCTCTTCCAACACTGTCTACACTGTCCTTCGACCTACCAGCAGGAGATGGATAGGAAAAGGCAGAAGTTTCTGGGATTATGTTCTCTCTCAAGGAATTTGGAAACTCCTTTCTGTGGATTTTTCTGACTTGAGCTTCCGTTCCTTAAATAACAGCAGAACAAAAACAACACCTCACAGAGTTAGGTCAATTAGAAGGCCAATTGGAAGATGGGCTGGCTGTTTCCTGCCTTCTCCATACCTGGAGAAATACAGTTCTCAGAGTGTCCCTGGTCCCCAGAAATCACAAGCAGAGTAGGTGGGAACACTGCTCTCTTGTTTTCAGAACCAGTGTTGAATGAATGTTTGACTTAGTTGTACCCTCACACAGACCTATTGTTCGTGTTCCCATAATTTGAAGACTAAACTATGACCTAAATTTCCATATACACTTCATCTGAGCTTAGGGATAAAATGATTGCATAGTTTCATTTGAAATGTGTTGATTTGATATAAGGTATCTTGAGTGCAGTGACTATATCTAAAAAAAAGGTTTTTACATTTTTTTCCACAGAAGCCTAGTATCAATAACGTAAATCTGATTTTTGTTATAGACATTTTGTATTTGAAAAGCAGGCATATTAAAAGTGTGTAATGATACATCATTTGGACCTTGACAAGCTAATTTTTTCCAAAAAGATTTTGAAATGAAAAATGTGTTCTATTCACTCATAATTTTGAAGTGCTTCTTGAAGTATATTTTGAAATGGTGAAACTGATTCACTACCTACTGAGAGGTCATATGTATTTTGATTTGAATTCTCTTTCACACTAAAATCAATTTTGTTCATCAAGGCATCTCTGTCTGTGGATATGATGTACTGAAACCATTAACAGCACTGTTTTTTAACTCAGGATATTACATTCTGTGTGTATTTGCTTCATGAACTTTGAGAAGTTCAGATACCATAAAACTTACCTACCTTATATCCTTGGACAGGCACACAAAACATCTCAAATAGACAGGACCAGAAAAGAAAATTCTCCCGTTGACACCTAATAATCAAAACATTGAGCATGGAGAACAAAGAAAGGATCTCCAAGGGGGAAAAGTCAAGTTATATATAATGGCAGGTCCTTTAGAATAATACTTGACTTTTTAATGGAGACTCTGAAAATCAGAAAGGCCTGGATGTTGTACAACCTCTGAGAGATCACAGATGCCAGCCTAGACTACTCTATCTAGCAAAACTACCAACCACCATTGACTGGCAAAGAAAAAAGTTTCACAATAAAACCCAATTAAATCATTTTTTATATACCAATTCAGTTATACAAAAGGCACTAGAAGTACAACTTCAGTCTGAAGAGGTTAACTATACCCAAAAAGACACAAAAATAAATAATCCCAGAACAGTAAATCAAAGAGGGAGAAGCCCACATCACTACAACAAAATAATAGGAATCAGTAAACACATCTCATTGATAACTTTCAATATTAACGGCTTCAATTCTTCAATGAAAAGGCACAGACTAACTGATTTGCAGGTAAATGGTTGGATTGGAGAATAAGATGCATCTTTCTGCTGCAACCAAAAAACTCATCTTACCACCAACAATCTTACAATTACCACGATCTTGCAATTCTAAAATTATATGCTCCAAACACATGGGCAAAAAAGTTCATAAAAGAAACATCTCCCACCCAGACCAGGAATAGTGGGTGACTTCAATACCTCACTCGAGACAATAGGCAGGTCACACAGACAAGAAAATAAACAGAGATACATTGGAATTAAATAACATCACAGATCAAATGAACCTAATAGACATCTAAAGATCATTCCATCCATATAGTTTATTCTCAGCAAATCATGTAACTTTTTCTAAAACCGATCACATAGTTGGAAAGATAGAAAAGAAGTCTCAGCTGATAGAAGAAAATTGAAACAACACCCTGTATCTGATCACCTTGGATTAAAGCTAAATATCAACAACAGAAATATCAGAATATCTACAAACTCACTGAAACTCAGGAACTCACACTGAATGAAAGTGGGTCAAAACAGAAATCAAGAAAGGAAATAAAAACTAGAAATGGATGAAAATGAAAACTCAATGTACTCAAACTTATGGACACATTGAAAGCAGTTGTAAGAGGCAGGTCACAGTACTAAGTGACAACATCAATGAATTGGAGACATCCCATATCAGTAACTTAGCAACACACCTGAAATCTCTTGAACAACAAGAAGAAATAATACCCCAAAAGAGCTGAGGGCAAGATAATTAAATTCAAGTCATAAATAAATGCAATAGAAGCAAGCCCCCCAAAATCAATAAAAAGAAGAAAATGAAAATGAAGAGTTTATTCTTTTAGGAAATCAACAAGATTAATAAACCCTATATCAGTGTTGGACATATATTCAAAGGAATCTATCTCCTACTATGGAAGTCCTTGCTCATCCATGTATTGCTGCTCTAATAATAATAACTATAAACTGGAAACAGCCTAGATTTTAATCAGCTGATGAATATATAATGAAAATGTGACTCATCTAAATAATGGAATATTATTTGTCTGTTAAGAAAAATGAAATCATGAAATTTACAGATAAACAATTGGAACTAAACAAAATCATCCTAAGTGAGGTAACTCAGACTCAAGAAACCCAAATATTGTGTTTTCTCTTACCTGTGGATGCTAGCTTTTAAGCTGTTAATAGGTGCCACAATCTGAATAAGAACAGAGGTTGAGCACCTAATAAGGGACTAGGGGCAGGAAAGGATCTTCCAAAGAAGGGGAAATAGAATAGAGTGTTATGGAGAGACAAAATACAGGAATACATCAGTAATCTATATTGTCCTTATACCAACAGATAAGTATAGATACCAACCTTCACCAAAGAAACTTCTCTTTACAATAAAAGGGAGACCGTCACAGATAAGCAAAACTGGACACAGTGTATAGAGCAATCCACTGGGGAAAACCCAGTCCCTGAGTGTAGTGGCATTTCTACTGTATTTTAATAAATAAAGACGGCCTGAAAATCTGAGAGTAAAACAGTCCCACTGGTCAGCCCTACAGACCAAATTATGGTAACACACACCTTTAGATTAAAGCCATAGAAACCATGTGGTGCATGCCTTTAATCCCAGTGGTGCATGTCTTTAATCCCAGGAATCCTAGTCCTCGAGAGGATTATAAAACAGGAGGAAACAGCTCTCAACGTAAGTCTCATTATGAGATTCCTAGAGGCAGGATCACCATTTCTGACTGAGGTTGAGGTAAGAACCAATGGGTGGCTGTTTGACTTTTTGGGTTCTTAGGTTAAACCCCAGTTTCTGACCCTGAGTTTTTATTATTCATACTTTACCTGTGGACATCTCTACTTTGTTTCTCTTACATTTCTGGGTCAGGAAATATGGTGGAAGGGGAACCAGAAAAATTGTAAGAGCCAGAATACCAGGAAGTCAGCTTTAAAACAGTCTCTCCTAGAAATAACTACTCAATCAAGACTGTAACAGTGACAATATCAATGAAAACTTTGTGGGGTCTAACCCTTAGTCAAAGAGTTACAGTCACCTATTGGCCGCTGGGAGAAGGTGAATTAGCCTTTATAAGAAGGTGTCCCATCTCAGCTAGCTAATTTGGAATCATCTTAAGCATTTTGTAACCCAAAACTGATCTAAAAGTGGTGCTATCAGCATAATGACATCCTATGACCCATGTGGAATTGTTTTTGTTGGGATCCCATCTCCTCCGAGGAAACTTTAAAGATAACTGCAGGAAAATTTATTGTTCATTGTAGAAAACTTATGTATTGTTCATATAGACATATATTCAATGAAAGGTAACATAGAGACAATAATAGGTATAGGGAGAAGTAAAATTTTTTTGAAAGTAGAGTTTTGATAATAATAGTACCTAGATTTTTTTTTCTTCCTTCTGTCCCGCACCAGGTGGCTTCAGATATAAGACAGAAACTCTGAATTTCTCTCTCTCTCTCTTTTTTTTTTTTTTGATTTTTCGAGACAGGGTTTCTCCATAGCTTTTTGGTTCCTGTCCTGGAACTAGCTCTTGTAGACCAGGCTGGCCTCGAACTCACAGAGATCCGCCTGCCTCTGCCTCCCGAGTGCTGGGATTAAAGGCGTGCGCCACCACCGCCCGGCTCCTGAATTTTTCTCTTAATAACATGCTTGGATTTAGAGATGGATAGTCACTGTCCAACTCCAAAACCAGCTTTGAATTTTATTAAATGATGACTATTATAATGATATCTAAGTATTGATATCTTGCCCTGCAGAGGATATTGGTATCATAAGTCAGATTTCTCTTGGCTTGGTGATTCTTTATGGATAGCTATCTTTTCTTCTTTAAGCATCTAGATATCCAAGGTCTCTTGACTTTTCAAAGATGGGTATTTTCCTGTAAAGACAAAAACATAACCCTGCCCCAACCTTTATGAGGTTTCCTTACAACCTGTGGGATTGTAATCTCTGTGGATAAGCTGTCATTTCTTTTTATCAAGAGACTTCTCCTTTTCAAACCAAATCATGATTAATTTTAATGGTGTCCATAGCTTTTCTTCTCCTGTGGAAACAAGAGAAAAACCCCTTGGTTTCTATCCTGAGGTCAACACATCCTTGAAATACACAGGCTTATTTAATTCAGAAGTTTTTTCTATTAGTCAATGTCTCTCTGCTGCCATTGTTTCTTTCTCATTAGCATTAAGAAAATTTAAGGTTAATAAAGCATTATGCAATCTATTTCTGGTGGTATTTTTCATCCCTTTTAGTTTGTTTAATATATCCTTTATAGTCCAATTTGATCTTTCTATAACTGCCTGACCAATAGGCTTGTGTGGTATATATGTAATATACTTTATATTTTAATAAGCAAAAAACTGTTTTACTTTTCTTAGAGATTTATTCTGGACCATTGTCTGTCTTTATTTGTGCAGGTATACCCACGATGTTTATAACTTCTAGTAAATGTGTGATTGATGTTCATAACTTCTAATAAATGTGTGATTGATGTTCATAACTTCTAGTAAATGTGTGATTACTGAATCAGCCTTTTCTGAACTCAAAGTAGTTGCCCATTGAAAACCTGAATAGGTGTCAATAGTATGTTGTATGTATTTTAATTTTCCAAATTCTACAAAGTGGAACACATCCATCTTCCAGATTTCATACCTTTGAGTGCCCTTTGGGTTACTTCCTGCATGTAATGGTGTTTGGTTATATAAAGAACAAGTAGGACATCACCTTATAATCTCCTTAGCTTGTTGCTTTGCAATAGAAAAGTCTTTTTTAAAATCTTTGCTATTGATATGATGTTTTTATGAAATTCTGAGGCCTTCAACACATTTCCAATCAATAATCGATCAATTTCTGAATTACCTTGTGCTAGAGGATCTGGCAGACCCATATGGGACTGGATGTGTGTTATGATACAGGACAAAGCCTATTCCTGTCTATATCTTGAACCTGAATAAACAATGAAGTCAATTCTGTATCATCTGGTGTAAATTCAGTAGTTTCAATATGTAAAACAACTCTTTCTGCACATTGTGAATCAGTAACTATATTGAGAGGTTCTTTAAAATCCCTTATTACCATGAGAATAGCATATAATTCTGACTTTTAGATAGAATTATAAAGGCTTTGTTCTACCTTACTTAAATATTCTGATTTGTAACCTTCCTTTCCTGATTTATTTGCATCAGTATCAAATATAGGGGGCTCCAGTTACTGGTGTGTTGCATATAGTGTGGGGAAAGATACAATCAACTCTCTTCATAAGGTTAATTCTATTACTTTTGGGATAGTTGTTATTAATCTCACCCAAACAATTAGCACAGGGTCTTTGCCAGGGTTCATTGTCTTTCCACAGTTTTTTAATTTCATCGTTAGTAAAAGGTACTCTAATCACTGCTGAGTCTATTCCTGCTAATTGACAAAGCCCCAATTTTCCTTTTACAATCAATTCAGAGATATTTCAACATAGCATTTTATTTTTTTACTTGGTTTATGTTGTAAAAAGATCCATTATAAGATAATATTTTTTTCTCTACATTAAAATTTCTTTAGGGAAATATTTGGAGGGTAATATGTCCAGAATGCACATGTGACTCTTTTAATTTCTCTTCAATCAAAGTCAGTTCTTTCTCAGCTTCAGCTGTTAATTCCCTGGGACTATTTAAGTCTATGTCACCATCTAAGTTTTTGTTTAAATGAATTATTTGATTAGGTGTTATCCTAGAAGTAGACCACAAATTGGAAATGTCTCCTAGCAATCTTTGGAAGTCATTAAGAGTCTTCAATCGGTCTCCCCTTATTTGTACTTCTTGTGCTCTATTTTTTTGTAAATGTATTTTATAACCTAGATAATTGATAGGATCTCCTCTTTGTATTTTTTCAGGAGCAATTTGCAATCCCCTATTAGGCAAAACTTGCTATACTTCTTCAAACATTCTTTCTAAAAATATCTATAGTTGAATCAGATAGCAAAATGTCATCCATGTAGTGGTAAACTATGGATTCAGGAAATTGCTTATGTATTATATCCAATGGCTGACTTACAAAATATTGCACAGGGTGGGGCTATTTAACATTTCCTGTGGGAGGACCCTCCATTGATATCTTTTATTTAGTAGGCATTGTGAAGACAAATTTTTTTCTGTCATTTTCTTGTAAAGGTATATTGAAGAAACAATAGTTTAAATCAATAACCATAAGAAGCCATACTTTAGGCAATATGGAAGGCAAAGGAATTCCAGATTGTAGAGTATCCATTGGTTGAATAACCTTATTAACAACTCTTAGATCTGTCACCATTTTCTATTTTCCAGATTTCTTTTTAACAACAAATGCAGATTTCCAAGCGCTGGTTGATTCATCAGTATGCTAAGCATCTAGTTGCTCCTGTACCAGCTGTTCCACCAGTTTCTCTTTTGTTAAAGGTCATTGTTTAACCCATATAGGTTTCTTAGTTAACCATTTAAAAGATAGGGCCATGGGTACCTCTGAAATTTTGCTAGTGGTTTTGTGTTTTTGTACAGCCTGAATGGCTGATGACTGTTTTTTATAGTACCTTATAATATCCTTCCCAGAAACATGAGTTTGTTTATGTTCCACTTCTGAGACTGTTAGGAATTTTAATCTGGGTATTCCATTGCTGCAACAGGTCACAACTCCATAGAGTCACTGCTATATTAGCCACATATGCCTCAGCCTTCATCTCTGTCCTTCAAGCCCTGTGCATTCAACCCATCTCTTGCTTTGTTTTACTTGAGATAGGGTTCCAATTTCTAGAAATTGAACAGCTGCCTCTTGAAGAGACCAATTTGTATGCTAAGAATCTGGAGTAATAATGGTCACACCTGCACCCATGTACAGTAATCCTTCAATTACAATGTTATTTATTTGTATTCTCAGCTTTGGTTTTTGATCATTTATAGAAGTCTGCCAAAATACACCTTTTCTACTTTCTATTAGAATTTTTGATTCATTCTCCATGTTTATCATCCAGAGCAGTGTGGTTTTTTTTTCCACAACAGCCTTTTCTAATTTTCCTGGGGAGACATATCCTTCACAGTGACTGGGAAGTACTAGACCACGTTTGACCTGGGGGCCTGCGAGAGGAGTTTCTCAATGGTAATGGGTTGACTTGTTTGTCTCTTGTTGATTTACATTCATTGGTTTAATGTTGGCCTTTACTGCATCTTTACATAATCCAGAAGATTGAGACGTTTTATTTTTGTCATTCCCAGGAAATATTATTTCTAGGAACTCCTTGTCTACAATCCCTTCTCAGATGTCTTATTATACCACAATTAAAACATTTGGTATTTTGATGTCTCTATACCTTTGGAAAGTGTTTCTCCTACCCAAGCCTCAGTATTATAGTCAAATGACTCAACATTGGCTGTGTGCAGAATCCATTCATCCACTGGTGCTGATTTGACCTTTAAAGGCCCAAGTATCTTTGTGCATTCTAAGTTGGCATTTTCAAAAGCCAGAGATTCAATAAGTACTCATTTGGCTTCTGGATCTGTTAGCCCATTTGTATAGCTTTAGTTAATCTTTGTAAAAAGTCACTAAAGGGTTCTTTTGGGCCTTTTATGACCTTAGTATATGATTCAATTCTTCTTCCTAGTTCTTGAATTCTGTACCAAGCATTCAAGGCTTCTGTATAGCATAGGGACAAGATTTGTTTATTGTAAATAGCTCGACTATGTGGATAAGCATAATGGCCCTTGCCAATAATTTGATCTTGGGAAGCCTCAAACCTTTTGATTCTTCCTTGATGTTCCAGGGCTTTAGCCTCCTCATTCCACTAGCACTTCCACTATAACTGTGGCCCATCTTCTATTACTGCTGACACTAATTGAAGCCAATCATGTGGAGTAACCTTATTGCTTAAATCCCATGTCTTTACCATCTCCCTAACAAATGGTGAATGCATGCCATAAGATATGACTGCTTGCCTAATTTCTTTTAGATCTTTCAATAGGCTTCCATTTACATTTTGTGTATCCATTTGGGTATTGAGTATTTTCTGGATTTTCAGAGGTAATACCGGATAAGTAGCTAAATCTCTTGGTAAGTCATCTCTGACTCTGACAGGTACTGGTGATGCTAAATTCTTTGCCTATAGCTCCTCGCCTTGCTTATCAGTTTTGACAAATTCCTCAATCAATTCAAATATTTTTATCACTGTCTTTTGTTAAGCCTGAATCTCTTGACTTGGGTATATTTCTAATGATTTCATCAAATAAATTAATTTCTGGTTGTCATTCTGCATATGTGTTTCCAAGGTTTTAAAATTTTCCATTAATGATATCTTCTCATTCTTAGATATTATTTGGATGGCATGTAGATTGCCTTCCCTGAGTGATGTTGTATCTGCTAATTTATCATAACTTTTTAAACTGATTTTGACTGTACATTTTAACAATATAAATCCTTTCAGATACTCTCTCAGTACCCTTTTGTAAGGTTTCATAACCCATTGGCATGGATTGAATTTTTCCTGTCAAATTAAAGTTATCATTTTCAATAGTATGAATCCTTTCAGCTAAAAATTGTATCCTTCCTAAAAGTTTCTCATCCTCAACTCTGTTATCAAGCTATTTCTTTAAGGATATAATATGAAGAACAAAAGGATATAATATGAAGAACAAAGCTAACAGCCCCTATGGCCACAAAAATATATGTACAAAATAGGTCATATAGCTCTTGAAGAATTTCATCCAGAGTAGAGACAAAATGGTTGTTAACTTCCTGAATGGCGATATCATCTGCAATTATCTTGTAGGTAGAGATTGCTCATTCATTTCCTGGTTTCCAAGACCCAAAATAATTACACAGAAATTATATTACTTATAACCCTCCTTGGCCAATGGCTTAAGCTTCTTATTAACTTACTCTTACATCTTAAATTAACCCATTTATATTAATCTGTGTATTGCCACAGGCTGTGGCCTACAGGTAAGGTTCTGGCTGGTGTCTGGTGTCTTTCTCCTTTGGTAGCTACATGGCATTCCTCTGACTCTGCCTACTTTCTCTATATCTCTGTTTGGATTTCCTGCCTAACTTTACTAAGTGATTGGCCAAAACAGCTTCTTTAACAACTACTACTAATAAAACATATTCATAGCTTATAGTGGGGAATCCCAATCAGGGTTGGTTTACAATTTTCAAATTTATTTATTTATTAATCAAATTACCTTACCTCCATTATAATTTTTAGAAAATTGTTATAGGTGTAATAATCTTGATTGGCCAGCAGGTGTTGCAGTTGTGGCAATAAGGCAGGTACTAGATCAGTACCTGAATTACCTGAGACTTAGAATTACTAACAAATTTATTTAAATACACAAAAACAGTACACCCACATACAAAGAAGGTTTGAGTTGGGCAGAAGGTCAAGAAACCCAGAGCTTGCAGGCAATTGTGAGCCATGAGGTTACTGGCCAGAACTCAGGCCACGCATTTACAGACCTGTACTAAAAACACAAGCCTATGTTCCAGGTGCAGGGTTAGAACCCTTGTTTCTGGACTCAGAGCTTGGGCTGATCAGAGCAGGCCTGGGCAGAAGCCAGATAAGCAATGAAGAGTTGAAAGATGCAGGCACGGTAAGTCAGATGCTTAGTAGACAGGACCAAGCTATGCCAGCACGGGCTGGTGGGAAATAGCCAAGTCACTGCAGGCAAGCCAAACCTTGTGCAGCTGTGCGCCAGACAGGTAGTTCAGCTGCAGAGGGGTAGTTCAGCTGAGTGTGGGGGGTGGGGGAGGAGAAGGCTGCCGACGAGGGTCTGGGCAGGGCATGGCTGGACAAGGACTCAGGCCATGAGGGCACCAATTTGTTGGCATACAAAAGAGTTCCACAATATCCCAGAGTGGAGTATAACAAAGGTTTATTTATTTGGGGGTAAACTCACAGAAAGCGTAGCAGTCTGCAGTCTTCTGAGTGCGCTGGGAACTGGAACTGAATCCAGCAGCCAAGAGGCCCATGCTCGCTTTTCATCTGCATTTATAGTATATGAGACCACACCCAAAGGGGGTCAGTATTGACTGAAGGAGTTCCCATAGCAATGGAGTGGAGGTTTTCTTCTTAGACCACTCCTCTGATGTGATTTCACTTAGACAGCTAGCCTCAGATTTCTCTTTCTAAGCCCTCCCAACAGTCCTGCAAGGTACCTCCTGCATTTTATACATCCCTTTCTTGATTAACATAGCAAGAGTGGTCTCTATTGATTATAGTCAAATGCCTTAATTAATATAAGCCCATAAAATGCAAATATTAAAAATGTTTTGGAAAAATGAGAATTTGGGTTTTTTTTTAGGCTTTGTTTGTCCTTTTTTTGGGGAGAATGAGTCTGGCTTTTTGGCTGTGTTTGTCACTTTTTGGGGGGAGTGATGGGTGATTCTTAACCTATTTGAGTTAAACGTGATAAACAGCCTAAAATTCATTTGTATCATCTGCAGATATCCTGCTCCCCTTCCCCTCCTTCAGTGGGATTCAAATAGAGGTAAGGGTCAAATACTGCATTTCCGTGAAAAGATTTCCGGCTTTATTCTGTTAAGCCTTTGTCAGCCTAACACAAACAGGAGTCAGCAGGGAAGAGGGACCCTTATGTGAGAAGATGCTGTCTTCATATGCTCCTGTGAGCATGTCTGTGGGGGCATCATCTTGATTAATCCTTGATGTGGGTGGGCTCAGCTCACTGTGAGTTCCCGGACTCCTGGCAGGTGGTCCTGTGCTTTATAAAAAAAGCAAGCTGAGTAAGTCATGGGCAGCAAGTCAGTCAGAACTGTTTTTTTTTTTTTTTAATTGTTTGTTTTTTGTGGTCTCTGCCTCAGTTCCTGCCTCCAGGTTTCAGCTTAAAGCCCTTGTTCTGACTTCTGTCAGTGATGGCATGCGATCTAGGAGTTGCAAAATGAAATAATCCCTTTCCTCCCCTGAGATGCTTTTGATCATGGTATTTATCACTGGGACAGAAAGCAAGGTAGGACAAACTCGCAAAGACTAGTGATTTGGTAAGGAGTGAGGAACGTGGGATGAAAAAGAAGTTGAATATACATGGGGCCGGAGTGATGGTATAACAGTAAAAAGTTATGTTATTTTTTACTTTTACTCTTTGAGGCTCTTTGCTCTTTGGGAGCCTGCCACCTAGCTCCCAAATAAATCGCACATGGAGGTATATTATTACTTATAAATACCCAGCCTTAGCTTGGCTTGTTTCTTGTCAGCTTTTCTTAAATTATTTTATCTACCTTTTGTCTCTGGGCTTTTACCTTTCTCTTACTTCTGTAAACCATGGCTGGTTGTGCGGCTGGGTGCCTGGCCCCTAGCATCCTTCTCTCCTTGTTCTCTTGCTCGTCTTTTCTTCTCCTTTCTCCTTACTTATCCTCTCTGCCTATCCTTGCTCCTGCCTAGCTATTGGCCGTTCAGCTCTTTATTAGACCATCAGGTGTTTTAGACAGACACAGTAACACAGCTTCACAGAGTTAAACAAACAAAACATAAAAGAATGCAACACATTTTTTCATCATTAAAACAAATGTTCGACAGCAAAAACAATGTAACATATCTTAAAATAATATTCCGCAACAAAGTGATGCTGTCTGTTCTTCTGTACCACTAGAGTTCAGTTCATAGCTCCCAAATTTGGTGACTCACAGCTTCCAAGTCCAGTTACAGGGTTCTGATGTGTCTGCAACTGAA
>NC_022009.1:67800470-67802759 GCF_000317375.1 Microtus ochrogaster
TAAACACACACAAAAATTAAAAATGAATCTTTAAAAGGAGAGCATGAATATATATGATGTTTAATGTAATAAACTAAATGAATCTAAATAAATGACAATGAACTTTGGCGTCTATAGCTGTTTTCGGATCCGTCTGATGCGGTAACACTAACACGGGAAGTCTTCGCATCACATTGTTACGAACAGGGGTGTTACGACAGAATGGGATGCAGATATAACGTGATTGTATTATTTATTCACTAAGCTGGACCAGAGAGTTCAGCTTGGGCACACCAGACTCAGTGGAATGCTAGGGGAAGGGACTGACTGACAGCCCAAAGGTGGCATGGAAACGTGACATACCGGCTGCCAAATATATCTATTTCAATCAGATCAAAGGCCAGCTCCACAGAAAGGTCTATTATGGGTACGGGCCCTTGGGGAGTTTCCTGAAGAAGTCTAGATTTCTACTTAATTGCCTCAAAGAAAAGTGTCCAAGCCAGTGAGGCCTTCCAGTTCAGCTTTCTATCGGCACTCAGATATCTGTAGGCAAAGATGTGAGGACAGTGTCTGACACAGATCAAAATAATATGACTTAACAGATTGACCAGCGAGCAAGCCAGTGAGCCGAGGAGTCGAGGGGAAAGAACCAACAGAATGAGGAGCAGAAAGAATTGGGGGAAGCAGAGCACAGCACATTGTAATCTCCTTTAAAAGAAAAAGCATCATAAAACCAGAAAGGGTACTTACTTAAAAAGACAAGGAGAGAGCCATGCATATAAATGAAAAACACAAAAATCTTCTAAAAATCAAGACTTGAGAAGACAGAATTTAAAGAATATCCCAGAAAATAGAACAAGGCCAAGAAATGGAAAAGCACAGATAATTGAAACAAAATTAGAGATTCGTTTTGAGGTAAATTCAAAAACAGAAGACAGGAAGTAGTAGGTTAGCTGTTGCAAAAGTCCAAGAGTCTCCAAATGGAAGGTTACACAGCTTAAGACTAGAACTCGCCAGCAAGCATCCTGAAAACTAAAAACAAAACCAAACACGACAACCACAGCCAGCCTAAAACAAGACTCTCAGGATAAGAACCTGAAATCTCAAAGCATTAGGAATTGGGCCCCTCCATGCTTTCGAGGAGGAGAAGCAGATCACAGAGGATCCAGGAAGCAGACCGGCAAGGGCAAGGGACCAGGATTAAACTAAAATCTCTGCAAAAAGATTATTTCAATTTAGAATTATTCTCCTGACCATATTGACAACTACACACTAGAGAACTGGTGTTTTTTTTTTTTTTTCTGAAGCTGGCTTTCTGCAAACCTCTCTGGGGAAGATCCTGCAGCTGGGGAGGGAAACACACATGTCTGAGATGAGAGAACAGGGCTCCTGTGAGGGAGAGTGCCAATGCTTCCAGAACAAATCTCAGAGTCAGACCTGAGAGGAACGCAGCTGGCAGGCAGAGAGGGCCTTGTTCCCTCAGTATTGAACAGCTTGCCTCAAGGAGTTCTAGGGTTTATTTTAAAGAGCTTGGACAGACCAAAGAAAGATATGCAGAAAAATAGGTGAACAAGCAAACAGACAAAAAGTTATAATTCTAGAAAACCCGTCTTCCTCCATCTCAAGGTTTTGGTAGTGGGGATTAAACCTAGGGCCTCACGCTTGCTAAGAAGCAGTTTTCCATAGATATATATATATATATATACTCAGCAAAAATCTGCTGTCAGTTTTCTGAGTATGTGTATGTGTCTATGTGGGTGTGTGCACATGAACGCCAGTGCCCTGGGAGGCCAGAGGTGTCAGATCCTGTGGCACAGGAGTCACATTGTGAGCTGCTTGACATGGGTGCTGCAAACTGAGCTCTGGTCCTTTGGAAGAACAGCGAGGGCTCTTAACCATTGAGTCAGCTCTCCAGCCCCAGAGTTACAGCTTTAGTAGAAATGTGTTCATGATTTTCTACTTGGGTGGTCATGACTGAAGACAACAAAATTTACTCTGTATCAGTCCAGAATTCATCTCACCACACACGTCCCTTGAATGTGAAGTCACCTGCCTGGCCTCTCTAGTAGCTGGCAGGGCAGTGTCTTGATTCCCTAGCTCTCTTAGTCACTGATCCATTGCTAAGAAGAGACACCATGACTGAGGTACCTTTTATGAAAAGGAGGCATTTAAATGGGGGCTTACCTGTAGTTTTGGGGAGTTAATCATTATCATGACAGGAGCCTGGCAGGTGCATGGCACTGGAACAATAGCTAAGAGTTACATCTTGATCTGTAGGCAGCGGGGGGGGGAGGGAGACAGACAGACAGA
>NC_022009.1:67803237-67842533 GCF_000317375.1 Microtus ochrogaster
AGAGAGAGAGAGAGAGAGAGAGAGAGAGAGAGAAACAGAGAGAAACAGAGAGAAACAGAGAGAAACAGAGAGAAACAGAGAGAAACAGAGACACTGGATCTGGCCTGGGCTTTCAAAGCCTGAAAGCTCACCCCCGGTGACACACCTGCTCCATCAAGACTACACCTCCGAATCCTTCTAATCTTTTCAAACAGTTCCACTCCTTGGTAACTAAGCATTTAAATATATGAGCCTATGGGGGCCATTCTCATCCAAACCACCATATTAAGGATCTCTGTGTCAGCTGTCAGTTGAAAGTCTGATGTCAGCCCATGAAAAGGATGAATGTCTGATGAATGAATGAATGGATGGATCATATATGCACAATGGCTATGCATGGAAGTTGAGGCTGGTCTGTAACGGGTATTCGAAAGGCAGGCAGATCTATGAGAACCTTTAAAGGGTGACAAGGATTTATTATGATACACGCACGGACACACAACAAGGGAAGTGCTGTGGTGGTTCTCCTTCATTCTGCCTGGGGGATGAGTGGAACCAGCAGTCTGATCTCTGACTGCCACAGAGAGAGAGGGAGAGAAAAGGAGAGGGAGAGAGGAGAGAGAGAGAGAGACTGTCTCTCTCTTTCCTGATAAAAGGTCAGGTCTGCAGACAAGAAGTGTGCCTCTACCTGGCCAGACAGCTCAAGGTCATGAGCGGAACGAATATCCACTACACTTTGATTAACAGCACCGACATTGATGGAACTCACCCTGCACGCCTTGGCTTATCTCTGTTGATTCTTAGTGGCTTTCAGTTTGGCTTTATAGTAGGTGAAGCAGAGATATAAAAAGCCAAGGGAGCTCACAGTGACAGGACTTCCGTTAGAATGCTGGCAGTGGAGGTCAGAGTTCTGCGCTACATTATTACCCTTCTGCTCAGTAAACACCCTGAGGAATGCTGCAACGGGACAGACAAACAAAACCCCAGAGAATCAATGAGAAAAGAAGACTTCCCTAGTGGACGGAGTGGCAGATTGAATTAAAGCCAGGCAAGGCTCAGGAGGGAAAGGACACAGACCTGCTAGTCCCCCCACAAGAACTGAGAATTGATGGGATGCGGTGAACAACTGTCTTCACTTAGTGACTGACAAGCACCCTTCCCCTACCTGAAGAAGAGAACATGACCACAGTGACTGTTTCTCCTAAGATTCCCACTTTTCACTCTTCTCATCTTCTAAACACCATTTCCCTTCTTACGCCTTTTAATTACAGCCTTCCTAGTACTCAGGCCTAGCTTGTCTTGTCTAAACTTTCTTTCAGTTATTATTTGCCCCTGGGAGTCCTGGCAACCAGGCAAGGAGACCGGGATCTGGGAGCCAAAGCAGCCCCCCTCCACCCCATCTTCCCTCCCATCCCCAGCCTCATTAAATATGGTGCAGTTTCCACCAAGAGTGTCGGGGGCGGAGGCTGTGTGGGCAAGACACAGCTTCCAAATGTTCTTGTAAATATTCATAAAAACACGTCAGTGTTGCTAAACCCACGGCAAACCATACCCACCCAGCCCTGTGCACTCCGCATCCTTTCGCTGTTAAACCTTTTGTCCGCCTTGAATTCCTTCCCACAATTGCTTCTCCCTCCATCTTGTGTTTCTGAATGGCTGCCAGCCACCTTAGCCTTTCATGCAAGCCTGTGGTACCCTTTTCAGAGCAGTGGGCCTCGCTGCCAGCTAGGATGCGAATGATACACACTTGTCCCAGGGATGTTGTGTTTTCTCTTCTTGGTTCCTTGCTCATGGGGAACACGGCAATTATTCTACCCAGGAACTGATGGGGATTTCGGAGCGACCTGGCACATCTGAAACGTTTTTCTGACTCACTGAGTTGGCATCTATTGCTAGATCAGCATTGGCCCCGTTCCACACAGCCTGTCACCAACAGTGGGTGTTGTTATAAGCACTAGTTTTGATTGTGGCAAGATGGGCTCTGTGACTCTCCTCTTGCTCTGCTGAGTTCAGAAAAGGCATCTGCTCCCCATTCACATTGCATTTGACAAGAGTCCAAAACCTAAATGAATGTTGCTAATAAAGAACTGTAAGGAGAAAACATGTTGAGAACCACTGAGTGTATTCAACACATATCAAGTGTTGGAGCAGGAGGGGGCAGGGAGGGAGGGAGGCACCGGGCTGGGCTCACAGACTGGAGGGGTGGGTACTCTGGCCTCTGGGTCTCCCTCTGCTCATGCACCATGCCTCAGTTTGCCTTCTGTAAGCTAAACGTGCTCCTAAGGTGTTTTCTGAAGCAGAGAGCCTGCGGGTGACCTTGCGAGTGTTTGCCTCGGCTGTGGGTCAAGGAAGCCTGAGCCCTGTAGTAGTATTGATTGAACAGCCACTCGATGACGCCAAGGGTGACTTCAGCTCTGCACTTAGCCATCACTGCTCATTCTCACAGAAGTCTTTGATCTGGGGAACTGGCGTGTCTTCTGCCTTTTGTGTAGACCATAGAAGCACAGCCTGAGCCCATCTCCTGGTACTTTCTCAGGCATAGTTCTTGCATTACAAAATCCATCCTGGAAACTGCTTCCCAGAGCACCCAGCAGACGTTCTGAGAGGGTTCGCATCTAAGCAGGAGGATTGGGAGGCTGGAAAATGTTAAGATGTGAAACTAAGTTAAAATCACCATCACAGGCACCATCATTTGGAGTAGCCTCTGCGTATTCCTTATCTAGAAAACAGACACATACCAAGGTGACTGAAGGAGAAAACTTTCAAGAGAATATCTTAAGCCTTAAACCATAACATTATTATTATAGACAGAATTCTTCTTCCAGGTAAAGCTTAACCAACTTCTAATAGAGTAATTGGTTTGAGATTGTCATAAACAATACTAACACCAACATACTGTCATATGAGTGCTATCTTGTCTTTGCTATTTGTATATTAATACAGGGCATATATTTCATTCTTTGGAGACTAAGACCATGTAAAAAATATTATTAAATATTTTAAGGGCTTTGTCCAGAGAAAACTCCTACTCTCTTAGTTCTTGCAGGAGGGCGTCTACCAATTAAGACTGTTTATTTTTTATCCCATGACCTTAGGATCATAGCCAGTCCAGATTAAGAAAGCCTGGAAAGTGAATAAAAACAGTAATTAACCCAACATTTATTCTCAGGGCCTACGCTGTGGTGAGCAAAACCTATCTCATTGTCCAGAAAAACCTGGCTCAAGAACTCAGATTTTAATTTGTCAAACAAACAATCTATACTGTGTTGGTGATCATAGACTAGAAAGATATGCTTCTGTTGGAGGGAGGTTGAAGATTAGAAAGAAAAGATCCAGGATCCAGCCATGTATAAATTTATCAGGGCCAGTAAAGTCTGCAAGGCTGTGTTCAGAACAGCCCTCCACGCCCCTTGGAAAAACAAACAAAATCCTCAGACTGGGACCGGAAGTGGACACCACTCTCAAATCCCATCCCCATGACTCACTTTTTCTATTGAGGCCACAGCCCGGAAGGTTCCACAGTCTCCTCAAAACGGTGCCGTCAGGTGGGGATCAAATGTGCAAACACCAGAGCCTGTGAGATTCGTTGTGTATTCAAACAGATGATTGGAATGTGAAGGCAAATCGATAGGACGGGAAGGGAAAAGTCTCCAGCGTGCAGCAGTTTTTCAGCTGACCGACTTTGAAGTCAATGTTCCTGGAGAACTCGCTGGTCCTTGTGCTGTAGTAGGACATGTAAAGATGAAACAATGTGCTTCATGCTAGAACGGCAACTACTCACCCCGGTGTTTTATATAACAGGATGATTGCTGTTCTGTGGAAGGACTCATTTCCTCAGGGACACACTTGGGGATCTTCATCAGTCCTAAATTCTCATCTAAGCTCCAACTCTATGTCAACACCATAGTTCAATTTCCACTTCATTTTTCTCTTACTTCTGTCATCCATCAAAACCACTTTCAAGTCTCTTTGCTGAATTCCAAGATAATCTTTGCTCCTTGTTTCTTTGACTTCTTGGGAAGATCTGATACTCTTAGTTGTTCTTTTTAAAAACAAACAAAACCAACTCCCCTCCCCCCCATACGTTATTCTTTTGAGTTTCCAAGGCAGTATAGTTTCTTCTACCTTATTGCCCAGACCTTTGAGGATTTTCACCTACTTATGCTTTAAATCCTGGAGGTCCCTAGAGTTCCTTAAAAAATATTTTCTTTCATCTGTACATATTTTTTGCTTGCATGTATGGAAGTCCACCATGTGTATGCAGTTCCCGAGGAAGCCAGAAGAGGGCACCAATCCCCTGGGACTCAAGTTAGAGGTGGTTAGTTCTGCCATTTGGGTATTTGGAACTAAACCTGTGTCCTTTTCAAGAACAAGTGCTCTTAACCATTAAGCCATCTCTTTAATCGCTAGAATGCTTTTTGCCATTGCTGGGACTCAAGTTAGATTTCCACACTAACCGTAAACTCTATCATTATTTCCTTGTCTTTCATGCCCTTGTGAATGTGTGAGCACGCATGTCACCTCACATAACGCTGATCCTCATTGGCTGAATGGAGCGGAGTGAGTCTGAGAGGCTTAACAGACATGGGAGACTAGCAAGGGAAGAGGTAGCCTTTGCTTTCCTCTTTGACATGTGACCTGTGATTAGGAGGCATTGGAGCAGATGAGTGATGTAGGGAGATTTGGAAGGTAGGTTGCATCAGTGGCCGTGTGAGAGAGATGAGAGGTAGGATTCAGGGCAATGACTACAGGAACCAGGGGCAGGATGATGGCTCTAGAGAAGAAGAAAGACAGCAGTTTAGGCATCATTAGGAGCCTGAGCCAATATGGCTTAAAGAGGTGTTAGGAGAGATCTTGGATGCCTTGGAGTCCTTCGCAGGCTTTGGAGCACAGGAGGAAAGCAAATTAGGAGTCAAATTCAGATTTGGATTGAGGAAATTTTAGATTCTTAAATGTCCCATTAGAGATACAGAAATTAGGAATAGGTATTCTAAGAGTTTGGGGCTACTTCAGTTTAATCACATAGTTCATGCTATGTGTTGGTACTTCATAAATTCCTTTGGTGATGTGGATAGAATATCACATTGCCACTCGTGAATTGTTGTTTTGCTTAGGGGAAGCCCTCTACACAAAGCCTATGTGTTTATTTACTCACCCAGGAGGTTTTATGACTAGGTTGCCCTTTAGATGAACATTATCTATTTTTGCAGATGGTGTTTCAAAATTGATTAGTTCTCCGGCCCACCCACTGAAATCGTCTAACCTACTGAAGAAGCAGAAAAGGATGTGGATTATAGGGTTTCAGATAGCACCGAGTCACCTGTGAAAGGTATGTTATTTCATTGCTTTGTTCTGCTTTCGGAAGAGTGGAGCGATGTTTTCTTTTCTTCAACTGTATAGGTCACAGCAATTTTTTTTTCCACCAGGAATTACAAGCTATACGGAAGGTTTCCAGAACAGAATCACAGTCTTACACAAATGCTAAGGACGGTTAATCAGAGTATGGAATGTACACAGAGGCTAATTAGCAGGTTATATTTGGGTCAGCACCAAGGTCATTTATGGAATACTATGAGAAAAATAGATGGTCTGACTAGGTGTGCGGGAGTATACAGACATATATATTTTAATGCATTAGAATATTTGCATTCAAACGGATTAAATACGTCTTTGGTAACTTGATGCATGCATGTGTCTATGTAAGATGACCTGAAGAACAAAGTGAAGCATTGTTTTGTGATCATGAGAAAAGACTCCGTCTTGGTAACAATAAACTTCATTCTTCCCTGACATACCGAAATTGTCAGAGCTGACAGAAGACAAATCCAATTCTTGGCTCGGTGTGTTGAATGCTGCCAAGGGGTCATGAATTTGCTTGTTTTAGAGTCTTCACTGTGCAACCATAACAAATAAGTTGATGATGACCAAGCATTTGTATGGTGGATCATAGCTTCTGTAGCCTGTGTGGGCCTTTAGAGGCTTTCCTTGGCAACAGAACTTCAAACAAGAAGAAGGAATATTAACCCCAAAGGCCCATATAGGAAAGCAAGAAATTTTTGAAGGTTGAAAGAGTGGTAGACTAGAAAAAGGCTATGCAGTCCCCTTCATACAGGCTCCTACAAGCTGAGATAATCTACACCCCTTGGTTCAACCACTGGTCTTGGGGAACAAACTTTCTCTGATACTCTGTTCAGATAAAACCTTCTTTCTTTCTAACTTTAAAATTTTATTATGTTTATTTATGGATTTGCAGATGTGGCCTGAGTACACCACAGCACACATGTGGCTGTCAGAGAACAACCTCCTGGACCTGCAGTAGGTCCCCAAACCTTAGCACAACCGACACCATGATGGAAGTACCATTCAGGCCATAAACCTTAGCACATTGCCAGTACCATCTGCCCAAATGAAAACAAAGACATAATCCATCAAAGCTCATAGTTCTGGAAAAGTCTATAAATGTATTAACCTTGCTTTCTGACTTCTGTAGTTCCACTTCTGGCTGACTGCTCTTGTTGACTGAAATTTGTCAATGTGAGATATGGGTTTTGTTCTCAAAAATCTCACCCTGAGAAAGGCTCAGGGCTACAGTGGGATCCCAAACACCCGGGGGAGTCACTGGCCAGCTAATGAAGGCTTTCTATTGGTTTAATTCAAGTCATCTTCTCTGGTGGATGCTGTACAACAGAGTCACAGTAGAGTTCCTGCTACTATCTGGTTCCTGGGATCAAGGTCAGGTAAGCACCCATCTTTCCCAGCTGAGACATTTTGCAGGTCCAATCTTCTTTTGAATTCTGGGTATCTAAATCAAACTGGCTTCTATATTTACATCAAATTCTCTCTCAACCTATAACTGTATCGAAATCTTTATATCTCAACATGTTCAAAGTCAAGCTGATATTCTACCCACACTGTTTCCTGATGATCTTACGAATAATTTGAATGGACAGTCCAGCTACCTTCATCACTTTTTTCTGTTGCCCCTCGTGATAGCTAAACCGCACTCATTGAATGAGTTTGGCTTATAAACTTCTTCTGGAATGGTCACTGTATTAATTTAAGTATTTATTTTCTTTTCCTGGATGGCTCTGACTATCTTTGGATGGATATTGTAGCTTCTAGTATTTTCTCAGCTTCTTTTTTCAACATATCCCTTGGATCCCTGTTAGAGAGGGCTTTAAAGTATAAGCCTGCTAGTTCCTTTTGTAAAGGCTGTTGGGTTCCACTGGTTATGTAAAGGCCACTAAACATGAGCTCCCTCAGCATCCTGTCAGCTGCCATGGTGTGCATCTGTGTTTACGCTACTCCCATTTTTCCTCCTAGCTCAACTTTCTTAACTTTCTGTGTGGCCAACCTCTGAGCCAGGATCTGTCTTTGAACTCAAGGCCTCTGTAGGCTCTTGGGCCATCATTTATAGCTACTTTCTTTGTTCTCAACTACCTTACTTCCCTTAATACACAGACATATCCCAAATTCTCTAAAGTTGGACAAACAAACAAACAAAAATGTTATTTTTCCCCTGATACAACAAGGGCCACATAGAGTTCCTGTTTCCTGGATCACTTATGGCTAACTATGTATTTTAGGTTGCATTTCTCATCTACACTGTGCGATCCTATTCTATCTTGCTTGTTCATCCATTAATTGCTTCACATGTTATAGTCACGTATTTTTTTGCCATTCTTCTTTATTAACCTGTGAGTTTCCTAGGTGCTAAAAACATTGTTGGAGGAGGCCGCTTGCTGGTTCCCAGCTTCTCAGCCCTGAAATAATCACATAGAAACTGTATTATTTAAATCATTGCTTGGCCCATTAGCTCTAGCTTCTTATTGGCTAACTCTTACATCTTAATTTAACCCATCTCCGTTAATCTGTGTATCGACACGTGACTGTGGCTCACCCGGAAAAGTTTTGGCGTCTGTCTCCAGCTAGGCTACATGGCTTCTCCTAAACTCCACCCTTCTTTCTCCCAGCATTCAGTTTAGTTTTCCCTGCCTAGCTATGGTCTGCCCTGCTATAAAAGCAGTTTCTTTATTCATTAATGGTAATCACAGCATACAGAGGGGACTCCCACATCAAAACATGGGCATTTTGTCTTCATTATCAGAGCTCAGTTAACTAGGAAAGACAAATGATAAGGAAAAAAACTGAGTCTTGACTTTTTTTTTGGCTTTTTCTAACTTTATTTTCAGATTTTATGATGTTAGGAATGAACTGAAGCGAACAGTTTAGGCTGCCAGTACCACTGCTTTCCACCTCCTCACATCTGGAGACAGATGACAGTGCTGATGCTAACGAGGGCGGAACATGAGAGACTTGTGGTCTTGAGTTGTCCCCATCAGCCTGGCTCTTCCCCTAGCCAGACCACAGCTTTTCTGAACTGTCTGTCTCCCCTGCTTCTGCATTCTTGCTGGACACATATGGCGTGGGTTTCTTTTTTTCTCTCCCTACCTGGAGATCATGCTAGGGACTTCATAAAGACAAGAGTTCACAGGAAATTTTAGCAACTTGGCTTTCTTACTCTTTTTCTGCCTCAAAGAATCATTTTACATCACATTGGCTTCCAACTTGGCTAGCATAAACTTTATGCTTTGAGTCGTTAATGCATTAGAATGTTAAAAACCTCCGATTCTAAGGTGTTAGTTCTGATGACTTCCACTGCAAGAGAGAAAAATTTAACCAAAGAGTAGCTTCATCAATAATAAAAAAAAAAATTGCTCAATGACCTCATATGAAAAGAGGTTTGGGATCCCTAATGCTTATATTTGGCTTATAGCATAGAACTTCAGTGATGACCCTGGCTCACTCTTTCTATTGCCCCATCCTTAGTAAACAGCTGTAGTTATCAAACCTGTTTCCTCATGGAAACAGGTTTGAAAATGGCTGTCCCCATTCTATTATTAGAAAGAGAAATATTTATCATATCAGTTGCTGATGACATGGTTATGGTCAATAGTGTATTTCACCCTCGGCAACAGGAAAATTAAATGTTTAGGGCAACTTCACTATAATATGGTATTTGCATAAAGTACCCACTATTTGTCAATTTAAGTTGTGCATCAATTGACACACAGAGAGTGTCTATAAAATGTATGTGTATTCATCATTTGCTCTAGATGTTGTATACTAGCAAAGCACAGTAGTCAACAAATTCACCATGTACCCCTCCCCGACTCACACTAAAAAAGAAAGAAAAATCAAACTTGTCAAAAATAAAACCTGAGGCCAAATATTCCTGTGCGAAGAGGCAAATGCCACGTTTCGCACAGGAGGATCTAGTGAGACCATTCCCACACCTCGCCAGCTTCCTGTGTGTGTGATGGCTTCTCCTCTCTCTGCTTACCTACAAAGCACTGTATTTCCATCATTTAAGTAGCTCTCCTAGACTCAGCTTTACTTCTTTGGTGCTACACCCCAGACTGCCAAGCCAGGTCCCGTAACAGCCAAAATTCAAGGCATCTGGTCTCCTCTTTTAGCTTCACCGAATCCCTGGATAGCTGTAGTTTTACTCCAGAAGGAGGAAACTCTTTATATCTGGCTCCCAGCTTCCCTTAGTTTGCATTCTAAGCAGAAAATTATGCATTCTCGAGTTGAACCAACTCACAAAATAACGGATGAGCAATGCTACTTGGCTCCTGTTTTCCTTTTTAGTTTTTAAAGGACATAATGTGTGTTAGCTCAGAGAATGTCAGTTTGCTGATTCAAATTTGGCCATGTGGTTGCATCCAGCTGCCCTTTATAACTCCACTTTCTATATATTTCAAGTTTTTTCACATTCCAAATAGCATCAGTGAATGCATTTTTAAAGCCAAAATTGGGATTCCTACTTACGTTCTTGTTGAGACTATTCTCACTTCAGAAGAAGCTCTTGTAGGTCATGACCTTCTTCCTCTGCCGTGTGACAGAACTGTACAATCTGGGACACACGGTCCTCCTGCGTATTACCCTGCTGATGAGATTATCTTGCTGAGAGTAAACCCCAGTGCACGAATTTTTGTAAAGATTCAAAACCAAGCTTCTAATATTATCTTTTGTCAATCATTTACTTATTATTTATTAGATTTCTATAGTACCTTTCCTCCAAGGAGCTTAATGTAGTTTAAACATATGTTATAATATACTTTAAATAGGTGTTACCAGACTTGGCATTGTATGTGAGAAATACTGGTAAATTTTACAGCTGCAAATTACCAGAAGAATAAAAGAACAATTATCATTATTTAGAAATTACATGTATGTACTAATGTGTGTGCGTGCACACATGCATGCCTCCCCCACAAAGCCTGTCATCCGTATTAGAACATCTTCAGAAGCAATTGTAGGTAAGTTTTTAGAGTTTGGCTTTGAAAAAAAAAGTTCTATAAGTTCAGGCGCTTGTCTGGCCTCTAAAATGCAACCTTCCTTTATAGAAACACAACGGAATTAAGAGATGGGCTCAGTAGCCATTGGATGTTTATTTGGTTGGACTTAACTAACTCTTTTGCATTTGATAGGCTATTTCTTTTCTTTCCCCTTGGGTGTGTCAGTGTTGAAGAAAGACCGAGCACAACAGAGCTGTGAGCCCCTTGAACCCTTGACAGCCGAGGGAGGAGAGCTGGAGGTCAATGAACGCAATTGCTTGCCCTCTCTTCTCAGAGGAGAAAGATAAACACGTCTTAATCTTTAAGCTAGGAGTGATTTAGAAAGCCAGGGGCAGGCAGTGCTTTCTAGTTTAGAGACATCTTCTCTCTCTTTGCCATAGAATACCACTCCTTCCCCAAACTTCAACAATAATAAAAGAAGTGCCACAATTAAAGCACCAGCTCTGACCTCGCCGTCCTGGCTATCCCAGCCTGTGGGCTTCAGTTGCGGTCTTTCCTTTTCTTCTCTCGCTTCTTCTTTTTCCTCGGGTGTATTGCTTTCAGCTCGGGCAGTCTTGGTCCCACACGCGCTTTGAAATCATATCCCCGCATCTATACAGAGCGGTAGTAGTTCAAGGTATTAGTGGCCGCCTTCAATGGTAATGCTGTCATTAGATCATTACGAGTATTCTAAGGTTCTGCCTGTGAGCATGTCTTGAATTTTATATTTGGAAATAAAATCCTCCCGGGATACCACAAAGCTGCATGCCGGCCTTGCCCCTTCTCTCAGGCCGTTAGGATTGGCTGCCCTGCCTCTGGCTTGTGTTACGCAGGAATAAGTCCTGCTGCGTTTGTTTCGCATAAGAACCCTTTCACTTTGTTTATAATGATCTGAATGATATTATTAGGAGAACAAAGCCGCTCAATGGTGACATTTATTAACCAGTCACATCATCTGTATTTAACTCTCATGTTACATTTCAGGGAAATTGTGTGAACCTAACTCCAGTATAACTTTTCTCTGGGGACCACTGCTTTGTGTTGAGTTTGAAATAAAATAGAACATAGAAAGCAGGTTTTATTTCCAGGGCAGCATTTCACTTAAGAGGTTTAGCGTGAGCCAGGTTATATAGAGAGACTTGTCCAAGAGGAAACTCTTCTACGTAGCCCTGGCTGTATGTCTGTGTGTTTGTGGGAGGGAACATGGTCTGCTTTGAAGACCTGAGCTGGGCTGTGACGGTAGATCAGAGGGATCAAACAATGACTGGTAGACAACTGAATGTTAAAAACCAAGATGAAACCACTGTGTGTGAGTGGGGAGGTTGACAGATAGTCTACAATGACCCCCGTAGGGACAAGTGTGCATGTTAGTGCAATGCTTATTGTCTTGGGAGCAGACAGGTAGGTAGCAGTGATGGGGCCTAGGGCAGCAGGTGAATTAGAACCGAGACATCAGGAGATTACTGAAGCATGTCAGCCCTCCTATGTGAAGGCAGGGAGGCTGGTGTGTGGTCGTGATTTCAGCAGCACTAGAATGACACACGATACAAAATGGAATGTACCAGATCTGAACTATTGTCATCTTCTTTCCATTAACTTCACAGTTTCAGAGACAGACCTGGTCCTCCACACTCCTCTTTCACACTGCTGCTATAAGATTGGAAGTGACATGCCACATCTTTGCATTCATAACTGCTCCTGTATATGTTCATAAAAGTCTTAACCATCATACCAAAACAAAACTTACAAATAATACACTTCTAATATCAGCAAGTATCCAGTTTGCATCTCAGTTTCCATGATTGTCTTTTTTTTTTTTTCAACAATTGCTTGGTTCAAATCAGAGGGTCAACAGGGCCTTCAGATTATGTATGGCTTTTATGGACTCTTAAGAATACTTTAATCTTCACATCTCCCTGTGTCATTTTCTTTTCTTGAATTATTTTTTGACATAGTTCAGTTATTTTCTTCACAGAGATGCCTATGTTTTGAATTTGGTGGTTACACCCTGTTGAAAAAGCTTCAAATGAGCAAGTGGATTTTGAGGCTTGATCTGATTCATGTTTTTTACCTGGTAAGAGCCTGCTTACTGTTGCTTCATTCACTATCGCAAAGAATTGGAGACAACCTTGTTGTCCATCAAGAGATGAATGGATAGTGAAAATTTGGTATTTATATATGATATACATACATACATACTATATACACACAGTAATATATACATATATACATACATACCTAATACTATTCAGCCCTAATAAAAATGAAATTGCAAAATTTGCCGGGAAATGGATGTTGTTAGAATGTATAATATTAAGTGAGATCATCACAGTCTCACACAGAAGAAAACTGCATGTTGTCCCTTACACGTAGAATCTATCTAGTGACAGATGTATGTGTGTACACAAATTGAATATGTGAATACAGGTATAATATGAAGAAAAGAACAAGGAAGGCTAAGTATTAGGGTGTGAGGAAGGATCTGATGGCAAACAATGGGCTTGAGTTTTAAAAAAGGGTGTGAAGCTGATTTTCATTTAGTCCTAACTGTCGCTGATTTTTTGTTTTTGCTAGCAGGTAAATATGTACAGATAAATTAGACAGTGAGCGCAAAAGACTGTGTGGTGCTTTCCAGCTCCTGTCCCCAGTGACTACACCCACTCATGAGAGTTCATGGAGGGCTGGAGTCTTTAGGACTGGTTAATTTCAATGTGTGATTTTTGTTTGTAAGTTTTTATAACAAAGTTTCAGAAACACTTCATAGGCAATAGAATGTTTTTTCCATCAATTATATCTGGCATCTCTTTGGGGATGTTAGCATAGTATGGTGTTTGCTGTCTGGGTCTGTAATCTCAGTGATTCACAACATGGAATTTCTCTTTTCTTTGTTGGAATGTGTCTGTGGAGAGAAACCTCTCCTTGGCAGGTATAATGGTACCTGTGGCACAGTTTATACAAGAAAGGCAAGTCAAGCA
Organism: Microtus ochrogaster; assembly: GCF_000317375.1. Lineage (NCBI taxonomy): Eukaryota > Metazoa > Chordata > Mammalia > Rodentia > Cricetidae > Microtus > Microtus ochrogaster. Next base: position 67,816,532 of record NC_022009.1, read on the forward strand.
TTTGTTTGATTCTTTCAGATGTTGTAATCCTTCAAGGTCAGGGAGCTCTGGTTTCTTCGATACTATTATTTGTGGGTGGGTTTTTGTATTTAATTAATTTTATCACAGGGAAATTATTTTTTTAGTGCTCATGTTGTACTGTCTTTGGCTACTGCCAGCATTTTGGTTTCTCTTAACTTCTTTGACACAGTAGTTTTGGAGACCCTTCTGCCATTGGCACAACTGTACACTCCTTGTTCTATGTGTTTGTTTCCTATGTTATACCTGGAATCAAACATTTGTTCAAAAAACTGTTTTTTTTTTGTTGTTGTTTTAAACAAATATGCTGTGTTTGTTCAAACCATGTCTGTTCAATGATGACACAGTAGTTCAGGATACATTGCTTGGCGAGGAACAGAAAATATGACCCAAGCTGACAATAAACAAACAAACAAAAATGTTTTCTCTTCTTTGTCTTCTTTTGTTTCTTATTTGTAACAGAAGAGATAAGATTGGGTTCAAATGAAGCACCCAGTTTTCCCCTGTGCCAGGCCTGTCTTTATATTGGCTCCATTTTCAGATTAGCTGTTCTCATAGCCCTGAGACTTGCCACTAGTTTCCAGGACTTCATGTTTCCATATTTTCGGCCAGCATCAAAGAAGCTTCTTTGTTTTTTCCTTCTCCGAAATAATACTGAGACTCATCTAGATGAAAACCTTTGTTTCGGTGGTGTGGTTGATGGAGAACCAGGTGCTTGTTAGATGGAGCATGGTGATCTCTTGAACCTGAAGAGGTCCTGAAGCTGGAGATAAGAGCTTCCCAGGAACCAGGGGATCTTCAAACTGAATCTGGGATATTGACAGCCCTGGTTATCCTGAAACTCCTGTGTAGACCAGGCTGGCCTCGAATTCACAGATATCTACCTGCCTCCACCTTCCAAGTATTGAGTTTAAAGGGAAACACCAGTACAGCCAGCAAAAATTTTATTTCAGAAATTTTCTGGTTATTTTGATAGGGATCTATACCGGAAGACTCAGCATTGTGAAAATAATATCTTCTCTAAATGGCGGACTCATCAGGGACCTTTTTTAGCTCCACATCTCTCAAATAAAGGTATCAGCAGTGTAGAAATTAATCTCTGAGAAACTTTTCTCCTGTCTTTCAGGGGGAAAGGAACCTTCTGTGCTAACACAAAGTTGTTTGGTTTTTCTAAGCTGGTTTATCTACCACCAGAACATTTTCAATGAGTAACTCCAAAGAAAACAAGATGCTGGCTCCAGTGAGTTCCACCAAGCTGACTATAAATTTAGGTGTAGCACTTTGCATTGAAACACCAAGCTTCTCCACCATGTAAATTACAAAGGTTGAATCTGGAACATGAATACCACTGGAATTCCATCCACGCAAGACTTATGTTCAAAAAGGAAATTGTGGAAGAGTCCCATTAAATAATGGGCCAGGTACAAAAGCTCATAGTGCTGATAAATGGTAAAGAGCCTGATCCAAGTTAGGATAGATGGAATGGCAAGGAGGTGCCGGCCTCACTTCAGAATCAAGCAGAGCTCCAATGTCTTGTACTAAATGGAAGGTTTTAGCTGTAGTTACTTTTTCTGTTTTGTCAGCTGGTGTGAGAGTCTAATAGCAAATTACAATCACAACTTGGTGTACAAAATAACAACTTTATCTTTTAAGCCCATGGAGTGTCATCTAATTATTTTTAATCATTAAAGCGATCCATGCATTCTCTTCTCAAGCCCTTTCCACCACTAAAATGGTTGGCACTTGTTAATTGACCATCTCCCGCTCTGGTTCTCATTCACATCTGGCATTTATTAACAATATCTTAGAAACCTCCCATGTCGGGCTGCAGGACGCTCATTGTGGTCAAGTCTGTGCATGAGAATGCCTTGGCTGGGAGGGGGGAGGGGAAACGAACAAAGCCACCAACCCTCAAACCCAGACACAACCATCTGTGCTATTTGATGGGGCGTTCCTGACTCCCAGCGCTAGTCCTCGCTGAGAGTTACCACTGAGTACAATTGTTTATGCTGTGCCGCAGTGTAAAGCAGACAATACCACACAATCAGAGCCTTCACACTCAAACAGACATCACACTCTGTAATTATATTTGTCTGACAGATTATTATAATTGTACGTGGCAGGTAGTGGAAAGCAACTCCTTTTTACAGCCTAAATAATGTGGCATATTCTGCGTACTCTAAATCAACCTTGCAGAAGGTAAATTATGGAAGCTAAATGCACGTTGAGTGTTTTTATTTACTCTTTCAGTTAGCATCTTATGTGGTGCTAGACAGCAAAAGAGCATTACCTTATTTTGCCTGGTACTATTTCATTTAACACTTTATTGTGCGAAGTTCTTTTTGGCTGACAGCTTGTTTTATTTTGGCATACTCAAGGCTACAGTAAGCAACGATTCTCTGTCACGCTTTCCTCCAGGTTCGTAATGACCAGATCAGCCTCTGTGAAGAAGTAGAAGAAACAGAAGGTTAAATGCATTACTTAAAAGAGAAAAACCCTGAGCTATAGTTTGTTTCTTCAACAATTAGTATAAATCAGTTTTGGGAAAGAGCTCTTCGGCTCTTTGTGGAGTTTAGAAGACTTTCCAGTAGCCCTTGAGAGAAACGCATGTGTGCTGTAGTAGGCTCCCACCACCACACCTGACTCTCCTTTCCTTCTAAGCACCTGGGAGGCTGAATTGCTCATCCACTTTCAGCTAGAAGGGACAACGTTCGTGAGCTTTTGTAGTTGGTATGATTGGAAGTGGCCATGTCACTTCCCATACTGTCCTTACCATTGGTGTACTTACCAATGGGAGACACTCAACTCGGTTTTACTTGGCTGGTGGCCAAAGGCACTGTGTATTGCAGAGGACAGTTAGTAGGAGAGAATGCATCTATCAACTCCAGCCCATGAGATACCGAAGCTGCACACAGCTACCTGGTTTCAGATCGGTACAGTGAAGGAGAACCACACCCACTCTGGTTAAACAACTGAAGTTTGAGTTTAGTTATTTTACTGTAATTTAGTCTACTCCGTTATGGGACTCTCGAGGATGTAGTTTTCCTAGGTGATTGGCATCTCACAACAGGTTTGTGTGTTCTATAGTAATTTTTCAGTTTCTCCACCAGGGTTATATGTTTCTAGAAGTATTTGTAATATGATACGTTGAGAACTTGATGGGTGCTTATGTTGCCCATTTTTTTTTACACATTTTGTGGGTAACTCTTTGGAAAATATGCAAGATGCACTTATTCAGGCTAGAGCAGGTAAGTAATCCCCAAGCCTACATAGAAGCAAGCACTGCCCCAAGAAGTCCTGTGGGCCCTCTTCCCATCTGACCTCACTACACTCGTTCATATCTGTTCCGTAGGACAGAAAAATGGGTTAAAAAGCAGACAAATGAAAGGGTAAATATTACAAGATTTTGATATTCCTCAACAGTTTATAGTGTTCTGTTCACTTATTGCCTGATGAGTATGTAGAATTAGCTGCTGCGTGGAGATGATCGCAATTAAATAGTCAAAATTCAAGTCTTCGGAAATGGTTATTCTGAGAAGGCATGAATCATATGTAAATGTATTCAGATATAGTCTTAGGCAGATGTTGCAAACGATCGGTCTAACTGCAAAGGCTTGTCAGGTGTGTCTGCGAATTTCTTGACACATTTTTAAAGACTGAGGTCTGTTGTGATTTCTATTGTTGTGGCTTGTCTTAGTCACTGTTCTGTTGCTGTGAAGAGACACCATGACCACGGCAACTTTTAACAAGGAGAGCGTTTAATTGGAACTTGCTTACAGCCTCTGAGGTTTAGTGCATTATCAGCATGGCAGCAAGCATGGCAGCAAGCATAGCAGCAAGCAGGCAAACATGGTGCTGCAGAAAGAGATGAGAATTCTCCATCTGCATGTGCAGGCAGCAGGAAGAGAGAGCACACGTGGGCCTGGCTTGAACATGTGAAACCCCAAAGCCCACCCCCAGGGACACACTTCCTCCAACAAGGCCACACCTACTCCAACAAGGCCACACTCCTAATCCCTGTCAAGCAATGCCCTAATGACTAAGTATTCAAATATATAAGTGTATTGGAGCCGTTCCTATTCAAATCTCTACATTTTTGTTTTTTTCTGATCTAGCCTTAAAGTCACCTGAGAATGGCATTCTAGCAAAACCTTGGACAGCGCATGTGTGTAAGGGTGGGGCAGGGATGAGGGTGGTGCTGACCATCAAGTTGGGATGTTACCATGTGGGTGATAGGCTAAAACACATGAGCAGACAAAAATCTGTGACTCCCAGGCTAAGGGAACTGACCGATCAGTGGGCAGTCCGGAGGTGGCAGAGAGCTCCCCCTGCTGGTGGGGGAGACTGAAGCCCACTGAGCATGTCCTCGGGTTTAATTCATTAGGCTCTCTTTCAGGTATTGTGGGAGGAAGAAGACACATGCAGGGCAGCTTATGTGACTGTCGACTGTTAAATTCTGTTGTGGTCAGCAACTGCGGGTGTGCTGGTTTTGAATTAGCAAAATGAGAAAGAGCGGGCTGGATGAATTGCAAATCCGTGTAGAGATAGGGGAAATCAGACTCGACCAAAGCAGGCAGGAGAGACAGCTCAGTGGTTAAGAGCCCTTCCCGCTCTTCCAGAGGGCATGGGTTCAGTTCCCAGCATCTACACTGTCTTGTTACTCTAGGTTTGGGGGATCCAATGCTCTCTCTGTCCTCTGTGGGCTACCAGGCATGAATGTGGTACATACACAAATATACAGTCAATGTGGGTCTCTGTCTCCTTTCATTGCCTGATAAAGGTTAATATTCAGGAGGATGCCTATATGTTTGTCTTTGGATTCACCTTCTAATTTAGCTTCTCTAGGATCGCGAATTATAAGCTCACTGTCCTTTATTTATGTCTAGAAACCAAATATGAGTGAGTACATCCCAAGTTCCTCTTTTTGGGTCTGGCTTACCTCACTCAGGATAGTGTTTTCTATTTCCAGAAGGAGGGGGAGCACGAGCAAGGAACTCAGGACCGCGAGGGGTACACCCACACACAGAGACAATGGGGATGATCTTTCGGAAATTCACCAAGACCAGCTAGCCTGGGTCTGAAAAAGCATGGGATAAAACCGGACTTACATAGCGGACAATGAGGACTACTGAGAACTCAAGAACAATGGCAATGGGTTTTTGATCCTACTGCACATACTGGCTTTGGGGGAGCCTAGGCAGTTTGGATGCTCAACTTACTAAACCTGGATGGAGGTGGGCGGTCCTTGGACTTCCCACAGGTCAGTGAACCCTGATTGCTCTTCGAGCTGATGAGGGAGAGGGACTTGATGGGGGAGGGGGAGGGAAGTGGGAGGCGGTGGCGGGGAGGAGGCAGAAATCCTTAATGAATAAATAAATTTAAAAAAATAAATAAAAAAACCAAAAAACAAATATACAGTCAAAACACTCATGCATTTAAAAACATGAAATAAATCTTTAAAAAAATGGCTAGGTGTCACTGGGTTTCATCAGACCTACACCTGGATGCTGAAGTGACAATTAAACAAATGTGTGATTTCCAGTTTTACTAGTTCATATCAGGGGAACAGCTTCAAGGCAGTTGCTTCTACTGAAGCTCTCTTCAGTACGTTCCTGATGGAGATACCTTCTGAACTTTTTCACCTTTATTCTCTGTTCTGGGTAGTTTAGGTTGTTGGTTGACTTAAAGAAGAAAATAATCCATTGTGGAGTTTTAAAAAATTAATTTCTTGCTAACTCCTCATTTACAAAGAGTTCTCTATCCCCAAACTGATGCTGAGGTAATTTATTCCAGTGTGAAGAAATTCCTCATTCTATGTCCCCCCTCCGTCTAGACAAGGTCTTGATGTGTAGTCAGACCGGCTACTCAGAAGCCTCCCGCCTCAGCCTCCAGAGCACTGGGATTATAGGCATGTGCCCTCATGTTCAACTCTCAGTTGTATGCATTTGACTCTTCCAAGCATGCGATTTCATATGACCCTGCCCTGAACTTCCAGTTGCTGCTGGAGCCTTTACTGAATTTGGCCATTGACACATGGTGGGTCATCTTGGACCTTGACCTGGCTGGAAAAGATGATCTGGATCAACCCTATTCATTTCTAAGAGTGAACGGCTAGGAAGTTTAAATGCCAGACCGTACCTATCTATGATAATAAAGGCAGTGCAATTAAGCCGAATCGTTGGAGTTTTGAGAAGCAAATATTACCAGCTTGCTACAATATCAGTTAATAAGTTTATTAGTTACGCTTCTCCTTGCTGTGACAAAGAAATTGGAGAAGAAGCAACATAAAGGAGGAAGTGTTTTTCTGGCTTACAGTTAAAGAAGGGATATAGCTCATCATGATGAGGAAGGTATGATGGCAGGAAAAGAAGGCGGCTGATTATATTGTGTCTGCAGTCAGGGAGCAGAGGGAGGATAGATATATAAGCACTGTTACCCAATTCAATCTGCTACCCTAGCCCGTGGGATGGGACCATCTACACTCCAATGGGTTTTCACTTATTGATTATATTTTCCTGCAAACACCCGCACAGTGGTGTTCTCCCACTGTAATCCTAAACCCAGTCAAGTCAAAGTGAAGAAGAGCCAACACACTCAATTACCAGGGAACCGGGATGCTCTGGCTGAGAGACAATGCTTTGGCACAGAACAAAGCTGTCCTAGGGATACAGCAGCAGCCTGGCATCCCATGAACCAGTAGATGCCTCAGGAAGACCGTTATCTCTATGTGTAAGAGGTAGGATCTGCTAAAATTAGAAAAATCTCCTACAAATTCAGCCGCAATTGGAGCCAAGAGGATGCTTGGGTTTCTGACTATGATAGAAAGTGAACTATCTGAAAACACAGAACTGTATCTCTAGTTGGTGCCTTTCCTTTCTTGATGGTTTGAAAATTTGACTTTGACTCAGGTTGTCTATATTCATTTATTTTTGAAAATTTGACTTTGACTCATGCATGCCAATATCCATTTCATTCATTCATTTTTCCTGACACATGGAAACATTGACATACTACCTATTAATGGGTTCCCAATGTGTGTGCACTTTAAGCCGTGTTAGTTCAGTCTCCCCAAACTTAGTTACTATTTCTGCTGGGAGGAAGTACTTGAGATCCTTTTCTTCACTTGCTTGAGTCATATGGTATATAACAACTGTTATTTATGGTCACACTACCATGCTAAACCATACCGCAGCTTATTTTTAGCCAGCTGTGATTTAGGATCCATCGATACAGTTTCCCTCCCTCCCTTTAAAAACCACCTATCTGATCTTCCGTGAGACCAGCTTTCTATGCTCCGTGCACCATGCATAGACAGTAACTTATAAAAACACCATCCACTAAAGTTAGTAATTATAGAAAGGCACATTCTACATGTCTAACTCAAATACTTAAAAACTTATTATCTTTATAACTGGGGACTAATCAGCATTATTTTTGCCCAAAATCTTTATATTCATAGCGTTGGGGCTACTCTAATGTATCAAGGACCAGAAGAATAGAATTCGGGGACCAGTGTTATATCAGTACAGCTATTTTTAGTTCTCACTAAGATGGCTGGATATAAATCCATCCCTGTCACTTACTAATGCTGAGAATTTGGGTGTATTGCTCAATCTCCACTTCCCCATCTACCTCATGGGATTATGAAAACACAAGATATGTAGATTTTTTACAGCCCTATCAGCACCAGTAAGATCTGGGGTAGGGCCAGAACCAGGATGAGCACAGGGAGAAACCGAGGAAGGAACATTTAAAGAATGAAACTGCACAATCCTGACATTGAGTGCCTCCTTAAATTTAACCCTGAACATGCTGTCTTCCTCTAGTCCTGACCCTGGTTGAGTTATTCTCACTTGTGTGCACTTTCACGAGAAGAACTTTGAGGCACACACAAAAGTTGTGAGAGTTAAAGCCCTTGCCTGTATGGTTTGGTGAATTTCACACATTTCGCGTAAAGAACGTAGCCTGGTGGCACTCGGTAAAGAACAAATGTGAGCGTCATACAGAGCGGTAGGCTAGGTCACCTCTTCTGTCACCGCCCAACCTTTAAAACTTGGGCTCTCAGGCCCAGCTCCTTTCACTGTAATTAGCCATAGCTGCCTTAAGAAAGGAGCTACCAACATTTAGCAGTGGGACGCTGTGGGGGTGGGATCATTACAGAGCAGAGAGAAAACATGTTCTCAGTCTTCAGGGGCTCACAATCAGGCTGAAAAAAGGCAGGTGAATAAGTGAAACATATTCTCATACATATGTAACAACACTATCTATATCCAAATCCACTTTCCGTGGGGAATGACATGTTGCAGCGATGGGCGCTTTGGAAAACGGCTTTGCCTTCCAACCAGTCCAGGGAGATTCTGAGGCCGTTTGGAGCGTTCTTTGCAGTGCCAAGCACAAGGCCATTGTTTAGTCCGATGGGAGTCAAGGAGAGAGTGTTTGGAGCTCGAGGGGTGGAGGGGTGGACTCCTGGGTTTAGAACTGAACCAGGGAAGACCTGAGGCTAGAAAGGGGGGCACGCTGTGAAGTGAAAGCTCGGGGAAGAAAACGAAGGCTGAGGCTACATATAAAATAAAGAAAAGAAAATGTGCGGATGCATAGAGGGCGCATTGGTGCATCCTGGTAGCTCTGTCCTGATGTCAGATGGATGCGATGGGACCCTGACACACTATGAATGTCACTGTTTCTCTCACTTATCAATGCGAACCATTTGCATAACTGATATCCAAGGACCAGAGAACAGAATTGCATAAATCTCTATACATTTTGCTCAGTCTGGTACAATTACCTCTGTCAGGGTGGAGTCATTAGAATTCCTTATTATTAATAACTGGTTGGCAAGGAATGCAAGAACTGTTCCAGAACTATTTGTTGAATGACTCAGTCAATCAACGAGATTTACTTTATGTTAGGTCAATATAACTGCAATGCTTCTTAAGTGTGTATATTATTTCATATCATATATTTGATGCTACAGCCACAAATATGTGTAATGCTCATACAGAATTATGAAAAAAAACCCTGTTAATTGATGTAGAGGGTATTATTTCTATGGACTTTATTAAAGGCCAAGAGTATGTGTTCCTGTGTGCATGTACTGTACCCTTAAAGTTAAGTGGCAGTAGATGGTTAAGTGAGTGTTAGGAGATGTGCAAGTTCCAGAGACTTGAAGAGATCTTCCAATGTCTGCTCAGGAGTGTGGGCTGGGTCCATTGCTTTTCTCTTCGTTGTGACAAAACACATGGCAGAAGCAAGTTAAGAGAAGAAAGACTTACATTTGCTGACAGCGTAAGAAGGGGTGGGGCTCATCCTGGCAGGAGGCACGGTGGCAGGGTGGCAGAAGTGTGACCTAGGATGGGCTGGTTACATTGCATCAACAATCAGTGGGGGCGGCGGGGGGACGTTGATGCTTAGCTTGTTTTCTCCTTTTAAAAATTGAGTCCAGGACCCCCAGGTTTAGAGTAGATCTTCTTTCTTTAGTTAAGGTACTCTGGGAATTCTGTTAAATCACACCCGGGGGTATGTAGCCTCAGTGTTTCTATAACCAATCAGGCAGACAGTGAAAATGAACCAGCACAGCCAGGCTTTGGCATTAAGACATAATTAACTGCCACCTAAGCTCATCGCCAACTTAGCTGAATCGGAGTGGCACCTCCGTGTCCAGTTGTCGGCAGCATGTCTCTCATGGACTACAACAGAGCTACTCAAGACCTACTGAAATTGAAGAATATTTGATGACACAGGAAGATTAAGTTAAGAAGGCATTAAGTACAAAAAAAATTAAAAATCATCATGTGCTGTATTGAACTATTAAAATATTCATAGAAGAAGTCTAGGACAGATGCTAAAGTCAAGAACAAAGGTTACTTCTGAGAGTCAGGACTATGATTTGCTTTATTTTTGCATGTGTATTTTCCATTTTTTCTCTACAGTAGAACCCACATTTTTAAAAACACTATTATTTTGTAGAATAAATGGAGGGAATAAAGGGAACTGCTGAGAGTAGATTCACTGCCCTTTCTGTTTCCATGTCGAACTCACTGTCAGTCTGGACTTAGCTACGTCAGCAGTGCTCCGTCTTGCTTGGGCAAGGAAGCGCTCTGTATCTAGTTCTGCTTTGGTCAGTCAGGTTCTCGCGGACTGCTTCCGATTTGTTATCCTCCTGCTTAGCCTCCTGAGCTCAAAGCCTGTCTCAATCCAGCTGCAATCTATTTAGTTCAGATTAATCCCAACTCAGATTATGAACTAGATCTCCTTTTTGGCAACTGAGCTTAGCTTTGGTGACAATGAATGAATATTCATAGATAGAGCTCACAGCTGCCCATGACCTGGGTAAGGCAAGGGTGGACAAGAGTGATTAAATTCACAGTCTGTGAGAGCCTCACCGAGGGAGAGGTTGGAGATGAGAAGGGTCAGAGAAAAGATTGCTCGAATAGTTCACTTCAAACCTGACCATGGCTGGAGAGAGGTCAAATTAGGCTTCTTAGCATTTTTAAGAAAACGGCTTGACTTGTTTGCTTAATACAGTGTAAGTACCACTATCAACACATATGGCGTTTCAGCTTGGTGAGCTTATTAAAATAGTCAGTCTGCAGAGAGGACTCAAATCTTCACACAATTATGCTCGAAGCTGATGCACACGTGAAAATAGGCATTGGTAATAACATCAGACAACACAGGAGACGATTTCTCAGCCTGCAGGTAAAAAAAAAAGTTCTGATTACCCAAGCTCCATGCCTGCTCCTTTTATCTGTCTGCATGCTGCTTTTCATTCAAATTATAACACCTTTTCCTGCAAGATAGATTAACAGGTTTTTTTTTCCCCCTCCTTTTTCTTTCTAGCTTTAAGTTTAGAGCCTCCGAAAAGCTTAACATAAAGTAGCGTCATTAGGCTTTGGTAAGAGGCCAAATTTAGGCAAAGCAGATACAAAAATACTTCATGCAAAATAAAAATCAAATATGGGCTGCATGCGTGGAGCGGCTGATTGCTGTTTCTGAGGGCCTGCAGCTTTGTTTTAACTTCTTCCTGCATTCATGAATTCTTTTTTTCTTTTTTAATTAAGAAGATTTTGGGGGCAGTGAATCTTTCCTCTCATAGGGATTTGATTTCTTTTTTACCTTTTTTGGTTATCTTCCCTGGTTCTTTGTTAATGAGGATTTTTTTCTCTTCACTCATTGGGATATATGTATTCGTATTGATTAATTTTGCTTTTTGACAGCTTCCTACATGTGTATAATGTGGTCTCAGTTCTCTTTCCCCTACCCTCTTTTATCTCTTCCCATTCCCGTCAGTCAGCCTCCCCTAGTCTCTTTCTTAGTCTTGTGGCTTTTGAGTTTTTGTTCCAGTTAGTCTAAGCAGGGTCATTTGCGTGATCATTGAATTGGAACTATCTGTTGTAGCTGAGTACATGATTGAAGGCAATGGCTTCCCTTCTCCTTGAATTCCTCCATAGCAAATAGTTCAGCAGTGAGGAGTGGGGGACCCTGACCCTAATTTTCTTGGCAGGCCCAGCACAGTGACTTTCTGGGGTAACTGTTAAGATGCTAAACTGCCACCTGGCAGGATGCACTCAGGCAGCACCCTGGACAGCCCCCGGTCCTTTGACTGATCTGTAGCTGCGCAGCATAGCCTGTATGCAGCCCCCCCCCCCCCAGTTCTTCTGAAGAGGCAAGGAGGTCTGTGTCCCCCTCCCCTCTCTCTGTCTTTCTTCTCTTCCTCCATTCCTGTCCCCAGAGGTTGATTGGTCTCCTCCCTTCCCCCCTTTTCTCTTAATAAATTTCCCACATAAGCTCTGTCTGCATGGCCTGTCTGTTCCTCACCTGCCGTGGGCTCTCATCACCATGGTTTGGACCCACCCGCCACCAAGGTCCCTTTCCTGCAGAATCCTATCAGTAACAACTGTGTCTTGCCCACAAGATGTCATTTCGGAGCCCTTTCCCCAGTGTTCTGGTTCTTCACTCTTTCCACCTCCCCTTCCGCAGTGTTGGACAGTCCCTAAGGGGGATGCTGTATATACTCGTCTAGGAATGAACACTCATCCATCACTTGTTCAGTCCTGAATTCGCCTCGACCTCCATTCACTGGAAAGAGGCTCCGTAGATTAACACTGAGACCAGCCTTTGTCTATGAGTATAAACATACATATATAGAAGGCAGCTTGACACTGTATGATGTAGCTAAGCAGCGGTACTCAGTTCTTTCCTGGAGCTATCATCTCCCCTGATATGGATTTGATCAGGTTTATAGTACCAGGCATGAATTCCTTCCCATGGGAAGGTCTTAAATCCAATCAGAGAGCAGTTGGTTACTCCAATATAAGATACTTTTTTTCTTTTGAGGTAGTTAAAGGTGTCCTTCATTCCTGAGTTACTATCACTTGATCCAAATTTTAAGTAGTGTTCTTGGTGAGGCATGGGTGAGCACTGTGGTTTGGATACAGAGAGAGGAGGTGAGAAGGACCATGGGGGAACAACTGCCCTAGTTGTTGGAACTATGGGGGAACAACATTTCTCATTTTTAGACCCACATAGTCCCACCCAGCCATGGTTTATAAAGACCTTAAAATTTATCCAGGTGGAGGAGGCAGAAGGGGCAAGTGCTTTCCTCAGTCAAGTGTGTCACGGTTCTTCCCCTTGACACTGACTGGGCATGCTCAGAAGGTTGCAGACAAATCTATGAACAAACACGGATTATTAAATATCTCCTATGTGTAGTCACTAAATATATGTCTGTAAGGTTCACATGCTTGCAAATCCAGAGGCATCAACATGATATCAGCACAGAAAACTTTACAGAGCTATTCATTTGGCTTTCACAATAACCCCGAGAAAGAAAATGGGTCTGATAATGTTCAATTTATAGATGGTAAAACTGGTCTCAAAGAGGGTAATTTGTATGGAATCACACAGCTGGCGAGTGGTGGAATTGGGAACTGATGTCAAACCACCTGGGTTTGAGAATAGCTGGCTCAGTGGCTCTCACCTCGGATGGGTGGGAACAGGTCCTGCTGAGGTCGTGTGTTGGAGCGTCCCCTGATGTCTCCGGCAGGTACTCTCTGAGTTTAGATGTCTACCTCCCTTTCTTGCATTCTTTATGTTGTACAGGAAGGCAAGTGAGGCAGGGCTGGGAGATCTCACAAATACAAACACGTAAAGATAGATAGGTGCACATCATCTCAGGAGGCTTCTGTATGCCTGCTCTACACAGCTACTAAGAAGCAGCGAAGTAAACATTTTCATGGGAAATAACCCCAGTTTGTATACCTTGGTATTAGGGAGAATGAAATTCAGAACTCAGAAATTTCCTTTCTTCTCTTCCTTCGTCCCTCCATCCCTCCATTCTTCCCTCCTTCCCTCCCTCCCTTCCTTTTGTTTGTTTGTTTGTTTGTTTTTTTTTGAGACAAGGTATAGCCCTGACTGTCCTGGAACTCTGTAGACCAGGCTGTCCTTGAACTCAGAGATCTGCCTGCCTCTGCCTCCCAAGTGCGCCATCATGCGTGGCTCAGAAATTTTTGTTCTAACGCACGTAGTCAGTGACGAGCCTTAACTATGCCTAGGAGAAAAGTGGAATTGGAGCCGTTCCTAAGCCTACATACTGAGAGCCGCAGCTGTGTTTCTTCTGAGGGTATCCCATTGCTTGCTGTTTGACATTAAGCAAGTTGCTTTATTTTTGTGTGTATGTGTGTTTTGCCAGCATGTATGTCTGTGTACCATGTGCATGCCGGATGTCTGCAGGGGCCAGATATAAAGTCACTACAGAGCCATCTCTCCTGCTTCACCTTAAGCAAGTTTTGCAATCCCCAAGATTCAGGTTTTTTTTTTCTTCTATGAAATTAGGATGATAATTCTCTCAGTGGGCTGCTGAGGGATCAGTTGGGAATCAGATGGAAGCGTCTAGATCAATTTCTGCTGCAGCACCCTCATGTTCCTGTCCCTTTCCTAACATCTATAACAAGGACTGCTTCCTAAGACTGAAGTCTGGAAAATCTTGCATACTTTCCCATCCTAGCAAGGATGTCCTCATCCGCACACCTACGGCATTCTGCCCACCCCTGGAGGCCTTTGCTGGCCACAGCTTCCCCCAAAGCCTTTGATTCTCTCCCTGGCTGATTTTGCCCTTTCTCAATCTTCCTGCCCTTGTTCTTCCTGGGCTTTGCTTGGGTAACATTCTACCCCACCTATTGAAGGCTGTCTGCCTCTCTGTAATACTTTGCCCAGTTCCTTGCTTCTGTTAGTTAGCATCTGCTGAACAAATTTTGAGTGACCAGCATTCGAGAGACTTGATGATCCCTTTGAGTCTGAACACTATCAGGCCCCTAAGTGAGGTCCCTTGAGTTGGAGACTTGTTCCAGTCTCTTGGAGTTTTTCTCTAATCTGTAACAGTTACACTAATCGGATTTAAAACTGACTGAACACTTTTATTATAGCTTGCCAGAGGTATGCATTAAAATTTAACACTGTTTCCTCTTAGAACAGAAAGAGAGTACTTATGGCGTGATTATATCGGATTAGAATTTTTCATTAAAAAGGGTTTTAAACACTTCGGCAAGTAAAAAGGCAGAATCCTGTTTAATGAGTTTTTAAGGGGAGTGAAAGTAAGCGAAGTTTAATAGACCATTTTCTCTCTGCTGACATAAAACCCCTCTTTCACTGTGCTGTCCCAGGCCTAGATTGGGGCCATAGGGCCTGGAAGGTTTGTTACTCACATGTACCGGTGGAAGGCAGACAAAGCCTGTTCTAAAATAAACATGAGCTTATATAAAAAAACTCCGCAGTCCCGTCCCGAGTTTCTGAATTTTAGTCATAATTTCTGAATTATAACTATTGTGATTTCTCTCTCGCCTTTGAGCAGAATGAGGTGCTTGATGAGCTATGATCACCTAAGAGGCTTAAAGCCAACATTCCTCAGGCAAGTTAAAGGTCTGGAGATTCAAAGGCTGTTATTGAGGTTCGAATTCTTCCTTGGTGTGGCTTGCAGTAGTGATGGGTGCCCAGGACTCTCCCCATGGGACGTGGCTCTGAGGGAGGCTGGCTCACGTGATGCCATTTAATATGGTCCCAATTGCCACATACAAACGCAGAAGCTACAGGTACAAAGCCCAAAACTCTGACAACAGGAAATCTAGCCAAAATATTTAACCAAGTAACTTTATCACTGCCTTTGAAATGGCTAGGGTATGCATTTTCATTGGGCTCAAGAGTGCACCTATATCAAATAAAGGGCTTGGACTGAAATAAATCTACCTCAGATCTGTTTACCCAGCAAGGTCAAAAGAGTCAAGTTTCTAAGCATTTCAGAAATCGGAGTTGTTGGAATGGAAGCAGCGCAGTTCGGTGGCCACAGTCTGAGTTTCTCCGATGTGAACTTCGATAGAAGCAGTGGGCTATTGGACATGTGTGTACATTCCCGTTTATGGCTAATTAGAAGTATTTTTGTGACTGAATCCTGGGAAATGTGTCGTGGGTGTCAGCACGCTGTGTTGCACAGTTAACAGGAATCGGCACTGATGTCGTGTGTCGTACTTGGACGCAAGCTCCAATGGAGATAGTTTCGGGATGGTGTGTGTATAGTCTCATTTATGACTAATTAAAATTATTCTTTAATCTGTTGTCTAGGAAATACGTTATTATTTTACTGATTGCATCTCAACTAGAAAACATGGATCAGTGACTTGAACTTGAGTGTTTTTGAAGAACTCGAGCAGCCGGAAAGCTGCGAGGAGAATGTTCCTCCTCACGTCGAGACAACTCAGGGCAGAGGGACACTGCCACTGGTCAGGCCTACCCTGCACCAGAAGTATCCAGGTGGGATTTGGGAGGTGGCTTCATTTATTTTCTGTTTCTGCTTTTCTATTCTGCTCCTCCTTCCTCTTCTTTATCATTGGAAGTAAAAACTCTCTTATTCAAGGAGTGGAGAATCAATCTCTGAATGAACTCCTAAAGGCTGCAGTATTTAACCCCTCTGACACTTTCCCAATTAATTATAAAGAAACTAAGCCAACCAGCCTTTCATATAGCATTTTCAGTGTCCCGGACACCATTATGAAAGCCTTCTTTATAGTTCCCAGTTATTTTTTTCTGCAGTGCAACAAAGTAGGGATTATTTTAGCATCTATACTTTAGATATAGGAAACTAAGCACAAAATGACGTCACTGGCCCGGGATCACAGCCGTGAGTGACAGAGCCAAGACATAGATGTGGCCATCTGGAAGAGTCTGCCCTGGTGACAATGGAATTCCACCTCTTCACTCTTTCTTTTGTGTTTGTATTTATTGCCTTGATGTTTTCCCGATTTCCTAATCTACTATAAAATTTTAAAGGAAGAAAATAGTGAGGCAGAAAGAGCAAGTTTAGCTCAAATCCCAACTCACAGAGCTAATCACCACCAGCTCTGTGAGTGGACTTCCTTTGTATGCCTCATTCATGTTTGATTTCCATCTATGAAATCATGTGATCATGTCATACATGGTTTTGGAAAGAATATTCTTTTTTTTTTCCCGCCTGCCTCTCCTTCATTCCTTTATCAACTGTGACTTTGATGAGCTAGTAATTTATCTTTCTTTCTGCGTGCATATGTGCATGGGATATGCACATGTATTTTGGCATGTTTGTGGAAGCATGTGTATGGGGGGTGCAGTTGTGTGGCCATGTATGCACGCATGTGTGAGCCCAAGGAGGCCAGAGAATTGATGTTGGGTGTCATCCTTGGTTTTTCTTTGCTTTATTGACTGAAGATCTCCCTCTGGGCCAGAAGTTCACCATCTTGGCTAGTTTATCCAGTTGTTCCTGAGGAGTCTGACTTAGCCTCCTGAGCACCTGAATTTATAGGTTGCCTTCATGTCCACCTGGGTTTATGTAGGTACTGGGAGTCCAAAGTCTTATCTTCATGCTTGTGCAAACAAGTGCTTTATCAATGGAACCATCTCCTCAGCTCTAATTTATACGTTAAAAAGCATATATAATTAAAAAACAGAATAATAAGCTTATAAATAGGAATATATCTAGACCTATTTATCTATATATGACAAAGGGCTTTCTTGGAGATGATTTTTGTTTGTTTTGCATGTTGCTATGCATTTTCTCACTAAATGGAAAATATTCACATGATCTGCATTAATTTAATCATTTAAAAATGATTACATAATATTTTCTATTTGGGTCATTTTATTCTTTTTAAAAATTATTTCTTTAGATAGGTTTATTTATTTATTTATTTGTGTGTGTGTGTGTGTGTGTGTGTGTGTGTGTGTGTGTACATGCTCTGATTGTTCGTCCGTGCACTGTGGAGGCCAGAGGAAGGAGTTAGAGCTCCTCGATTTGTGGTCATAGAGATCATGTACTGGTATATGGGCACCTGGATTGGAGTCTAGGACCTCTGCGGAAGTTGAAAGGCTCTTAATGGCTGAGCTATCTTTTCATTTTTATACTCCTCCCATAACAGAATTCTGCTGTTGTGATTTGAATGTGAATGTCTCCTACAGGCTCAAACATTTCAATACTTGGTCCTAATTGTTAGTGCTTCTTGTGGGGCATAGGAGGTAAGGCTTGCTTCAGGAAGTACATCACTAGGGGTGGGCTTTGAAGCTTGTGATCTTACCTTACTTCCAGTTTGC
This sequence comes from Microtus ochrogaster, assembly GCF_000317375.1. Taxonomy (NCBI): domain Eukaryota; kingdom Metazoa; phylum Chordata; class Mammalia; order Rodentia; family Cricetidae; genus Microtus; species Microtus ochrogaster. The sequence continues at coordinate 67,834,160 of NC_022009.1, forward strand.
TCCTGACGATACGGTTTCTCGGCTGCCTGCTCCTGCCACTGTGCCTGCCTTTTGCTGTCATGCCTTCTTGCCAGGATGGAATCTGGAACCATAAAGAAGCTCCTTCTCCCTTAAGTCTTCCTTGGTCATGGTGTTATATCACAGGAATAGAAAAGTCAATAACACAGTACCCCATAGCGCTGCCCAAAACACAGCCACTCCTGCGATTGTCTGGCTTTCCACATCCTGGAAATCTGCCCTACAGAAGAACTCTTGAACACCAGCATTACAGATGTGTGCGGCTGTGCTGAGCTGTTTGTAGGTTGGTGTGGGTAAAACTCAAGTCGTCATGCTTACATGACGAGTCCTCTCCCATCTCCAAATTATCTTATTTTCCAGAAGGAGTATTATGGACCCTCACAGAAGCTGAGTTCTCGACATGTATTATGCCTTTTCCTGCCACACTCTTTCTTGAGGATCAATATTTTACTATTGCCCTTTCTTTACAATTGTTACATGGGATATATACATCAGGTAAAAGATACAACGTGTTCTGAAACTGAGCACCACTTTCTGTGACTGAGCAGGCCAAGTAGCTACACTGAACACCAGTCTTTGGTAATATATTTTCAGAAAAAAAAGTGACTAAAATGGGTGTAAATTGACAAACACCGTGAAATCACATCTAGTATTTAATGGCATATGATTCAACACAGCTTTATGATACAAAATGTTATATACAAAACGTGTTGTCCATGTTCCTAGAAGTAACTGCTTACCCACACCCTAGTAAATCATTCTGCTAAGCTTATTGTCCACAAAGTTGAACTCGGATGAAATAATTTATTTGGTTTGCCGTCACCTTCTATCTGTGGTGGATAGAAACAGACATTCTGGGAAGGCACACAGAAGCCCACGTGATTCCACACAAGCAGTATACTCACGGGCAGATAATTCTCACCGTGCAGTAGCCACCTTTCTATTAGACCTCAGACTCTTGTGGGCCAGGAGGCAGGTGTTTCTCTTTCATATGATTTAGTTGGTTGATGGCGTTCAATTGGCATTGCTTCTGACCTGTACAGATTTAGTTGAGGCAGGCTCAGCTGAGCCCCTTCCTTCTCTGTGACCTTTCTTGTGGTCTTTCCATCATGGCTGTTGACAGAAAATGTGGCATGCAGGTGGAGTGGATACTACCAACATCTTAAATATCTTAAGGTCTATCCCCAGATGGGCTTACCATCACTTCCAATGAATTGTATTAGTCAGAACAGTGTCTAAATCCATCCAAATTGAGAGAGGGGACAGAGGTGGCACACGCCACACTAAGTATATGTGTGTGTGTGTGTGTGCACATGTTTATGTGCTGCATAGACACATGTATGGAAGTGTGTGAACCTATGTGTCGAGGCCAAAGAGGGACACCAGGTGCCCTGTACTCCCCTTCCTGCATGCCTTGGAGGAAATCTCTTATTAGGTTGGCAGCCAGCAAACCCTAGTAATCTTGCTGTCTCAGCTCCACAGTGCTGTGCTTAGAGGTGTGCACAGGGTGATGCCTGGCTTCCTACATGGCTTCTGGAAATCAAATTTAGATCCCCATACTGCTCACAAAGTCATCTCCTCAGCACTTGGATTCTACCACATGGCAACACATGACAAAGAATTTGCACCTTCTGTAATCTGCAGTAACCTATCCTTGGCCCTCCTCGCTAAGATTCAGTAAGAGGGGAGAGGAGAAGCAGACCTAGGCAGACACTGTCTGCTCTGCCTCTTCTTGGAAAGTAGCAAGAGAGGAGAAGGACTCGGGCACAAAGGCCGGCACAAAGAGCGCATGTCAATCAAGAGAAGGATCGGCCAGCAGAGTGACGTCCAGAGCGCTAGCCTGTGGGGTTAGAGGAAAAGGAGGTGAGAAGGCTGTGGTCCACTTCCTCAACCTGGAGTGTGAGGCACCATCGCTAGTACCTGCAGTGAGCAGCTGCAGAACAGAAGCAGGGCCACGGGGCTCCAAGAAGGGAGAAGCATGGCCACGGGGCTCCAAGAAGGGAGTCCCGCCTCGGAGTGGAAGCACCCAGAATTTCCTCATTGAAGGTGTGTGGAAGGAGAGAGGTTAACTGCACCCACTGCCCCTCAGCCCTTAAGAGAGAACAGTGGATCAGAAGAAACAAGTGAGGAACAAGAAGTAATAATTCGTCTTGACATTGGGGGCCAGTACATGGACTCTGGGGCTTAGACAGTCTGGGATTCAATTCCTTTGCTTGTGAACTGAGATTTCCTTAGTTCTTCCACCAGTGAAATGGACCCAGTAGTGTTAGCAGTAACAAATAATGATAATCAGTGTTTGCTACCCAGAACAGATATGGGATTAACTGAACAATCTTAGTACTGTGACTGATGCTTACTAAATGGCCAACCCACAAAACATGTTCAATAAATGTCATCTTTTATTACCGTTGTTATAGTAATGGCCCCTGTCCTTGTGGTGGCACATGAAGCACGGGGAGCCTGAAGAATGGTAGGGGTTGAAATTCAAGGAAAACATCTCATTCCTCCAGCTCTGACTCGGTCCACTGGGGTATAATGTGATCTATAAACTCCTCTGTCTGTTGGCATGCCAGCAAACGATACGTCTCCCCGATCTACTTAGGTTTTCAAGCTTAACGTAAGAGCCCAGGTGCTGGAGGCCCAGAGCAGAGAGAGGGCCGGGGATAGGGGTCTGTCCTGGCCTTGACAAAAGACTGCATAAGCTAATAAATAAAGCATTCAGTCAGAGAGCTTGAGAGCTGGGCCGCCACATCGCGTGCAAATCCAGATCAGTGGCTAAGCTTCTTCCAGCGTGAAGTTAATCGTAACTGACATGTTAGAGTAAAACTACTTTATGAAATCAATATTAAATTTACAACCTTTGACATCCTGGGACATCAAAGATAAAGGGGGAACCAAGCCATGGAATAAACAGTCTTTGAGCTCTGCCAGCTGTTGAAGGAGAAGGGTGGTGTGGGAAGCAAGGAGCCCAAACTACACGGTGTTATTCTTGTTTTTGCATGAATGTTCTGACATCAAAACAAACATTTTTTTTTTAAAGAATCACACAGATGTTTATACACAGACAAGGAAGGGGAGCAACAAAGAGAGCTACACCAGGCTAACAGATTCCTTAGAATTCATTGCAGATTGGAGAACCTGGACCCATCCCCTGCCAGCAAGGCTGGACTTTCCTGGATGGAGTCATGAGCGAGCATCACTTGGTGTGGCTGGCACGTCTTTGCTGAGGACCCCAACCTATCCAGCCAAGGGCTGCGCTAGGAGTCTGTACCTGTTTGTGTTCACAGAGGCTCAAACACAGCAAAGTGCACAGGAAACAGAGTAGAACTTCCAGGTTCCTCTCCTAGGGAGAGCATGTTTTTTTTTTGGAGTGCACGCTGGCAGGTTCTGACCCTCACCTGTGCCCATCTAGGGAAAGCGTCTCACCTCTGGAAAACAGGTTTTAATTATGGGCTGGAAAAGCAGAATTGTCTTGATTCTGCCAGGAGGAGTCAGTCTGGGGCACTCAGTTGCTTTGCCCCTTCCTGAATGTCAGGACACGAATGAGTTTGATCAAGAAACATTTTGTCCAAGGGATTAGTCAAAGAATTGTGTCACCTGTGTGTTGGAGGAAGGGGTCCGCTTGTTGATTCTCGGTTGCCTATTAGCTTAGACACAAAATAATCACACAGAAGCTATATTAATTAAATCGCTGCTTGGCCCATTAGCTCTAGCTTCTTATTGGCTAACTCTTATATTAATTTAACCAATTAACCAATTTCTATTAATCTGTATATCACCATGTGGTTGTGGCTTACCGGGTAAAATTCCCAGCATCTGTTTCTGGTGGGTCCATGGTTTCTCTGTCTCCATTCCATTTAGTTTTCCCCGCCTAGCTCTGTTCTGCCCTATCAACAGGCCAAGACAGTTTCTTTATTCATTAATGGTAATCACAGCATAGACAGGGAAATCCCACATCATCATCAGATAAAGACAATAGTGTCATCTGGGCCTTGCTCCTTCCTAGAGGATCTGTGGGAGAATTTGCTTCTTCGCCTTTCCAGACTCCTGGGAACACTTGGGTTCCTTGGTTCAGGGCTCCTTGCTATGTCTTCAGAGCCTGCAGTGGTTGTTTGAGTCCTCATTCTACAGTTTCTCAGCTTATCTTCTTCATCTTAGTCTGGAATGGATTTCCACTTCTAAAGCCGCTGTGATTAGATGAGGCATTGGGCCATTGCTTATCTATAAGTCTATCTGCAGTAATGTTAAATAATAGATCACATGTTCCAAGCTAGACAGTCACATCTTGCTTGCTCTGTGTCTGGGTGACAACTGCAGACTGAAACTTCCATCTTCCCAGAAGTTGCATTGCCCCGCCTCTACTTCCTGCCTTGCCACTGACAAATCAGCGTTTATTTAAAATACAAGTGACAGGGTACAGACCATTGTCCCACAGCAGGAAACCAACCAAGTCTCAGAGCAGTTCAGTACCTTGTTGTAGGTCATGCAGCATGTGGTCCAGACCTTCACTGTGCTAGGCTGCTGGTAGGGTGGGATCAACAATAGAAACTGGAAAGGTAATTTCTCATCCAAGTGGTTGCTAATAGGCAACCAGAGAAGTAAATCCCATGAGCTGTGCACACTTCCACAGACAAATAAAAGCTTTGCACTTAAAAGATATGAATTTTACCTTCTGCAATTGAAATTAGTTCAGGGACATGGAATCAAGTCCAGGGCCTGGAAGAAATGGCATCTTCTATCCCCAGACCCCAGGAACCCTATCAACGGCATGCTGTGTGGTAAGCTGTACCTATTTGGGAAGAGATTTGCTAAACTAGGTGTGACTGAACATGCTCTCCTTACTAAGAGCCTGATGCTAAAAATCGGGTGCCTAATCCCAATCCATGCATAGGAATTCCACACTTTGAAGGAGTTCAGACCAATAAGAAGACGATCCAGGCAACGATTCTTGACATTGGTTGCTGTTAACTACATTTGTTGTGTTGCTTTCTGTCTTGGTGACAGTAGTCTTTCCATCATAGTCACACTTGACTGGGGAGAGAGGTCTTTTGTCATGGGAGCCTTCCAGGTACCAAGTTACTGCTTGTTCCACTGATTTGAAAATAACATATGCAAGCCATAAAAACATGGGATAAGACTGTCATAAATATAAAAGAAGAAAAAAAGAAGTATAGGTGTTCTCTTGGAACAGGATTCTGTTAGAGAATACACGTGATTGCATAAAGGAAATGGTTTTGGAATTGGGTTTGATGCATGCGCCTGCCAGACACTAGGCAGGCACTGTCCTGATAGGTAATGCTCAGCTGCCTTTCCATTTTCATAAGGACAAAAAGTAAAGCCAACATCCCTGAATTTCATTCTCCAGTGCTAATAGGAGAGAATAGTGATGACATACCAAAAAATATAATAATAAGAAGAAGCCTGTGATTTACAAGTGAACCAGATGGTCTCCATCTCCGCTCACTGAATGTTATCTGAAGAGCTCCTTTCTGCAGACTACAAAGAGCGTGTAATCACGTTAGACATCGCCACGGAGCTCCATAATGAACCCGGCTTGCATTGTGTTGACACTAACGGCGACTCTACCCACGATCTTCAAATCCCCAAGTAGGAGGCAGGTTTATTGAAATTATAACATGGGCCAGTCGTTCATTTAGAAACGTCCTTTTAAAAATGAGCTCCGGGCCCACCCAAAAGCCCACTTACCCCAGTTCCACACAAATATGAGAGGTTACACTAATGACGAAATGAAAAACAGCATTTTGCTGACAAGTTTTGCCCCGTTTAGTTTCATATCAAATTAAGAAATGAAATAAACTAAACATTTATAGGACTGACTCACACTGTGAAAACAATGTTCTCACAGCTTCATGCCAGAGGACGATTAAGTTCTGCACAAGCAATTTCCTCTCAGCATTTCCTTTCCTCATTTAAGGACTCCTTCTTCACCAAAAGGCATCAAATTAGGAAGCTTAAATGACTGAAGTATTAACACTCCCGGGGGAAAAATGATTGCCTTTCAGAATGGGGGAAAAAACAGCACTCCCACCCACCTACCCCGGGTAAACAGCCACGGCGGAACAGGAGCAGAGGGGAATGGGCTTGTTTTTATAATCTTCCTAATTGCTTGATTTCTTTGAAAAGTTTGAATTTGTTTCAAATTAATTCTTTGAAATTATTTCCAGCAGTGTGCATTAAAAAAAAAAAAAAGAACCCAACAAGTTCAGAGAAGAAAAATGGTCAGACCATTTTATCTCTGAAGACGGAATTTAGAGAGGTGGGATTAAAGTAACATTAAAGTGACTTCGCTATTTTGAGTATGATAAATTGTAACTCACATATGGTTCAATTAGCATTCCTGTGAATAAATGTAACATTTTCCCTGTAAGCAATCTTTGCTTAATTTTGGCCTGCCTAGTTGATTTTCACATGTATCTCTGTTTGAATAAAAGTGAAAATTTGAAATTTTACTTACCCTTTCAAATTTCGTTCTTACCCGTTCACGCACGGTTATTTGTGAGGTGCGACTGATTACCAATATTCCAAGGTGGCAAATGCATGATGTTACCTTCCCTTGAGACAGACACAGGCGACCTTTTCCATAGACTTTGGTTAGTCTCGGTGTTCATCCTAATCCATTGCTGGAGGCAGCCCTTGTGAACCAGTGGGTGGAAACATTTGACCTGATATCATCACTGAGTTTTGATTACAAAATAGAACCTGCCTTAGGTATTGTCACCAGAAATAGGAGTGACAAAGGGGCTAGATGGGCTGGAAGAGGAGACCTCAGAAGAACATTCGTTCTGACTCTCAGAACATCACCGAACAGATGCCTAGGAACTCTCAGCAGCAGCAAGCAAGAACAGAAGGATTCGGGGACTACCAGGGAAATTCTCCTGGTTCCAGAAGACATAGCCGTAGCTGAAATCTTAGAGGTCTGAAAGCCAGGAACAGAAGCTCCCCTACCCTGCTAGCTACTGGCTGGATGAAGCTTCAGATTGGCGGCTGCCAACGCGTCTGCCGCTAGTGACCTAAAAAGCTGGACTCTGGACCTGGACACAACTCGAAAAGCTTCAAGTTGCAATGCTGCTCCTTAAATTGAATCAAGGAAACCCAGTTTGCAGCCAGAACTTTGCCTTTAAGGAAGCTTGAGAGGTGATTTTCAGTCCAGGAAACAGAATGAAGCTAGAATGTGTACTAAAAGCATATCTATTCCAAAACCTGGGTCTCACTGAAGAACCTACATGCAGAATATGAGACAGACTGATGGACATAACTCTTAGAAGTTATCCCAAAACTGTGAGGGCTCTGAGATCCAATTTCTGCTTAGAGGGCATGAGGCACAGGTTCCTAGCCTTTCCTTTAGCGTCAGCAATTTATTTTGCTCAGCACTTGACTCTGTTCCTAAGTAGTTTGGTGTAGTTCCTTTGCCTGGTGACCCTGCCTCTCCCTCTTCCAAGACAGGAAAGCATGTTCGATTTTAATCCCTTTCTTAGGTGCCTTCATAGGGACCACTTGTATATTTCCTGTGGCACTTTTTTATTCTGGCGCTCATTCATTTAATGCCACTTTCATGCAAAGCTGCGATAAAATGCAAATACATATGATTAATTATCCAAATATCAAAAACCAGGCACAAAATGTCATCTGAATCTGAAGTTGGGAGCTGCATCCGTAGCCTTCTGAGAAAGGAACTGATTCGCTTAAGCGAAAGCCTCGAAGGCTGCATTTGGAAGCAGTTTGACTTCACACTTGGTCCACTGTGGGGTCCGGGTAATATACCTTTCCTTCAGGAACCAAGGCTGTGTGTGCTAATGTCTTTCATTTCCATGGTGCCCCGCAGTGACAGGATTGCAAGGAATAAATGACATGTTTCCATTATGGAGCTGAGTGGGAGCTCAGACTCGGACTTCTGAACTGTTAATTAAGTTGTTTCTCTTATGCTCAAGAAAACCAAGAGGAATATTAGTAGTGGCCATTTATATCTTAGGCTTTAAAAGATCTAGCAAATATAGGATGGCCGAAATCGTCATAGTAATAAATTTAGCATAACAAATCTTAAGACTTTAATTTCGTTTTGTACCCGTTTGTAATTGACAGAGGATAGTTGTATGATTTTTGAACTTTGACGTGTAAGTTTGACTGCATTCTACAACAATGTATATCTTAGGTGGTAATGTAACCACTGTTCTAGATCATCTACTCGTTTCTGTGGGTGTATTTCTTTTCTCGAAATGATGTGTATATAAAGGTCACAGTCCCTCTTACTGTACGTAGTATGACCATCCCTGTGTGTGTGCCACAGTGACCCTCCCCAGTCTTACTGTATGTAGTATGACCATCCCTGTGTGTGTGC